>NC_088382.1:140788194-141101388 GCF_037993035.2 Macaca fascicularis
ACCATTCAGGACATAGGCATGGGCAAAGACTTCATGTCTAAAACACCAAAAGCAACGGCAGCAAAAGCCAAAATTGACAAATGGGATCTCATTAAACTAAAGAGCTTCTGCACAGCAAAAGAAACTACCATCAGAGTGAACAGGCAACCTACAGAATGGGAGAAAATTTTGGCAATCTACTCATCTGACAAAGGGCTAATATCCAGAACCTACAAAGAACTCAAACAAATTTACAAGAAAAAAACAAACAACCCCATCAAAAAGTGGGCAAAGGATATGAACAGACATTTCTCAAAAGAAGACATTCATACAGCCAACAGACACATGAAAAAATGCTCATCGTTGCTGGCCATCAGAGAAATGCAAATCAAAACCACAATGAGATACCATCTCACACCAGTTAGAATGGCCATCATTAAAAAGTCAGGAAACAACAGGTGCTGGAGAGGATGTGGAGAAATAGGAACACTTTTACACTGTTGGTGGGATTGTAAACTAGTTCAACCATTATGGAAAACAGTATGGCGATTCCTCAAGGATCTAGAACTAGATGTACCATATGACCCAGCCATCCCATTACTGGGTATATACCCAAAGGATTATAAATCATGCTGCTATAAAGACACATGCACACGTATGTTTATTGCGGCACTATTCACAATAGCAAAGACTTGGAATCAACCCAAATGTCCGTCAGTGACAGACTGGATTAAGAAAATGTGGCACATATATACCATGGAATACTATGCAGCCATAAAAAAGGATGAATTTGTGTCCTTTGTAGAGATATGGATGCAACTGGAAACCATCATTCTTAGCAAACTATCACAAGAACAGAAAACCAAACACCGCATGTTCTCACTTATAGGTGAGAACTGAACAATGAGATCACTTGGACTTGGGAAGGGGAACATCACACACCAGGGCCTATCATGGGGAGGGGGTAAGGGGGAGGGATTGCATTGGGAGTTATACCTGATGTAAATGACGAGTTGATGGGTGCTGACGAGTTGATGGGTGCAGCACACCAACATGGCACAAGTATACATATGTAACAAACCTGCATGTTATGCTCATGTACCCTAGAACTTAAAGTATAATAATAAAAAAAAAAAGAGAGAGAAAATAAATAAATAAATAAAAATTTTGAAATGCTGTTTAAAAAAAAAAAAAAAAAAAAAAAAAAAAGAATCTCCTGAAGAGCAGGTCTCTGAGAGGCTGTCTCAGTGAATGATCATTGAAATGAATCCTGTGTCCACTCATTCTGAGGGAAACATTTGTAAAGAGGAATTGTATCTCAGAGGAGGCCCTGAGGTTCATGGGGGTTCCTTGCTGCAGTGTACTTTGCAGGAGATGAGATTGGAGAATTATTTATTCTATTTTACGGTCTGGTTTGGGAATGTGGGGGAAAGATTGTGTTTGTGGTCTTGACCACGTGCTCTAAGATACTCACACAATAAGGACTGAAACCTTTTAGGAAAGAGACTTTGATTAACTCAGAGCGGGCAGTCTGTTCTAGGAGGATGTGTCTTCTATCTTTGTTTTTTACTTTGTTGGGTCATTCTAATGAGCCTTATTAATTTTTAAAATTTCCCCTCCAAGCTTTTCTGGGTCATTGCTGTAGGGTTTCTTTGTGACACAGATCATGTGTAATGAGGCAAAGGGCAACTGCAGCTCTTAATCTTCCACTAGGCAGCATCCTTAATTTTAAGTTCATTAAACAACGAGTTGGGAACACAGACCCAGGGCAGACTTGTGTAGCAGTTTCTCATCTTCACAAGAAGCTGGCTTCAGTTGGTATGGCTTTCTGAGTTTGGATTCAAAATTGTTTTGTATGAAGATGACGGTAGGGAGAAGCTGATCACAGTGCAAATGCAGGACACAAGCAAACTTGGTTCCAACATGGGCCCTGTGATCTCCCACCTTGTGCTTTGAGCAGAGTTCTAGTCACTGGTGATCTGGATGAAGGCCTGCTCTTATGGAGCTTGTATTTTTATGGCCATGGTTGGGAAAGGGAAGTGGCAATGGAGAGACAATGTACAAACAAATAAATACATAAACATGATAATTTCAAATGGTTATAAATGCTGTGAAGAAAAAAAAAAACAAAGAAGAGGAATTATGGGATGGCCAATAGGTGATCAGAGAAGGCTTCCTGAAGAAGAAGGCTTCCTGAAGATGGCCAAAAGGTGATCAGAGAAGGCTTCTTAAGGGACTTTTGAACTGATATCGGCAGGACAATGAGGGGTAATACCTTCCATGCGGAAGGAACAATAGCAACTGTCCTCACTTTGGGATGAGTGTGTTAAGGAACAAAATTGATCTCCAATGTGGCTGGAATTTATGGAGTGAATGAGTGGTAATATTTTTTTGCCTGTGCAATCTGAAGCCATCGAGAATTTTAAGCAAAGTCATAATACAGTGGGATTTATGCCTTGAAATGCTATTTCCTACTGTGCGAAGGTAGAGAGCATAGCGGAAAGAGCAAAAGCAGTGAGATAAGAGAGATGCATTGATAAAGTAATTCATGCTGGAGAGGAGGTAGCCTGGACTGGTGCCAGTAAAGATATTAAAATCCCAAGTAGATGATGTAGTGTTTGCCACAAAAGTAGTCACTGTGATTAGTTATCATAATATTAGTATTTAATGTTTCTCTCACTCCATGCCCCAGAGAGTTTATAAGCTGACTTCATATTTCTTGAGTTAAAAGGAAGTAAAAAGTGCTTCTAGAAGGAAGTTCTTTTCTTGGTCCAGGGGGCTGTCAGTGGCAGGTCAAAGAGGTCAGAGATGCCATGAAAGGAGCCTAAGCTGATTCAGGAAGCAACTGGACCCCAGTGGTCCATCTCATGGCTCCTCAGGCCTCTGGGCTTAGCCTAGAAGAAGAGCAGTGCTCTAAAGAATGCCAGGCTCTAACTGGACCAGAGAAGCTATGTGGGGCATGTCTTCTTTCAGGCTATTACTGTCCCCGTTGAGAATGTGTATAATTGCCTATAAATAAACAGCTTCCAGAACTGCTCTCATACAATAAATCACTTTAATCTCCACTATATCTTGCATCTTTTTGATTTTTTAATGAAGGGCTCTATTTTTAAACACTTCTTTTATCCAGCTCAAAAATCACAGGGACAAAAATTACTTTCAACATTGTGTTCCCTAGATTTATCTGCAAATGGTTGAGTCCCAGGATCCTCTAGGAGATAGATTGCATTTTTCCTACCATATCTTTTATTACGCATCCATGATAACCATGTACTACTTTTACTTTTGTGCTTTTGTTGATATCCTCCTCTGTCTTTCTCTACCTGAAAAGAAAGATGGGAGAAAATAATAAATCTGCCTAACTGGTGGGAGTAACATTAGCGTCAGATCATTGCTTCTTTCCTTCAAGAACATTTTAGCAACAGCGGACCAATGAACTCCTGGAAGGAATTCCTTACAGCAATATTGGATGAGTCCCAAATATGCTTAGTTATTTGAATATTTCTGTTAAAATATCAAAACACTATTCTTGCAGTCTTCATTTCATGAATTATCCCCACACAAGTTCATACAACTCTGATTAAGGAGCTACAATGTGACAAGGTTTTTTTTTTTTGAGATGGAGTTTCTTTCTGCCACCCAGGCTGGAGTGCAGTAGCATGACCTGGGTTCGCTGCAAGCTCTGCCTCCTGGGTTCACGCCATTCTCCTGCCTCAGCCTCCTGAGTAACTGGGACTACAGGCCATGGCCACCACGCCTAGCTAACTTTTTGTATTTTTAGTACAGATGGGTTTTCACTGTGTTAGCCAGGATGGACTCGATCTCCTGACCTCGTGATCCGCCCTCCTCGGCCTCCCAAAGTGCTGGCATTACAGGCGTGAGCCACCGCCCCAGGCTGTGACAAGTTTTTTTTAACCAGTGATTCTACAAGGAATTTAAAGTGGAATTATTTATTATTTTGTTACTATACTTACTTAAGACAGAGAAGCAGCAAGGTGTAGGGAAAGAACAACAGATTGGGAGACAGAAACCTCAGCTTTAGCTCTGACTATGGTTCAATGAACTGTGTGGTCTTGGACACAGAATTTACACTTTCTGTATTTCCTTTCTCATTTGAGATGACTTAAATTTTACATCTAATCCTCTGTGTGGTGCCAACATTACAGGACACTAGGCTTTATCAACTGACTTCTTAGATGACTGCTATCAAAAGAGGACTTCTATCAAATGATTTCTATGAAACATTAAAAACTCGTAACTATGGAGTTCTGCCCTTCACACCATAATAATAAAAAACAAAACAAAACAAAAAACCAGCATCTTAAAGAAAAACAAAGAGAAAGGCACATAGCCTCTCTGCAAAACCAGTTATCAGGCAACCAGATTGGGATAGTTTGGGAAACTCCAGAGAGAACATTAGAGACACTTATGAACGACTCCAGAGAAGGCACTGTTGGACACTCTCTGGAGTCTGGAATGGATCCAGACAGAGGTTAGTAAGTGCTCACTTTCCTCCAGGGAAACTTAGGAGTTTTTCCAGCCTCACTCAGCAGAGGCAGAAGGGAAATGAAGGGAAGAGAAGCTGGCATTCTAGAAGCCATCAAAAGATGAGCTAATATGCCAGATATTGGCTCTCAGCATCTTGGCTTCCTCCACTGCAGTCCTAAACTGACCAACAGGGACATTCAGTGATTCTCTCAGGCTAGAAGGGCAGAGGAAGAGGTGGACCATGGTAATCAAAGCAGAAAGACAGCCCCTTGGATTGTCAATGGGGTGCATCTGGCCATCTGGCATGGCCAGCCTCTCCTTTATGTTTGCTGTCGTATGTCATCATCTCTGCAACTCTGTGAAGTAGATGTTTCTGTACTATTTTTACAGGTGAGATGGTGGCTCATAGTGGCTTGATACTTTACCCAACTTCACTCAACTGGGAAGTGTTTGAACCTGTGTCCCCCTAATTCCAAGCATGTGCTGCACTCTCCACAGAAGCACAAAGCTTCTGGAGTTAGCCTTTCTCCCCAGAGGTCACCTCCTTTTGCTGCCCTTCTATGCCTTTCAGCTGGAAATGGTTTGCCTTCCCTACCAAGGCCCCCTTAGGACCCTTCTATAAACCCTCAATAGACGTCGTTTACTTCTTTATTGGAAGGAAGAGATCTACAGATTTTAATTGCAGGCATATGGGGAGAGAGAACATAAAAATAAAGAGAGAGACAGAGAACATGGGAAACATCCTACTGCCTCTGCTTTTGATCCAGTTGGGTTTCTGAGGCTTAATAATGGCAAGTACCCTTTGCTGTTATAATAAAATCCAAACCTCTTCCTAGGCCCTACAAGGCCCCCTATGGTCTGGTTTCTGGCTGCCTCTGTGTCATAAACCTTGACACAGCTTGTTCTTGCCCATTCTTCTCCAGACACAAGATCATCATTCAGTGCCTCTAATGTGCTCAGCTTGCTCCAATGGCAGGACCTCTACAATAGCTCCTCCATACCCTAAGTCCTCTTTGCTTTGTATTTCAACACCTGGGACTTTCCCCAGTCTTATGTCCTTCCCACTCCGATCTTTATATGGCTTAGAACAGCTTTTTTTCCTTAAGATGTCAGCGTCAGCCCCCTCTGAACACTTCAACAATAGCCAGTTCCAAGCATATCATCCAGCTTTCTCTTTCCCTTCCCTTCCCTTCCTTCCTTCCTCCCTTCCTTCCTTTCTTCTCTTTTTCTTTTTCTTTTTCTTTTTCTTTTTGAGACAGAGTCTAATTCTGTCACCCAGGATGGAGTGCAGTGGTGTGATCTTGGCTCGCTGTAACTTCTGCCTCCTGGGTTCAAGCAATTCTCCTGTCTCAGCCTCCTGAGTAGGTGGGATTACAGGCCCTCACCACCATGCTCTGCTAATTTTTATAATTTTAGTAGAGACGGGGTTTCACCATGTTGGCCAGGCTCATCTCAAATTCCTTTTTTTTTTTTTTTAAATTAATTTATTATTATTATACTTTAAGTTGTAGGGTACATGTGCATAACGTGCAGGTTTGTTACATATGTATACTTGTGCCATGTTGGTGTGCTGCACCCATCAACTCGTCATTTACATCAGGTATAACTCCCAATGCAATCCCTCCCCCCTGCCCCCTCCCCATGATAGGCCCCTGTGTGTGATGTTCCCCTTCCTGAGTCCAAGTGATCTTATTGTTCAGTTCTCACCTATGAGTGAGAACATGCGGTGTTTGGTTTTCTGTTCTTGTGATAGATTGCTAAGAATGATGGTTTCCAACTGCATCCATGTCCCTACAAAGGACGCAAACTCATCCTTTTTGATGGCTGCATAGTATTCCATGGTGTATATGTGCCACATTTTCTTAATCCAATCTGTCACTGATGGACATTTGGGTTGATTCCAAGTCTTTGCTATTGTGAATAGTGCTGCAATAAACATATGTGTGCATGTGTCTTTATAGCAGCATAATTTATAATCCTTTGGGTATATACCCAGTAATGGGATGGCTGGGTCATATGGTACATCTAGTTCTAGATCCTTGAGGAATCGCCATACTGTTTTCCATAATGGATGAACTAGTTTACAATCCCACCAACAGTGTAAAAGTGTTCCTATTTCTCCACATCCTCTCCAGCACCTGTTGTTTCCTGACTTTTTAATGATCGCCATTGTAACTGGTGTGAGATGGTATCTCATTGTGGTTTTGATTTGCATTTCTCTGATGGCCAGTGATGATGAGCATTTTTTCATGTGTCTGTTGGCTGTATGAATGTCTTCTTTTGAGAAATGTCTGTTCATATCCTTTGCCCACTTTTTGATGGGGTTGTTTGTTTTTTTCTTGTAAATTTGTTTGAGTTCTTTGTAGGTTCTGGATATTAGCCCTTTGTCAGATGAGTAGATTGCCAAAATTTTCTCCCATTCTGTAGGTTGCCTGTTCACTCTGATGGTAGTTTCTTTTGCTGTGCAGAAGCTCTTTAGTTTAATGAGATCCCATTTGTCAATTTTGGCTTTTGCTGCCGTTGCTTTTGGTGTTTTAGACATGAAGTCTTTGCCCATGCCTATGTCCTGAATGGTACTACCTAGGTTTTCCTCTAGGGTTTTTATGGTATTAGGTCTAACATTTAAGTCTCTAATCCATCTTGAATTAATTTTCGTATAAGGAGTAAGGAAAGGATCCAGTTTCAGCTTTCTACTTATGGCTAGCCAATTTTCCCAGCACCATTTATTAAATAGGGAATCCTTTCCCCATTTCTTGTTTTTCTCATGTTTGTCAAAGATCAGATGGCTGTAGATGTGTGGTATTATTTCTGAGGACTCTGTTCTGTTCCATTGGTCTATATCTCTGTTTTGGTACCAGTACCATGCTGTTTTGGTTACTGTAGCCTTGTAGTATAGTTTGAAGTCAGGTAGTGTGATGCCTCCAGCTTTGTTCTTTTGACTTAGGATTGTCTTGGAGATGTGGGCTCTTTTTTGGTTCCATATGAACTTTAAAGCAGTTTTTTCCAATTCTGTGAAGAAACTCATTGGTAGCTTGATGGGGATGGCATTGAATCTATAAATTACCTTGGGCAGTATGGCCATTTTCACGATATTGATTCTTCCTATCCATGAGCATGGTATGTTCTTCCATTTGTTTGTGTCCTCTTTTATTTCACTGAGCAGTGGTTTGTAGTTCTCCTTGAAGAGGTCCTTTACATCCCTTGTAAGTTGGATTCCTAGGTATTTTATTGTCTTTGAAGCAATTGTGAATGCAAGTTCATTCCTGATTTGGCTCTCTGTTTGTCTGTTACTGGTGTATAAGAATGCTTGTGATTTTTGCACATTAATTTTGTATCCTGAGACTTTGCTGAAGTTGCTTATCAGCTTAAGGAGATTTTGGGCTGAGACAATGGGGTTTTCTGAATATACAATCATGTCATCTGCAAACAGGGACAGTTTGACTTCTTCTTTTCCTAACTGAATACCCTTGATTTCTTTCTCTTGCCTAATTGCCCTAGCCAGAACTTCCAACACTATGTTGAATAGGAGTGGTGAGAGAGGGCATCCCTGTCTTGTGCCAGTTTTCAAAGGGAATTTTTCCAGTTTTTGCCCATTCAGTATGATATTGGCTGTGGGTTTGTCATAAATAGCTCTTATTATTTTGAGGTACGTTCCATCAATACCAAATTTATTGAGCGTTTTTAGCATGAAGGGCTGTTGAATTTTGTCAAAAGCCTTTTCTGCATCTATTGAGATAATCATGTGGTTCTTGTCTTTGGTTCT
Source organism: Macaca fascicularis (assembly GCF_037993035.2). Lineage (NCBI taxonomy): Eukaryota > Metazoa > Chordata > Mammalia > Primates > Cercopithecidae > Macaca > Macaca fascicularis. The sequence continues at coordinate 140,796,425 of NC_088382.1, forward strand.
GTTTATATGCTGGATTACGTTTATTGATTTGCGAATGTTGAACCAGCCTTGCATCCCAGGGATGAAGCCCACTTGATCATGGTGGATAAGCTTTTTGATGTGTTGCTGAATCCAGTTTGCCAGTATTTTATTGAGGATTTTTGCATCGATGTTCATCAGGGATATTGGTCTAAAATTCTCTTTTTTTGTTGTGTCTCTGCCAGGCTTTGGTATCAGGATGATGTTGGCCTCATAAAATGAGTTAGGGAGGATTCCCTCTTTTTCTATTGATTGGAAAAGTTTCAGAAGGAATGGTACCAACTCCTCCTTGTACCTCTGGTAGAATTCAGCTGTGAATCCATCTGGTCCTGGACTTTTTTTGGTTGGTAGGCTATTAATTATTGCCTCAATTTCAGAGCCTGCTATTGGTCTATTCAGGGATTCAACTTCTTCCTGGTTTAGTCTTGGAAGAGTGTAAGTGTCCAGGAAATTATCCATTTCTTCTAGATTTTCTAATTTATTTGCGTAGAGGTGTTTATAGTATTCTCTGATGGTAGTTTGTATTTCTGTGGGGTTGGTGGTGATATCCCCTTTATCATTTTTAATTGCGTCGATTTGATTCTTCTCTCTTTTCTTCTTTATTAGTCTTGCTAGTGGTCTGTCAATTTTGTTGATCTTTTCAAAAAACCAACTCCTGGATTCATTGATTTTTTGGAGAGTTTTTTGTGTCTCTATCCCCTTCAGTTCTGCTCTGATCTTAGTTATTTCTAGCCTTCTGTTAGCTTTCAAATGTGTTTGCTCTTGCTTCTCTAGTTCTTTTAATTGTGATGTTAGAGTGTCAATTTTAGATCTTTCCTGCTTTCTCTTGTGGGCATTTAGTGCTATAAATTTCCCTCTACACACTGCTTTAAATGTGTCCCAGAGATTCTGGTATGTTGTCTCTTTGTTCCCATTGGTTTCAAAGAACATCTTTATTTCTGCCTTCATTTCGTTATGTACCCAGTAGTCATTCAGGAGCAGGTTGTTCAGTTTCCATGTAGTTGAGTGGTTTTGATTGAGTTTCTTAGTCCTGAGTTCTAGTTTGATTGCACTGTGGTCTGAGAGACAGTTTGTTATAATTTCTGTTCTTGTACATTTGCTGAGGAGTGCTTTACTTCCAATTACGTGGTCGATTTTGGAGTAAGTACGATGTGGTGCTGAGAAGAATGTATATTCTGTTGATTTGGGGTGGAGAGTTCTATAGATGTCTATTAGGTCTGCTTGCTGCAGAGATGAGTTCAATTCCTGGATATCCTTGTTAACTTTCTGTCTCGTTGATCTGTCTAATGTTGACAGTGGAGTGTTGAAGTCTCCCATTATTATTGTATGGGAGTCTAAGTCTCTTTGTAAGTCTCTAAGGACTTGCTTTATGAATCTGGGTGCTCCTGTATTGGGTGCATATATATTTAGGATAGTTAGCTCTTCCTGTTGAATTGATCCCTTAACCATTATGTAATGGCCTTCTTTGTCTCTTTTGATCTTTGATGGTTTAAAGTCTGTTTTATCAGAGAGTAGTATTGCAACCCCCGCTTTTTTTTGTTCTCCATTTGCTTGGTAAATTTTCCTCCATCCCTTTATTTTGAGCCTATGTATGTCTCTGCGTGTGAGATGGGTCTCCTGAATACAGCAGACTGATGGGTCTTGACTCTTGATCCAGTTTGCCAGTCTGTGTCTTTTAATGGAGCATTTAGTCCATTTACATTTAAGGTTAAGATTGTTATGTGTGAACTTGATCCTGCCATTATGATATTAACTGGTTATTTTGCTCGTTAGTTGATGCAGTTTCTTCCTAGCCTCGATGGTCTTTACATTTTAGCATGTTTTTGCAATGGCTGGTACCGGTTGTTCCTTTCCATGTTTAGTGCTTCCTTCAGGGTCTCTTGTAAGGCAGGCCTAGTGGTGACAAAATCTCTAAGCATTTGCTTATCTGTAAAGGATTTTATTTCTCCTTCACTTATGAAACTTAGTTTGGCTGGATATGAAATTCTGGGTTTAAAATTGTTTTCTTAAAAATGTTGAATATTGGCCCCCACTCTCTTCTGGCTTGGAGAGTTTCTGCCGAGAGATCTGCTGTTAGTCTGATGGGCTTCCCTTTGTGGGTAACCCGACCTTTCTCTCTGGCTGCCCTTAAGATTTTTTCCTTCATTTCAACTTTGGTGAATCTGACAATTATGTGTCTTGGAGTTGCTCTTCTCGAGGAGTATCTTTGTGGCGTTCTCTGTATTTCCTGGATTTGAATGTTGGCCTGCCCTACTAGGTTGGGGAAGTTCTCCTGGATGATATCCTGAAGAGTGTTTTCCAACTTGGTTCCATTTTCCCCCTCACTTTCAGGCGCCCCAATCAGACGTAGATTTGGTCCTTTTACATAATCCCATACTTCTTGCAGGCTTTGTTCATTTCTTTTTCTTCTTTTTTCTTTTGGTTTCTCTTCTCGCTTCATTTCATTCATTAGATCCTCAATCGCAGATACTCTTTCTTCCTGTTGATCGAGTCGGTTACTGAAGCTTGTGCATTTGTCACGTATTTCTCGTGTCATGGTTTTCATCTCTTTCATTTCGTTTATGACCTTCTCTGCATTAATTACTCTAGCCATCAATTCTTCCACTTTTTTTTCAAGATTTTTAGTTTCTTTGCGCCGGGTACGTAATTCCTCCTTTAGCTCTGAGAAATTTGATGGACTGAAGCCTTCTTCTCTCATCTCGTCAAAGTCATTCTCCGTCCAGCTTTGATCCGTTGCTGGCGATGAGCTGCGCTCCTTTGCCGGGGGAGATGCGCTCTTATATTTTGAATTTCCAGCTTTTCTGCCCTGCTTTTTCCCCATCTTTGTGGTTTTATCTGCCTCTGGTCTTTGATGATGGTGATGTACTGATGGGGTTTTGGTGTAGGTGTCCTTCCTGTTTGATAGTTTTCCTTCTAACAGTCAGGACCCTCAGCTGTAGGTCTGTTGGAGATTGCTTGAGGTCCACTCCAGACCCTGTTTGCCTGGGTATCAGCAGCAGAGGCTGCAGAAGATAGAATATTTCTGAACAGCGAGTGTACCTGTCTGATTCTTGCTTTGGAAGCTTCCTCTCAGGGGTGTACTCCACCCTGTGAGGTGTGGGGTGTCAGACTGCCCCTAGTGGGGGATGTCTCCCAGTTAGGCTACTCAGGGGTCAGGGACCCACTTGAGCAGGGAGTCTGTCCCTTCTCAGATCTCAACCTCCGTGTTGGGAGATCCACTGCTCTCTTCAAAGCTGTCAGACAGAGTCGTTTGCGTCTGCAGAGGTTTCTGTTCTGTTTGTTATTGTTTACTGTGCCCTGTCCCCAGAGGTGGAGTCTACAGAGACAGGCAGGTTTCCATGAGCTGCTGTGAGCTCCACCCAGTTCGAGCTTCCCAGCAGCTTTGTTTACCTACTTAAGCCTCAGCAATGGCGGGCGCCCCTCCCCCAGCCTCGCTGCTGCCTTGCCGGTAGATCACAGACTGCTGTGCTAGCAATGAGGGAGGCTCCGTGGGTGTGGGACCCTCCCGGCCAGGTGTGGGATATGATCTCCTGGTGTGCCTGTTTGCTTAAAGCGCAGTATTGGGGTGGGAGTTACCCGATTTTCCAGGTGTTGTGTGTCTCAGTTCCCCTGGCTAGGAAAAGGGATTCCCTTCCCCCTTGCGCTTCCCAGGTGAGGCAATGCCTCGCCCTGCTTCAGCTCTCGCTGGTCGGGCTGCAGCAGCTGACCAGCACCGATCGTCCGGCACTCCCCAGTGAGATGAACCCAGTACCTCAGTTGAAAATGCAGAAATCACCAGTCTTCTGTGTCGCTCGCGCTGGGAGTTGGAGACTGGAGCTGTTCCTATTCGGCCATCTTGCTCCGCCCCCCACCTCAAATTCCTGACCTCAAGTGATCTGCCTTCCTTGGCCTCCCAAAGTGTTGGGATTACAGGCGTGAGCCACCTTCCCTGGCCTTTTTTTCTTTCAAAACATATATTACTATCTAAAAATATATTTTTATGTTATTTATGTCTCCTGGAACTACTCGGGGAAAAAAACACAGCAGATATCATCACTTTATTTTACAAGTAAGACGACCTCAAGTTCAGAGAGCTTATGAAATTTCTCCAATGTTAAGACTCAAACCTAGTCCACTGAGTACAAAGTGCTTTCCACAATGCCATACTGACTGCCTGGGGAAAGGTACACTCTTTGGGAGCTTACTTACATTATTTATTATTCCTTTTGTGACTATATATTTTTGCTTCGTTCCCTGCATCATAAATTACACACACACACACACACACACACACACACACACATCTGTTGTGCCCTTCATAATATTTCAATGTAGAAACATGAGATCAATGCTGAGTGTGTGAGCAAATGCATGTGTCTCTGTGGCTGAAAATCCGTCCTATTCATACCTCTAACATCCCAGTGGACATTATGTTGGGTAGGAGTCATTATTCCTTACATCTCTGGGACCTAACACAGGAGTAGGCACAGAATAAATGGCCAGCAAATGCTTATGGAATAAAGGTATGGTGGCCTGCATGTTGTCCTTATTACAAGTGATAGTTCCCAAATTTCCTCTAAAGTCATTTAAAAAGAGCTTTTAAACTCAAGACACGTGCCAGAAAGTTCTTCCAAATTTAAGACTAGACTGAATGATGCCTGCTTCTCATAGTAATGAGGACTGAGAGGTACCTCTATTTTTACGTTTCATGACCCGACAAGACAGAGGGGCATATGTTTCCAGACAAGACAGAAAGAGCCTCCAAAAGCCCTCCTGTAGGGCAGAATTACAATACATGCAACATTATGGTCACACTAGGAGTCATAGCACTACATGGTCATCAAGCATAAGAGAGAAAGTGACCACCTCACACCAGTAATTTTGGGTAACATTTCAGAATTGAAGAGGATTCTGGATTGTACAAAATCTGTTTTATCCCGGGGGTTCAAGAATGGCTTGGATGGTGGTGTCTGTTTAGCTGAACACATGGGAGGCCTCTGGTGATTTCTGGAGAGGTGTGTAAAGATCCAGACGACAGATTCTGCTGTAGGAGAATGTGGGGTGGACACATGGAGAGGACATGTGCGGATGGAGGACATTGAAGGGCAGTGTGGTGTCTGTTTTCAGCTTTTGTTGTGGTTTGCTAACCTGGAATTGAAGTAGCAGAGCAAAGCTCAGTGTGAGTAATATGTCTGTGTAATTGGGGAAAGCTTATGGGTCAGATTCCATATGGCTCAGAAATTTCACTGACTCTGATTCCTGACATTACGTCTCCCTAGCTAAAAGATGCCAACAGATCAAAGATAATGAGGAAGAGTCATCTTTACAATCTTCCCTCAATGTATGATTCCTGTTTGGCTTAGAAGAGTTCAGAGACCGCAAAGCGTAGGAGTATATAATTTGTCTAGACGTATTTTAAATCTCTTAGTAAGAATCAGAGAATGTCAGAGCCAGGAAAACACTTAGAATGCACAGAACACTTCCACTTTTAAAAATTTTCATTGAGAAGAAGAGTTAGGCCCCGACCTCCTCTGAGCAATACTTTAGCCAGCAGCCACACGTGGCTAGTCTGAATTGAGATATGTCAAAAGTACAAAATACACATCAGATTTCAAATACTTAGTAAGAAAAAAGTGCAAACTATATTGTTAATAATTGTAAATTGATTATTAAAAGTAGTAGTTTGCATATATTGGGCTAAAATAGAAACAATTTAAATTTGATTTTATCTTTTCCTTTTTCCTTTTTATTTATTTATTTATTTTTTATTATACTTTAAGTTCTAGAGTGCATGTGCACACGTGCAGGTTTGTTACGTATGTATACATGTGCCATGTTGGTGTGCTGCACCCATTAACTCATCATTTACATTAGGTATATCTCCTAATGCTATCCCTCCCCCTCCCCCAACAATAGGACCCGGTGTGTGATGTTCCCCTTCCTGTGTCCCCAAGTGATCTCATTGTTCAATTCCCACCTATGAGTGAGAACACGCAGTATTTGGTTTTCTGTTCTTGCAATAGTTTGCTGAGAATGATGGTTTCCAGCTGCATCCATGTCCCTACAAAGGACATGAACTCATCCTTTTTTATGGCTGCATAGTATTCCATGGTGTATATGTCCCACATTTTTTTACTTTTTAAATACAGCTACCAGAAAATTTTAAATTACACATGTGGCTTGCATTATATTTCGGGCTGGCTCAGAAGAAAACAACTTGCCCACAGCCGTGGCACTAAAGTTGAGACTAGAAACTAAGTATCCTGACTTGGTCTCTCTTTCCCCTTCCTTCTCCTCTTTCCTCCCTCTCTCCTTCTTGGTCCTCTTCACGCTTGGTTCACGGTAAATTGTCATCACTGTTCCATGCTAGGTCTCTCCTGATTCTCCATTGATCTGTTCTTCCCCGCAGCCCACTTCTGCCTCTGCCCGCAATGTTGTTAATAGCAGTCAGTTTTCTAAGATGGGGTGTCTCTAGCCCTGGAAAAATAGCAAAATCTGCTCCTTAAATTTCAAGGCATGTTTGGGACTGTGGCAGTTTAATAATTTTGAGTTCCTTCAAATCAGCACTTAAAAAATATTTGTTCAATATTTATTCAGTGAAATAAAAGATAGATGACAATTTTATTACTAAAATTATTTACTATTTGCTTTTGTTCCAAATAAGGGATTTATGACATACACATGAATGTGAAAAAAAAAAGATGTCTTATTTGAAATGATATTTTATTTCACAGTTTTTAAAGATGATAAACCTTTAATTAGGACTACAGGAAAGGTGAAGTACAACAACAACTTTCTGAAATCAAATGTGGAAGATAGTTTACATTATAAAGCTTTTTCAAAACAGTACATGAAAATATTATAATTTTATTGCTTTCAAGCATATAAAATTATTTCCACTTTTTTAAAAGCAGCTTTTTTGAAATGTGATTAACATACACACAATTTATCCATTTAAAGTGTTTGTTTTCAGCATATTTACAGATATCTGCAACCATTACAACAGTCAATTTTATAACATTTTCATCAACTCAAAAAGAGAATACGAATCTTTTATCTACCACTTCTCTATCCCCATTCCTTCCCAACCCTAAGGAACGATTCCTTTTTAAATTTTTATAGATTTCCGCATTTTGGACTTTCATGTAAATGGAATCATATCACACAGCATTTCACAGTTTTTGTATCACTCAAGAAAAGACATTGGTTATTCATTCCTCTAAAGACAAATGCTACATACAAATGGATTCTATTACAATACAATATTTCATGCATTAGTTGCTTTCAGCATTTCAACTATAACAGTTAGCTCCAAGTAACTGTCATTGATATTGCTGCATTTAGTGGCATAATTTAATTTTCAGGGCCATGCTGCAAAATTTCTAAACAGATAGAATGAACAAAGCACCAGTAAGAAGTGTCCTTTTATTTTCTCTTCAGAACACCGTTTTATTGGTGGAAGTGAAACGGATGTAATTTTCTCCAATTCTGTAAGTTCTGGATAAAAGCTTGAGTTTACTGGCAGCTGTTCTATTTCAGTTCTGTTTTACTGTCCTTGGAGACCGATGCTCCAATGACCACCTCCGTATTCCACCTTAGTGTGTGCTAAGCTTTGGCTTTCTATGAACATGACTATCCTCCTTTTGAACTTTATACTTCTCTAGTTCCAAGCTTCTTCTTGTTTCCCAACATTCTTTGTTCTTTTATGTGTCAGGGAAATAGGAATCATTAAGAAGTTTTAATGAATGAGGTGATATAGTCAGATTTGCATTTTTGAAAGATGACAGGCCATTTTGGAAGAGCAGAAGACTAGCTGGAAACCACAGAGAGGTCTGAGCACAAATAGCAAATGTAGGATGGAGAGACAGAAACCTTTTTAGGGGCAGAAATTGATAGTTGTTGCTGATTAAACACATGAGGGACATGATGAGCATCAACGATAACGACCAAAACTTGGTAAATGGCGTCTTCCTTCACTGTGATAGGGTTTGCAGGGGGAGAAAAACATCTGGGGTAGAAATTGTTTATTGGTTTAGCCTGAGTTTAATGGGCCTGAGTGACATCTAAGAAGTGTTGAGTGGGCAGTTGGGTATACACGTCGTAACTCAGAAGAAAGATTTTGGTCAGACACACATTCACCAGTATTCAGCATACTGATGGTTGCAACCACCCAGGGAGAGTAGGGAGACATTTCTGGGAGACATCCATAGGACTGATACAAGAAAAACTTCAGCTGAATTAAATTTAAAGGAGTTTAATTGAGCAATGAACAATTAGCAAATTGGGTAGCCCCCACAATCACAGCTGACTCACAGAGACTCCAGTGCAGCCATGTAGTGGAAGAAGATTTATAGACACAAAAAGCAAAATGAGGTACAGAAATCGGAAGTGAGGTACACAACAGCTGGATTGGTTACAGCTCTGCTTTTGCCATATATATTTGAACGCAGTTTGAACACTCAGCAGTGTATGAATGGTTGAAATACGGCTGCTGGGATTGGTCAAGCCTTAGCTACTGTTGCAGGTGCATACTCCTACCTAAGTTAGGTTTTCAATCTTGTCTACCTATTAAGCTAGGCTGCAGTTCATCCACAAGGACTCAAACATAGAAGTACGGAGTCCTTCTCAGACCATATTTAGTTCGCTTTAGCAGGACTGAGGTTTAAAAGATGAGCAGAATAATAGGAAATAATAAAAGAAACAGACGATTAGCCAGAGGTTTGGAGAAACCACTGAAATAATGTGTTGTTGTGGAAGCCAAAGGAAAAAGTTGCTTTTACTTCATATAAGGTAAGGTAAGGAATGAAAATGCGTATTGACTTTAGGTCTAGATCTTTGCTGAACTTGCTTAGGGCAGTATAAGTGGGGAGTGGGCTTGACATTAGATTTCAGTGAATTAAAAATTTCAGTGAGGTGAGAAGTGGTGACAATAAGTATAAGCAAGCTGGCTACATAGGTTGTAGTTTGAAGATGAAATGGAGTAAAATAAAATTGTTTTTGAGTTGGCAGAAAATTCCCTTAGCATCCTATACTGGCCTCTGTCATAGAAGTTAACACATTGTATTTGTGTCTATCTCCCTGACATTTGCTCTTGGACTCCTTAAGGATAACAATTCTGTTTTTTCCATCTTAGAATCCCCAAGTCTCCTGACACATCATGAGAAGGCAATATTTTATTGTTGTTGCTAATGGCTGTTTAATAAAAGGATGAATAAAAGGGAAATAGGTGCATTCTTATGGCTGGATAGGCTGCTCACTTCTTGGTACTGCATTTAAAAGGAATAACTGTCAAATAGATATCAAATATCAAAAGAGATTGCTTAAGGTTTTCTTTGTTGAAACTTGACGTCTTTATCTATTTTATTCTGTGTGCTTAGTGCTTAGACACGACGTCCAACACACAGTAGGCACTCTCAAAGGGCTTTTCACTTGAAATAATAGTGACGTGACTGAATGGACAATGGATGGAGAGTATATGCTTAACCTGAAATAGACCTGGGGAAGAGAAGGTTCAGAGGTTCACAGTGACTTTCTTGAAGTATTTGAGGGCTTGTCAGGTATAATGAAGAACAGGTGTCTTTTCTGTGACCCCAAGGAATAGGAGTAGAACAAAGAAAGGAAGTAAGCAAAATATATCAGCAACTTAACAGAATTATTGTTCATGTCTGTGTATTCTGTTTACTTTATTTCAGCAAAATCATGATGCTTTTGTAATAAAAAGTTTGTTATTTGTGTTCTATTGGCAGTAATATTCTAAAAAATTAAAATATAAAATAGAGTTCTATATGAAGTATATAAAATTTAAACATATTTTCAGAAAAGCTAAACTAAATGCAAACTAAAATGTAAATTATATTTTTAAAAGTGTAAATATTAACAAAATTAAAATTATTTTGCATTCATTTTCAAAAATTGTCTTACCAAGTATTTATTTTTACTTTTTGAGACAGAATCTCATTCTGTTGCACAGGCTGAGGGTGCAGAGGTGTGATTATGGCTCACGTAGCCTCTACCTCCTGGGCTCTAGCAATTCTCATACCTCAGCCTCCCAAGTAGCTGGGACTACATGTATGCACCACCTCACCCAGCTAATATTTTAGTTTTTTATGGAGATGAGCATCTCACTGTGTTGCTCAGGTGGTCTCAAGCTCTTGAGCTGAAAGCCATTCTCCCACCTTGGCCACCCAAAGTACTGAGATTACAGGCATAAGCCACCATACCTGGCTTATACAATATTTAATATTGCTTATTAAAATAGAAATATGAAATATTAAAATGAATTAATATGAAAATTTAAGTAAAATTATTCAAATATAATTATTTTATGTATATACATCTTATTAAATATATTTATAAAAATAAAATACTCAAATTTCTTCCATTCAATGATCACCAACTTGCCAATGTAAAGAATTGAGATAATACTAAACACATGTTATACTTAAGAGTGAAGTGCATGGTTTAATATTGAAATGTTCCTCAGCTGATACATGCAATTATTCTGAATAGTGGAGTACCTTCCAAACCACAAATTGTAATATGAAAGGATTCAAGAAAAATGGATGTTTGAGATTCCTGGAAATCTGGTGCTTTAATAATGCCAAAAAAATTATTCATGAGAGGAAAAATTTCACAAAGTAATCATTGTATCTTTTCCCTTTCCCAAATATTTTCACTATTCAGGTCTTTTGTGCAAAGTCATGTCCACCCCCAAAGTCTGAAGTGGCTGCATTCACAAACTTACATGGAATTTGGACTTGGCTATCTTTCCTTTCAAGAATATATGGTAAGAGATCTTGAGAAACGCTTCTCTGAGGCCTGAACAATGCCTGTGAGCTGACGCTTTCGTTTCCGGGTTGTGCTGTGCCATTGTTGAATATAGGTTCCCAAGAGATAGGTGCACAAATGTGTTTTTATAAATTTACTCTTATTGCATCTGTGGTATTCAGGATCTTCTAAAGCATAGGGTTCAGGGAAAGGCCACCTCTTGTGTCAGAGTCTAAAGGAGATGCAGTGCGGATATGGCAGATCAGCACTCAACCTCCATTCCAACCTCCTTCCATATACATTTATTTTTGTAAAACTAGTAATCTAAAAATTACATTTCCCAGACTCCCTTACAAGTAGGGTTCTGGTTACATTGCGTTTCGGCCAGCAGTTGCACTCACATGAGATTTGGAAGGAGAAGTTGATCAGAAGCGATCTTTCTGCTGATGTTGTTGCAGCTGGCAAGCTCAGTCATGGAAACAGCAGGTTTTACGTAGCAACATTTCAGGCTCCAGTCTGAGGGTTGGCCTCTGGGTTTTGCTAGTGCCGAACTGGCATGTATAAAGTAACTAGGTGAGGTGTCATCCTTCTATCCCTAGGCCACAGACAAGGTGGTGTCTTCCTGGAGCCAACAGATGCTGTGGCAGCTTCCCTATATCCTTTTTGCCTTTGGCAGAGGTAGCAGCTCTCCTGGAGAGCCGTTTGGTGATGCTGCCTTATGTCCTGAAAGGAAAGCGAGAGCAGAGGCTTGAGAAGGGAATAAGGTTCAGGTACAGCCAAAGAAGAGAAGAAGAGAGAGCCAAACTTCAGTGGGTGCTCGCTTTCTGTGTCCTCCATAACGTAATTGCATTTTGGACCTTATTTAATGTTTTTAACTCAGTTTTTAAATAGGTGAATGATACAGTAATGCATCTTGCATGTATTAAAGTCCAATTATGAACAGGCCATGTTCAATTGCTTTCAAAATTATCTTCTCAATGAGTTCTCACAATAAAGCTTTGAACTATTGATCTTTATTTTACAAATGAGGAAATTAAAGCTCAGCAAAATTAACATCACATGGTCAATAAGTGGCAGAGGTGATTTGGGCCTTTCATTATTACCTCAACTTCAAAATTCTGTTTCCTATCACATGAAGCATGGAGATGGGGCTAAATCATGTGGATGACTCAGTTAGTTCTCTGGAGACTACCAGGATAATCCATTTGATATTTTCTTCTGCAAATCTCCATTTGTCTTCTTTGTCTATAAAAAGTAGTAGTAGATCAACCTTTGTTAAAGTAGTTTATTGATTTTATTTCTTATTGTGAATTGATATTTATTGTGAAATTTATTTGAAATAATTTGGATAATACATGAAAGCATGGAAAAGAACATAAAAATTATCCGAATCCCACTATCTCCAAATAACCACTGTGTACATTTTAGTAATCCATCTTTCTAGGTTTTATTTTTTCTGTGTAAATGAATACACACAATTACACTTATACAGCTCACATTCTCTAATAACCTGCTCATTTTACTTGACAATTGCTTATAATGATTTCCCGTCATGATTTTTTTTCCTAAATCTGCAGTCTAATACCCAGCTAATATTCCATTTAATTGATATGTCATAATTTATTTCACTGCTTTTATAGTTCTGAACCTTTCTTTTTCCATTGATTTTTGGCTGTCACACACAAAGCTGCATTGATCATACACATTGATGTTTCTTACATGCTTAATAACATCTGTAGGAATGGGATTTTAGGATCAAAATACATTGTGGGAGTGGATGCATGTATTTTATCATACTGCCTTCCAAAAGAATGTATCTCACATTCTCATCAATATTTTGTAAGAGCGGCCACCCCCACCCCTCCATTGCGATAATTATTTTAAAAAATTATGTTTAAAATTATTTTTAATTTTATTTTTTAAAAATTAGTTAAAATAAACCAAAAATGTGTATCACCTTAAACAGGAACTTATCCTTAATTCAATTAGAGCCATGTTAGCATTGAGTTATGTGGGGGATAGCGAAACACTTTGGTTTTTCTGTCATTTTCACCCAATATCAATGGGACTTGGAAAATAATGCCACCTTTCTTATTCTCATCCTACAGTTAAAACTGCCTGTTAAGACTTGTCCCCTCCTCACACCCTGAGAGAAGTTTGATCTCTGACATCAAGATGTGACAGCATGCTGTCTGGTTGAAACCTTTTTTTTTTTTTGCCTCAGTACAGACTTCCTGGAATCTAGGCCTTTTTGGACACTGTGATAAATGTTTGATCAGTTTAAAAGAAGAGGCAGAAAAATCCCTAAATATCTGAACTATGTCAGCAAATTCTCTGAAGTGGCTTTAGTGAACCTATTTTTAAAAATCAATTTTTGTACCTAGCACTTTGATGTTATTTTCCAAATTCCTTTTGCTATGATCAAAATCAGTGTTGAGTGAAGTACTTGGCTGGGCTACAGGACTCTTCCATGAGGCCTTTGGCTGGCAATAAATAGGGTAGAGGGATAGAAAAGTGTAGTTAGGGTCTAAAAGTTCGAAGGGAACCTGAATGTTACCTGGCCCAGTCTCTCTCCCAATCTTGGACCAGAGAATAAAAGACTGTGCATTCTATTTCCTCTGGTAGAGTTCAGCATAATGTTTGTATTTATATCATGCAATTGCAAGCATCCTACTTGCATTATCTCACATGTTCTCACATAATAATGGCCTGAAAAGATAATCTATTATCGTTGCCATTTTTCAGTTGAGAAAAGGGAGACATAGACAGATTATTTTGCCTAAAACCATATAGCAAGTAGAGTTGCTTTAGCATCCTGGTGCTGCTGTGCTGTGGAACCTGTGCGGTTTCTTAGCCAAGATGCCTGAGGAAACCTAGACCCAAGACCAACCCATGGAGGTGGAGGAGGTTGAGATATTCACCTTTCAGGCAGAATTGCCCAGTTGATGTCATTGATCATCAATACTTTCTACTCGAACAAAGAGATCTTTCTGAGAGAGCTCATTTCAAATTCATCAGATGCATTGGACAAAATTCAGTATGAAAGCTTGACGGATCCCAGTAAATTAGACTCTGGGAAAGAGCTGCATATTAACCTTATACCAAACAAACAAGATCGAACCCTCCCTATTGTGGATACTGGAATTGGAATGACCAAGGCTGACTTGATCAATAACCTTGGTATATCACCAAGTCTGGGACCAAAGCGTTCATGGAAGCTTTGCAGGCTGGTGCAGGTGTCTCTATGATTGGCCATTTCAGTGTTGGTTTTTATTCTGCTTATTTGGTTGTTGAGAAAGCAACTGTGATCACCAAACATAATGATGATGAGCAGTATGCCTGGGAGTCTTCAGCAGGGGGATCATTCACAGTGAGGACAGACACAGGTGAACCTATGGGTCGTGGAACAAAGGTTATCCTACACCTGAAAGAAGACCAAACTGAGTACTTGGAGGAACGAAGAATAAAGGAGATTGTGAAGAAACATTCTCAGTTTATTGGCTATTTCATTATTCTTTTTGTGGAGAAGGAACGTGATAAAGAAGTCAATGATGATGAGGCTGAAGAAAAGGAAGACAGAGAAGAAGAAAAAGAAAAAGAAGAGAAAGAGTCTGAAGACAAACCTGAAATTGAAGATGTTGGTTCTGATGAGGAAGGAGAAGAAAAGAAGGATAGTGACAAGAAGAAGAAGATTAAGGAAAAGTACATCAATCAAGAAGAACTCAACAAAACAAAGCCCATCTGGACCAGAAATCCTGACGATATTACTAATGAGGAGTACAGAGAATTCTACAAGAGCTTGACCAATGACTGGGAAGATCACTTGGCAGTGAAGCATTTTTCAGTTGAAGGACAATTGGAATTCAGAGCCCTTCTATTTGTCCCACGACATGCTCCTTTTGACCTGTTTGAAAACAGAAAGAAAAAGAACAACATTAAATGGTATGTATGCAGAGTTTTCACCATGGATAACTATGAGGAGCTAATCACTGAATATCTGAACTTCATTAGAGGGGTGGTAGACTCAGAGGATCTCCCTCTAAATATTTCCCGTGAGATGTTACAACAAAGCAAAATTTGGAAGTTATCAGGAAGAATTTGGTCAAAAAATGCTTGGAACTCTTTACTGAACTGGCAGAAGATAAAGAGAACTACAAGAAGTTCTATGAGCAGTTCTCTAAAAACATGAAGCTTGGAATACACGAAGACTCTCAAAATCGGAAGAAGCTTTCAGAGCTGTTAAGGTACTACACATCTACCTCTGGTGATGAGATGGTTTCTGTCAAGGACTACTGCACCAGAATGAAGGAAAACCAGAAACATATCTATTACATCACAGGTGAGACCAAGGACCAGGTAGCTAACTCAGCCTTTGTGGAACGTCTTCGGAAACATGGCTACATGGCTCAGAAGTGATCTATATGATTTAGCCCATTGATGAGTACTGTGTCCAACAATTGAAGGAATTTGAGGGGAAGACTTTAGTGTCAGTCACCAAAGAGGGCTTGGAACTTCCAGAGGATGAATAAGAGAAAAAGAAACAGGAAGATAAAAAAACAAAGTTTAAGAACCTCTGCAAAATCATGAAAGACATATTGGAGAAAAAAGTTGAAAAGGTGGTTGTGTCAAACCGATTGGTGACATCCCCGTGCTGTATTGTCACAAGCACTATGGCTGGACAGCAAACATGGAGAGAATAATGAAAGCTCAAGCCCTAAGAGACAACTCAACAATGGGTTGCATGGCAGCAAAGAAACACCTGGAGATAAACCCTGACCATTCCATTATTGAGACCTTAAGGCAAAAGGCAGAGGCTGATAAGAACAAGTCTGTGAAGGATCTGGTCATCTTGCTTTATGAAACTGCACTCCTGTCTTCTGGCTTCAATCTGGAAGATCCCCAGACACATGCTAACAGGATCTATAGGATGATCAAACTTGGTCTGGGTATTGAAGATGACCCTACTGCTGATGATACCAGTGCAGCTGTAACTGAAGAAATGCCGCCCCTCGAAGGAGATGACGACACATCACACATGGAAGAAATAGACTAACCTCCAGCTGAGGGATGACTTACCTGTTCAATACTCTACAATTCCTCTGATAATATATTTTCAAGGATGTTTTTCTTTATTTTTGTTAATATTAAAAAGTCTGTATGGCATGACAACTACTTTAAGGGGAAGATAAGATTTCTGTCTACTTCTAAGTGATGCTGTGATACCTTATATACTAAAGCAGAGCTAGTAATGCTTTTTTAGTTTCACATTGTTTTTATTTTAACAGATTGGGGTAATGTGTGTTGTAAGATGTATGTAACATGATGTTAACTTTGTGGTCTAAAGTGTTTAGCTATCAAGCCAGATTCCTAAGTAGACCAAATCTTGCTATCAAAGTGTTCCTGAGCTATACCTTGATGTTTAGAAAAGTATTTGTTACATCTTGTAGGATCTACTTTTTGAACTTTTCATCCCCTGTAGTTGCCAATTCTGCATGTACTAGTCATCTAGAAATAGGTTAAACTGAAGCAGCTTGATGGAAGGAACTCTCCACAGGGCTTGTTTTCCAAAGAAAACTATTGTTTGGAGGAGCAAAGTTATAAGCCTCCCTAAGCATATCATAAAACTGTTCGAAAATAACTCAGACTCGGTCTTGTGGATGGAAATGTAGTGCTCCAGTCACATTCTGCTTAAAGTTGTAACAAATACTGATGAGTTAAAAGAAAAAAAAACATATAGCAAGTAATTGCCAGAACCCAAATGCAAACCCAAGAAGCTTTATTCTTGAGCTCATACCCCCCTCACACTGCTCTTTGCCTTGATGATGGAAAGTAGCTATGCTTTGAGCCAGCCAGGAAAACTCAAGTTTGATCCCAGCTCATTCTCCACCTCTCTGATCTGCTCTCCCAGCTGTGCTGTTTTAGTGTATATTGATTGGCACTGTGGTGTAGGGAGAGAGGATGGAGTTCCTGTCCATCTAAGCCTTGTCTCCTCTATTTCCTCACAATGCTCCTTTGGGCAAATTTCATAGCCTCTCTGAAGCCTCGTTTTCCTCATCTTCATAGTTAGGATCACAATAATCACACCACTATTTAGTTGTGAGTTTGTAATAATAATTTAGAAAAGTGCCAAACAAACATGTTTTATTCATCTTTTTTTCCCTTTGTTTTGAGAGACAGGAACTCAAATATCCATGGCTCAACTTGCTGTTACTGTCTCTTGATTCAACATTCTCAATTCTATTGTTTTTAAAATATTAATAACAAGAACAACAACAACAATAATAATAATAATAATAATAATAATAATAAATGTCTAACTTCACATCAGTTTTACGTAAATCATCCTGGCCCATCATCATCTATACTTCTCACTACAATTCTGTGAGAACGGCAGTGACTTTATTATCACCCTCATTTTACAGGGGAGGAAATGGAAGCTTGGGAAGATGGGACCTGACCAAAATTATGGCAAGTCCACGTGAGTGAATCTGTGTCTTGAAAACAGGTCATCTGATATTGGGGCACAAATTTTTTCCACCACAGCGTACTTTCTTCCACTTCTCACATGATATATTTTCCACACTTTCTCTTGATACTCTGTTTTTTTCCTTTTAGGTCATGGTCATTGTCAATAACTTCTTGGAGGTTATTTGAGTTCAGCATTTCAAATGTGACCTGCCCCACAGCACATATTTTAATGTCCACTCCTTCCAGGATGCCTGGAAGAATGGGTTTCAGTCTAGGCTCTGTTTCTGATTTGTTGTGTGATATTGGTCAAACTGATTTACCTCTCTAGTCCTTGGTTTCTTCATTGTCAAAAGAAGGGATTGAACAATGTCATATATATGGTTTACCTTCAATAAATTTTGCTAGAATAAAGGAATGAATAGATGAATGAATAAATGATTAAGCTGGATAATTTCTTAATTCCTTATATCTTTGATTTTATATTAAGAATAGCATTCAGTAATTAATTAGCATGTTTCCATCTATATGATTGACTTAATTTCTTTAGCAATACTCAAAATTGAGCCAAGATTCTAACTGTCCAGTGGCAAGCCTCTTTCCTCGCTGGCTTCCTATTTTTATGCAGAAGTTCCCCCATTACAGCAACATCTTGGCCTCTTTGTTTACCTCCACCTTCAGAGAAGAAAGTAATTTAATTGACTAGTGAATTGCTCGGTTCATTCTGGTGCTTCTTTTTGGGATGTTCGTGTTTGTAAAAACGAAACATTTAGTCTGTTTTCTCCATTATGCACCAATTTAGTGGGGGATGACTTTATATGCCTAAAGAGGGAAACAGCTATTTGGAGTTAAGTTTAAATCAGAGTGTTAGTAAGACCATTGGCTCTATATGGAAATCATATTAATAACTATTAACAACTTTTATCGTAGTGAAGCTGACATTTTCATTTCTCCAATCTTGAATCCAGTTCTCAGGTGGCCCCATAATTAGAAAACAGTGAGACATTGTTTATTGACTACTAATATTCTGTCATTTGGTGAAAGCAAATAATCTTAAACACAGATAAGAAATAATATTTAAGGGTAAAATAAAAGGTACAGGACAGAGGATTTGTTGACCAGGAGCATGGTGTTGGACCCAAAACTTTGGCTTGTGGTATCCGTGGGGGATCTTAACTAGTTTGTAGTGACCTGTGTTGAACCATGGGACTGGTTTTGGTTTTACAGTTGTGTACTTCGTCCTTCTGGAGCCTGGTCTACAAATGAGTAGGTTTTATTATGCAAGCAAGGTGGAATTTTAATAAGCACACACCATAGAATATGATGGCCATTTAGATCTTCGTTTTGGGCTGTTGTAGGTGGGCCTTAAAGCATTCAGATGTGGCTTGCCTTAGTGTTTCAGGCAAGGTTGAGACAGAGATTAGAACCTTTTGGTCATGATGGATTGGAACCTTTTGGTCATGATGGGTGGTACAGAATTTCTGCTTTTCCTGAGATCCTCAGCCAAGAGTCAGATCTGCAAATGGGACTTCAAAACTATAAAGCTAGCTATGTTCCACTTGTACTGCAGAGCCCTAATGTGTAAAGTTCTTGCTTTAAATTGTTATTGTCAGGCCTAGGCAGGCAGCATTAAACTTATGGCTCTAAATTCCCTTTGCTACACTAAAGACCAAAGGAAGAACCTGAAGGTCCTAACTTCTTACAAATATGAGCTTGTCTGCCAGTTCCTGATAGTTGCACACCACTGCATGGTGTCAAGTTGGCATGGAGTTTGTTCATTTTGAAGCTTCTGACCATGACTTTAGTTTCCCAAGACAAAATGTATTTGTCCACAGAATGGTGGTATGTTTTATCAGCAAACAAAACAAAGAGAGATCTTCACTGTAAAAAAGAATAAACTATTTTCTTAGAGATACTTATTGAAAATCTAGAGGTTAATCAGGTAACTCAAAAGGCTACCTGTGCCTCAAATATTTACCACAAAGGTATTATGGAGACAATCAAGGAATAACTAGAATATATTGACTAGTATGCATTAGTCTTATTGTCTGGACAACAGCAATAGAAAAATGGAAATTAAGTACGGGAAGAGAGCGTTAAAGCAGAAACAAAAAAAGAGATTACCTTAGAAGAAATGTTGACATCTTAGAAAAATAATAAGGCAGATATAAAAGGGAAATTTGATGTTAAAGGCTATGATAAGCAGATATAAAATTAAAAGTAACTGCACGTTGGTATAAGTGCTCTAAAACAGGGCCTTAGGATATTTTGGTTGTTATTAGATCAGAAAAAAATGACAGTTGTACAATGAAATATAATAAAGGAAAAGAGGAAAGATCTTGGAAATTAGACTGGAAGTCACGTGCCAGGGTGCTGGCACTCACTAACAGGTGACCATATAAAGAATTCCCTGAAGACTGGGAGAGACGTGTGAGTGATTCAGAAAGTCTGTATAGGCAAAAGAAATCATCAGAACATATGCAAAAGAACTTCTGGATCGATTTCACAGTGACATAGATGTTATAGGTGAACTAGCAGCTTTTACATTTAATATAATTTTGGATTTATGATTTTAAGGCTACTATCCAGAGATAACTCTTTACAGTTAAATGATTAGATTAATTACATGATAACACAATCTTCCTTTTGATTAACTCAGTGTCAACGGATGAATAATTTTAATGAGATCTTCAGAATTCCTTTTGCCATATAATATGTAGCGCAATCCCCAGTGTGATAACTTATCCTATTCACAGTCCCAGGGATTAGGGTAGGATATCTTAGGAACTATTTTAGGATTCTTTCTACCACAACACACATAGGGAATCTAAGCAAAATAATGATTATTAAGTCCAGCCTACATGAGATGTAGTATGATAGAAAATTATCTCCTGGATTGGATGCTTCAACTCAAGAAAATGGACAAGACTTATTGAAGAGGCTTGAGAGAGAGAGGCTTTTGGCACACCAAGAAATTATTAATTTTACATATTACATTGTGGGAAACATCCTATAAGATAAAATTAAGCATTTAATACTGGACAAATAAATATCTTGACCAAAAAAGCAGAGAAAGAAAAGAAGAAAGGCATTTAATTACAGCAAACAGTAGAACTCTATTTGTTAGAGAAGGAAAGATGCCAAAGAAGCAGATTGAATAGTTAGAAACTCAGTTAAGTGTTCCTGTGAGACTTAGCAGAACAGAGGAAAAAGAAACATTGAAGGCATAGTTTACTGCAGCAAAATAGGATGTAGCAGAAAGAACTTCTACTCAAGACCGGGATCATTTAAAAGGAGCAAAGACAAAGTCTGGAGGACCTCGTGGAAGAAGAAGTGATCCTCACCAGGACCCTAGAACAAACATTTCCAAAGCATCAATAGCAGCCTTAGTTCTAGAATATACTGAGTGACTTTAACAGAAACGTTTGGATGAGGAGAAGTCTAGAAGGCAGATTTTTTTATGACCCAAGGAATTTCACTGCAAGGAGGAACAGCACCATCTCAGAAATGAACACGCTTGCTCACAAAGATAATGTGAAGGCTGTGGGATTGACGTTGTCCTGGGTGCCAGGAATGTTGAGCTCAACATGGTCAAGAGTGTTAAGAGGTTTTGAATTAACAGAGGCTTCCACAAATGGGTATGTCCTTGCTTTCGTGAAAGGGAGGAGTTTCATAAATGCAGCCCTTTAAGAAAGTAGATTAGGCCAAGGCAGGCAGATCATGAGGTCAGGAGATCAAGATCATCCTGGCTAACACGGTAAAACCCCATCTCTACTAAAAATACAAAAAAATTAGCTGGGCATGGTGGCATGCACCTGTAGTCCCAGCTACTCGGGAGGGAGGCTGAGGCAGGAGAATCACTTGAACCCAAGATGCGGAGCTTGCAGTGAGCTGAGATAAAGCCACTGCACTCCAGCCTGGGCGACAGAGCGAGGCTCTGCCTCAAAAAAAAAAAAAAAAAAAGGAAAGTAGATTAGTGAGACATTTTCCCCCATCAGGTATGGCAAATACACCATTAATACTTGATGGAAGATTTCTCCTAAATAGGTTTCAGCTCCAGTCTATAGACTCTAAATAGCTTAAATAGACTGACCAGCATTCTCGTCATGAGCATCCGCAATGCTCACAACTTCAGATACTTCTGAGTTTCTGCTTTTCCCTGGGGGCAATTAAGTACCAGAGTAACATTTTACTTGGTTTACATGATTTGGAGACTGAAACTTTATGCTTTCTAATTTTCTGATCATGAAGCAAGTGCCAAAATAATATTTTTAGCCTTATTAATTCTTTGGATTCTTTAAAAGGGGGAGCTCATGAGAGATTTGGAATTGGACTTATACAAATCTGAGACCCTATCAGAAATATATTTATTATAGTATGAAAGCTCAGGTTGTAGAAGTGAAGGGATCAAGAATCCTTCTGGGGCAGACATGGTGGCTTACACCTGTAACATCTCTCCATTTCCAATATTTGAGAGCTGGAGCACCATTTAGGTTGTCATTTGATCTCATTACAGAACCTCTGATGAGCTTTTTTGTACAAAGTGGCAGGGCACAATTAGGTAGAATAAAACATAAATTTCCAGTATTAGGTACAGCACGGCCTTGGAGTTCATTTAACTTATATCTATCTGGCATATTTTAGGGCTGTCTGATCCATTCTGGGGGCAAAATATTCAGTGTACCAGAAGGATACCACGAGGTATAGTGGTCAGTACTGAAGGAGTGACTTCATGAAAAGGGAGGCAGGAATGATTTGACAGATTGCTGATCTTCTGTTATAAGGGTTTGGCTTATAACTCCTTATAAGATATAACCCCTTGGAAGATCCTGGGTTGATGACTGGGCTCTATAATTTAAAAAATGTTAATTTTCTATAAATTATAAAAATGTTAGGGAATTGAAATGTTAGGGAGAGTTCTTTCTCTTGGTCTCATGTTTTCTACGAAGGGATCTCCTTTAGAACGATGTCCCTGCCCTCTTGCCCCAACTTTTTTATACCTCCGCATCTCCACTTCAACCAGAAGAGGACTGACCTATCTTATTGGTGGGTTTGGAAGAAGGAACCAACCCCTACAAGGAAAGTCTGCAGTTTTAGGGGCTAAGTTCATTTCAAAGAAGTGTTACTAAGCCAGTCTGAGTGCTCATCACACAAAGTTTTAGTCCGTGATACAGTTAACATAATTGTCTTCATGTCTCATCTCCTGACCCTTCTCAGTTTGTTCCAATGCATTAACTGAAACCTAATGAGTATAAAAGAAGTGGGGGTCTGGGTTCTAAATCTAGCCCTGCCACTGGTATGCTGCTGCCTGCTAGGAAGATTACATCTATTCCCTGCATCTGAGACATCTCAAATATATCAAGAAAGGATAGGACAAGGTACTACAGCTTAAACTTTCTTTTAGCTTTGCCATACTGTGGCATGAATGGGAGACCTTCAGAAGGGAGTTCACGTTTGCAGTCTGTGTTGCATATTGATTAACTGCCTTTTAACATCATAACTGGTAATCACTTATTATGCCCAGATTTGGGGAAATGGATTCCCAAACGGTGGTGTCATATATGGGGTCAACTATTCATTGCTATTAGGGTTCACCCAGCTGTCATTGGTGACATTAAAAATCAAACGGGGCGTTTTTTGGTCTCCCTGCCTTCTTATGTTTAGATAGTTCTGATCATTAAGATTCTGATAATCTAGACATTTTTCTCAGAGAAAGAATGAAAACACTGCCAAAACCTCCAAGTGGGTCGTGTTTGAATTTGGCTGTATTTAAGAAGTATGTCTACAAGTTTGAATTATCTCTTTCCCTGAAGAATTATTTTAGGGCTGATATTCCTGCCTCCCACCCTCATGATTTTGTGTTTTTCTCTCTGGCTTTCTCTTTCAGCCATGCTGTCTCTCTTAAACTTTAATCTTATTTATGTTTCTAATCTCCATAGTACCTGGACTCCTTGGCAATCAGCTTTTAATTTTAGTATGAAGCAGAGTGAGAGAAACAGATGAAATATCATTGCTAAATAAATATTGGGCTTCTCTTTGTAGTTTTGAAATATTTTGGAACATTAGAAGTTGAAAAAAGAGCCAGGATTTTGAAGATTTGTTTTGTGTGTGTAGTTTTTCTATGGGATACAGTCTGTCATATCCACATGGACATGGTGCTGTGAAAAGAAAGAAAAATGGATCACCGTGAGATGGCACAGTGGAAGGAAAAGTCTGTGTTTTGAGACCTACTTGCCTAGTTTTTTTGTATGACTACCTTTGGTAATAGTATTTCTGATAGTTGACTGAATACCTAGCAATGATGATATTTTACAAATTTTAATATTGAGGTTTCATTGTGTACAAAGAATGTTCACATAAGGGAACATGTAGTAGCTCTTCCCTGAGACCAGCAACGTCCCAGAGAGGTGCTGTTCTGTTGGTCTGAGTCTGAGTCCTGCAGTGAAGAGAATGGGAGAGAAGCCACATTTGACCCATGTAAACAGATACTATGGGAAAGAAATAAACCTCTGTTGTTGCAAGCCTGTGAGTTTTGGGGCTGTTTGTTACCACGGAATAATTTAACAAAGCTAAGAGATAGTGGTGGCAGCACCACAGAACCATTCTGAAAAGAGGAACTGATAATATAAAACAAAGCACAATGCAATGACAACAGAAAAAAAGATGATATAGGCTCCACAACAAGACAACTCAATTAGAAACTCTAGAATCTCTGGTGGCAAGGTTCAGATATCAGGTATCTGTGTTTTAAAAAGCATCCCAGGTAATTCTGATGTACCATGATAGCGGTGAACCACTTATCTAGAGGAAAAGTAGAAATAAGTTTGCTTCTTTGTCTATTTTCATTCAAAGACTTTAGAGGATTTATTTTAGTTGAAAAAGCCCCATGTTATGACTAAGTCAATTTGGTAAAGGGAGAGTGGTGGATTAGGATTTATGGTTCAAGCTTCAGCTAGTATTATCTGGTCTTAAGCAATTATGTAGTTCTCTTAGTATCTCAAAGGTTAAGAGCAGAGCAGGACTTGGCTTCATTCTTTCAATAGATGTGTATTGTTGGTTGATTGCAAACTGTGTGTCAGGCTCTGTGGTAAATGCAGAATTATTTCATTAACAAAAGTCGCCAATGTGATAAGGGCTGCCAAACAGTATTCAACCAAGCTGTGCAGAGATGCTGAATGGGACATCCAGCCCAATAGGTGGAAAGAAAGGCTTTCCTCTCTAGTTATAATCTGTAGTTCTAGTACTGTCTTAGCATAGTCTTCTTGTCTCTTTGTTCCAAAGACATAATTGTCTGGGAGAGTAAGGAAAGCAAAGACACTAGTTAGGAAAGACCGTATAATTACATTAGTAAGTACCATCTATCATTGTCTTTAACTACTACAAGCTGAATTACTTCAGGGTAAGGGAGCACCACATCTATGAGTTATTCTCAAACATTTCAGAAAAAAATAGATTTAATTATGGGGGAGGAGGGACGAGAAGAAGAAAAGACAAGGAGAAAGCGAACATTAACATTGGGAGGATCTAGGTGAATGGTGTATGAGACTTCGTGTATTCTTGAAACTCTTATGTAAATTTGAAAGTATGTCAAAATAAGAAAAAAGCTAAGGGGAAAAATTATGCTTTTCTTATACACAAAGATACTTTCTCTCTATTACTTTAGGAAAAGTCATAGTTGGAATGGTAAGGCTTAAGATGGACGGAAGTGCAGTAGTAAGGAGTCTTATCCTTGGTTTGGGATCAGGATACATAGATCTGGTTTAAGGTATCCTGAGTTTCTATGCAAGATGATACTTGTCTGGATTTTATTCAACAGACCAAGGGAACTGGTCTTGTTGGGAAAGGAGGATGATAGGGATGATTTTCTGATTCTGTGTTTCCTATTTATTTGCACAGTCCTACCACCATCTCGTTAGCCAAACTAAACCTAAACCCGTGGAATAATCTGTAACTCTTCCTCCATCCTGTAAGTTACTAGTTCCTGTAATGTCTCCCTCTGAAGTGTTTTGCATCCTCCTCCACCTGCCTCACCACTCCATTCCCCAAGCCTGCAAATACAATGCTCTCCTACCAGTACATCCACCATTGAGCTTGCCCTCGTTCCATTCAGGTCCCACGTGCAGCCAAGGTGACCTTTCTAACATACACAGCTCTCAAACACCTCTACTTATGCCATTTCTCAAAGCATCAATGGCTTCTTAAGTCCTATGGAATAAAATACAGAGGCTGCAACTTTTCATTGTTTGCCATCATGTGGCTCCAAAATTCTTTTTTATTCTTCCTACTACTAACACGTTTATGCACATAGCTTCTGCACCACTACTTTCTCTCTATCATTTATGTTTGTTTGATCTGAAACTTTATCTGTCATTCATGTATGCCTTCACTCTTTTGTTCACAGATATTTACTGAGCACCTACTATGCACTGTCTGTTGGGGATGCAGTGATAAATGAAGTTGATCCAATCCTTCCCTTCTCTGCATCTACAGGCTAATGAGAAAGATGCATTCTTTCAGTTAAAAGAAAAATATATGTATTTATACATGTTATAGTTATAAAAAGAGTTACAAAATAGAAATATACATGGGGACTCTACTATGTATATAGTAGAGGAATAGCTACTATATCTACTATATTAGGGGAATATCATGAGGATATTCCCCTAAAATTCTCCTACCCTCTAATATATCCGTATTTTTTTCCTTTGTTTTTCAAGATCCGAAATTTACCTGTTTAGATAGATCTTTCCTCAAGACTGATGTAATATCTTCCTCCTCTGAATGACAATAGTGCTCCAAGTGAACATTCCCTATACACTAGATCAATAGTTACGTATTATTATTCCCGAGCCTGAATGACTGTAGGTCAACAGTTACGTATGATTATTCCTAAATCTCAAGGAGGCTAGGTCAACAGTTACATATTATTTGTTGTTTTAATCCTTGTTTTACCTCCATTTCTAATCTCTGATGTCCACGACTTTGCATTTCCTGGTTTTTGTCCTTTTTATTGCCTCAGGGCCAATCATAGAACTTTTCTCATACTAAAGAATTCTGTGTACAAAATATTTATCGAATGAATAAATAAAAGAACTCAATGTATAACACGTAGAAATATATTGTACAGTATCCCTTCTGTAATAACATATGAGCTGATTTTATTAATACAATCCTTATTCGATCAAGAAAAATAATTGCTGATTTTTAATATAATCACTGCAACTTCTGGCCTCGACTGCCAAAATCAAGATCTGTTTTTAGGGCCTTGGACAAAAAATGTTGAAAAATATTTTAGTATTAAAGTAAATAATATACATAGAATATTGAACAATAAATAATATACCTGAATAAATTTGGCAGAATAAAAATTTTGAAATATTAAGTGATCTTAGTTAGTATTTGATAGCAAAACAGGGTGACTACAGTCACTATAGACTATAGTACACTTAAAAACAGCCAAAAAGTATAAATGTATTGTTTGTAACACAAAGGCTAAATGCTTGAGGGGATGGATACCCCATTTTACATGCTGTGATTATTATGCATCACATATCTGTATCAAAACATCTCATGAACCCCATAGATATACACACCTTCTGTGTACACACAAAAATTATAATAAAAAAGTTAAAAATGAAATATTAAGTGATCTTTGTCTATTTTACCATTTCTCCTTATGTCCTTTCTCCTCTCCCTATTGGAGTAGAGCTGTATCTAGCTATCCTTATCTTTCTCTGTTCATTGCCTCAGAGAAGGAACATGACAGGGAAAATGTCAATAACAAAAATAAGATAGGCTTTTCTTGGCTTTGGGGTCACAAACATTAGGATCTTTAGGAAGCAGAAAGTACTGTAGACATATACTAAATTTAAGAGAAAACTGAATGATTAGGCAGGGATACCCTGTCTTTTCTGCTCCCACTCCCACTCTAAGAATGATTTCTCTGACTAGAGGAATAAATTTTAAGAGAAAGCAATAGAGTTTAGTTAGACCTTGATGAGTTCCTGAAAAAGGAAACGTTATCTTATACTTCCTGGACTAAGCCAGGTGAGGCACACAAACCCCAGATGGATTTCTAGGTAGAGGCTGAAGGAGGTTGCAGGGCTCCACCAGGATGGTAGGATGACGAGTTTTAGCTGATACAGTATCAGTTAGCTTTGCAGATTCTCATGTCCCGGACTGGCATGGGGTTAACAGAATTCCTGGGTGTTCAAGATTGACCCAGGAGTATATAAGAGGCTTATGGTCAGTGATGCTGACCTGTCTGAACCAATGACCAAAGGCCATGTGAGAGAATGACAGCAAGGTAGATGACACTGGAGAGTTAATAGGGAGGACAAGGTGATCTTCAACACACATTGTATCACAATGTACACTCTTTAGAACTTTGATGATGGAACTGCACACTTCCGAAATACTTACATAATTTCCTTTCCTGTGTCGTTTGGGGTGACTGTCTTGCAAGTACAGTGCAGTTTTTTCTTGTTTAGCAAGCAATAAATGCAGCTTTTTTGTTTCAGATCTTGATGGCCTCTCTCTTCTTTTGATGCAATTGAATCATATACAAATTTTTAAAAATATTGCATACATGAGTTTGTAGATTTAGTATTGTACCTCCTAGGTGTGTATAGTACCAACTTTCAAAAGCTCACAATCTATTTTCAGATGTTGGCTGCTGGACTAAACAATTTTTGTAACACTGGCATATAATGTGAGAAATGCAAAACTAAGCTGAGAAGCTCATTTGAAAGAGCTCAATAAATGTCATTCCTTTTATTTCACAGATGCATAAATGAAGTTTGACAGAAGTTATGGAAAACTCACATAGTTATAGGGAGACGTGAGAGAAATACCCTGATCTCATGTCTCCCAGATTGGGGCTCTGTGCTGCATGCCTTGATTCTGATTCTGAATGAGCTGCAGAGATGTGTGCGGGGGGTACTCCTCTTTCTTCTACAGTAGGCCAGTGACTGTCAAACTTTAGGGTAAATCACAATCATCCTCTGAAGGGCTTGATACAACACTCTTGCTGGCCCAAACTACACAATTTATGATTCTCTAGGTTTGGGGAAAAGTCTGAGAATAAGCATTTCCAGCAAGCTCTCAGTTGAGGTTAACTCTGCTGGCCCAGGGACAACAGTTTAAGAACCACTCTTCTGGTTGTTTTCCTGACAAACAGGATTGAGTTAGAATTGAATGTGAGACAGAGGAAGAGAAAATAAATTAATAGACAGAGGGTTGGAAATGACATTTCCAGAGCTTCTGGACCCTTCCTGGTGGATCTAGGGCATAGAGGAAGAGGCAGCAGGGTACATATTTCTCTCTTCCACATCAGTAGGGTAAATCATAATCTTAAATCTCAAATTTGGCTACATTTTGGTACAAGTAAAATCATACTGGAGGAGAAAGAGCACATTTTGCTATCCTGGATAATCTGTTGCTGTGATTAGCACAGAACATGGCTCATGGGCCCAAAGACCTGGGTTTGAATTGTCATTCCAATGTGTTTATGTTTATGTTTCCTGACTTATGATCTTGTTTATGTTTCCTGACTTCTGTGGGCTTTGTTGCTATACATAAGAGGAGAGGATGAGATGATAGCCCTCTTAAAAGCTCTGTGAAGCTGCTTTAGGGTTTCCTTTTGAGGTGATAAAAATATTCTGGAACTAGCTAGAGATGATGACTGCATAACATTGTGAATGCATAAAGTATCATGAAATTGAACATTTTAAAATGGTTAATTTTATGTCATGTAAATTTTATCTCAATTTTATAAATATATCTATTGCCGTGAGTGTCCACTCCACAGAAAATAATCTGATGACTGTTAGTTTATTTCCCGGTTTTCCCCCCATCAATCTTGATTGGCTTCATCCTGAGTGGTCATTTGGTGCTTCTAGACTCTAAGCATAAATATTCTTCCACCACTATCAATAACAGCTTCTTTGTCCATTCTTATTTCCGGTTGCCTAAACTTGTGGCTGTGATAGGGCTGCTTGAAAACTTAAATAATAATAAAAAATATACTTCAAAGCAGCACGTAATTTTCCACTCTATATGTTATACAGGGATTTAGCTCAGAGGAAGAGAGAGAAAAGAGCCTAGTGATTATTGAGGACCTAGTATGTACTGGGTGCTTTTACAAATGTCATTTCATTTAATCCTCCTAATGACCGTGAGTGACAGATCATCTTATCCCACTTTTGGATTGATGTCAACTGGGACTCAGAGAGATTAAGAAATCCATTGAGAGTCAATAGACACTGAACTGGAATTAAAGAATTTTAAGCCCATGTTCTTTGCATCATATGCTACTCGAGCTCATGAGATTTCAGGTGAGAGGCTGGATACTGAGGGACTTAACAGAGGAACAGATTTTGAAGAGGTGGACATGGGGGCAGAGGACATTCCAAGCAACAGACGGTAAGCATAGAGGTAGAGGGAGAAAGTTTGGTGACGTATGTAAGGCAATCTCTGTAAAATGGAGCTCTCTTTCCAGGGACACGAAGAAGACAGTAGCTTAAAACAACATTATGGACTAACTTGAATGGCAAAGTGAACTGGCTCCTTTGGACCAGCATGGCGACATCTGACCGGCAGTCTTTCCTGGGCTCCCAACAGTGCTCTTAGTAAAGAATATAAGTCAATTAACCTGGTTCACCAGGACAGCCAGAATTGGGCTCCTGCTCCATGTAGTGGTCTCCCTTCTCATCGTTCTCCTCCTCACTCCCTGATCCCTAACGTGGGTTTGCTTCTTTTCAGTTTCAGGAACCCTCCAGGTCATTTCTCACCACAGGGTCTTTGCATATTCTGTTCCCTCTGCTTGGAGTTTCCTTCTCTAATTCTCTCTTTCCTCCATCCCATCTCTCCACTAAACACATTTCCTTTCTTTTTTTTTATTCCCATACCTATTATCATTCAAGTCACAGACAAAAATGTTACTTCTTTTAAGGTGTTTCTGAATCTCTTGGTTGGATCGCTGCCACAGCTCCCTAGGGATGCTTCTCATGCTTGTGAGAACATTTTGTTTCCGCTCACCACTCTAGATTTTAAGGCCCCTGGAAGCTGCAATTGGGCCTACCCTGTTCACCACTATATCTAAAGTTCTAACATGGTGCTCCAGAATAAAGCAGATGACGATAAGCTATCTACTGAATAATTTCTAATGAACGGAGCTGTTTGTTAAAAACATAAAGCTATGTAAAGGGAAGTTTCATTCTAGCCACACTCAGGCATCTCGTTACCCTTTTCTTAGCCTTCCCCGTGGAAGAAAGAGTGACTTGAGTGTCGGGTAAGAAAGGACACGTATGCATAGCTCAACCTTCTTCTTAAGAGCTATCCTGCTCACAAAGAACACAAATTATTGCTCTGTTTTTTCCTCTGCTCTGCATTTTAAACGGGTGTGCCCACCATGGGAGACCTGAGGTTGGTGTTCAGAATTAGGAAGTCTTTTCTTGCTGAAACAGGAAAAGTTCCCTTATCCCCCTCACAGGGCATGTGATCGGGGTGTGGCTCACTTCCTCGGTGTCCCGCTGCTCAAACCTCTGCGGGGAGCATACAGACAGGCAGGCGGTGGGACTCCGACCCCACGGCAATATCTAGGGTGAATGTTTACAGCTCCTGAAGCCCTGTGGGCATGTGTTATGGGGTGCTCTTTTAGTTAAGCCGTCTGAAGGCGGCTTGTGTTAGTCAGCTCAATTAGACCCCTGCCTTATCTCAAGGACAGGAGGCTTTCTGTATCCCAGCGTTTCTCGCCTTGGCGTAGTGGAAGAATCGGATCACACGCGGGCTTGGAGAATGAGTGCAAGCTTTCACTGAGTGGAAATAGCTCTCAGCAGATGCGGGAGCCAGAAGGGAAATGGTTTTCCCCCAGAGTCGGGCCACTCAGCGGCCCGGGCTGTCCTCTGACCACCCTGGTCAAACTCCACGTCATTCTACAGGTGGATGGCCTGCCAACCTGCCAGTGTATATCGGTGTGCTCTTATGCCTTGGCATTCCTCTCCACATCCAGCTGCTTGTGTCTTCTTCTGCAGATGTGTTCCTCTTGATGTCCAGCCACTTGTGTCTCTGGGGTTTTTATAAGCACAGGATGGGGGTGTGGCGGGCCAGGGCGATCTTGGGAAATGCAAGATTTGGGCAGGAAAACAGAAATGCCTGTCCTCACCTAGGTCTGTGGACACAGGCCTGGGGGGTGGAGCCCTAACCAGGGACCACATCCTCCTCTACCCAGCACTTCCCTGCCCCTCCTCCATATCATTGCCATCTACCTTAGCTACTGTCTCAATTCAACTTTTATCAGTAATAAACCTGCCTTTGATCTCTGTCTTACTCTTTTTAAAATGTTTTAACTGCTTAAAAACACAAAAGCAGAGAGGAGTAGAGATGATTTGTTAGACCCCCTCCAATCTCAACAGAAGATATGAGCTTCTTATTTATTAAAAATGGTGTATATATTTTTAAATGTTAGAAGCAGTGCTATAGTTAACATGAGACTTTGAAAACTATTGTGCAAGGAACTAACATGATTGGATTCAGCAATCTAGCAAACATTTGTTGATTATCTGCTCAGTACAAAGGGCTGCACTTGACACTAGTAGGGAGAGGAATACAGAGATGAATAGGAGCTATTCCAGGCCTGCTGAGAGCTCGCAGTCTATCAGCAAAGACAGACACATACATAAATAACTCTAATTCAAAAGCAGACTGTGATAAATGCTATTGTGGGGGAGTAAACAACATCCTATGGAGTTTAGAGGAGGGAGAAACTAACTGAAAATGAGGATCTTAAGAGAGCTTATAGGAGAGGAGAAATTTGACCTGGGCTTTGAAGAATCCATTTCCACTAGGGCCTAGATGAAGGAAACAGTGGTGGTGGGGGGTTCAGAGGGACCCTTGGACTCTAATCCCTGGTACAGAATAAGAAAGTCTTTGGAATGTGGTCAGTAAAGGGTCATGTCCAGATTAAGGGTGCAAGAGTAAGGAACTGTTCCCTAAAGAGACTCTATATTCTAAAAGATAAGCAGTTCATAATGAGGTGAATTCATGGGCAAGTTGAAATAACCTGGGTTGAAGAGTTTCCTGCCTTTGAAAGTTATTTGAAGTTGTTTCTCCCATAACCACAACACATTCCTTTCCTTCCCACTCCACCTAGAATAGATTGTTTTCTTGGTAGTCCCAAATTCTGTCCAATGCATAGATTTTCTTCTGAATAATTGATATAAGTAAGGGTGCATTTGAAATTACAAACAGATTTATTATTTTGAACTCCACATTATCAAAATGGGAAAGGAATATTTCATCAGCTCACCGTCACCCATGACTCCTGTCACATGTACCACGGTATAAAAGACAGGCCAAGCATGGAACCTGTAAGTGATTACAAGATTCAGGGCTCTAGCACACATTTTGTCCTGAATCACCTAGCTTAACTTATCCATCAGAGTGGACATTGGTTGTTTTCCACCTAACCAACAGCTTGTCTCTTTTCCTTTTAGCAGAGCCTAATTCTTATGGGGATGTATTTCTTCTTCCTGTTCACAGTGATTAAGTCAGGGATGGGGATACGGTGTAAGCCATTCCATTGAGAAACCAGCCTGTATCTCGGTGCAATCATTGTAACAGAGGCACTCTCTTCTCTGGGGTTGCTAAGCTGGTAGGATGGAAGCTTTGAGTTTACTTGCACAAGCAGAAGACCAACTTAAGGAAACACAGCAGAAAGCAGAATCAACCTATGGAGAGAGAAAGATGTCCAAGGACATCATCTGTACATTTGTATTCAACCAAACATGAAGCCAATATACCCGTGGATTTTTTAAGTTACATGAGCTAATGCCTTCCTTTTATGGTTTAAAAGGAAGCTGGTTTAAGTTAGGTCTCTACCAATTGTAGTAGCTAAAACAGTCCTGATTAATTCACCCAGATGGTGCACCACATCTGAAAAACATCTTTCATGCCTTTTCATCTCCTAATTTGCTACTCTTTCTTCATTTAATGATCCCACTTTTATCTTTAGATATGACGCTAGGCTGCTTTCGCTTGGCTACTTTCTCAACTTCCTTTCAAAACAAACCCTGACCCTGGGTCCTGGGAACCAGGGCAAGGGCTGCATGTGTGGTTGGGTTACCCTGTGAGCTACCAGATGTAGCTCCAAGGTACTGCTGACAGTCAGCGTCTGGGCTTTTGGGGGATCATACTGAACTGGCAAGTCTGCAGAAGCATCAGACCCAAAGCCTTTGTATAGCACAGGGAAAACACACACACACACAAAAAGCGATAAGCTCCATTAATCCAGTGGGGTGAGTCTGAGGATGGAGCCTGAGGGTTGAGGTCTGTTTAGTGAACAGAAAATAGAACGACTCAATAGAGTATTCTTGGAGGATATTTCAAGAGAGCTCCTGGAGTGGTAACGAACAGCCAATTTGTAGAGGGTTTTGAGAGGTAGGCTGAAGAGTTTAGAATTTACAAAAGAAATGGAACTTTGTGACTATAATTCCAGAGGCAATGTGCAGGGGGCTGGTGACAAGAAAATCCACTAAAAGGCTCCTGTTCTGATGTGTCTGGCTTGAGTCTGGGTGCGTGGGAGAGAGCTATCATCACACCTGAGGGCAAGGTGGTCCATATGGGAAGCTGGTTTTGCAGGGCAAAGGAAGATGTGTTAAGTTAGATTTCAGACACGTGGGATTTCACATGCCGGAGGGTGAAGGTAATGTGGAACACACTGACTTGAAGATCCAGAGACAGAGAGGAGTTGATGATTAGAGTTAGGGGCCATTCCCTTGGAAGGACAAAGCGAGGTTATACGTGTCACTCATTTTTCTGAGGGAAAATGATGTCGAGAAAATTTTCCACTTGATCTATTCTCCTGCATTGTGGAAGGAGACTGGCAATTCATCTAACAGATAACATGCAAACTTCAAAAAAGCATACAGTGATTTAGGGGGAAACAGTTGCATAGAATAGGATCTAATTGTCTGCATGGGAGATTCCCTTTTGGGCAAATATTCAGAGCTCTGCTCCAGCCCATTTTCACAGGAAAGCTGCTCTCTCCTCCAGAAGACCACACACAAACTTGAGCCTTGGAAATAATTGGAAAAAATAATTTTAAAAGGCAACTACCATACAGAAAACCTCATTCACATTTTTATCTTTTATTTGCAACTTTGTGGCACAAAGCCTTACAGCAAGAAATCATGGTTGACAGATTATATCGGTTTGTAAAGAATGTGTGTATCATTTACTGTTGGCAAATAAAGGAACATTGTTGTAAGGAGACAGAAGAGACAGCAGATTTCAGTGATTATTCATCATTAACCTTTCCCTCTCTTTTATACTGTATTCCATTGGTCATTAATGCCCACCAATACTTTCCAATGTCTCTGGAAGCAGTTTGCTAACTCATATTTATGGTGAACCTGCTAGGTGCCAAACCACACCAGGCATTTAGGAGAGAGAGAATAAGAAATGCTTTCTATCTTCAGGTTGCTCAGAGATAAACAAGACAACAGTAAACAGGACTTGTTTGGTGGTCCTGATGCTGTGCTAGAGGTAATAATGGAGTGATGCTTTCAGTCTTGTTTGATGGAAAAGATTTATCCCAGGAAGTGATATTTCATTTTATTTCTGATATGACATAAAATATGCATAGGAATTTTCCAGTCAAAGAAACTTACAGAAAGGACATCCCAGGTAGGGCATATTTGGAAAGTATTACTTTATTAATTCATTCATTCTACCAACACATTAAATATCTAGACATAGAGCTAGGCACTGGGGATACAGAAATAAATGAAATGTACTCAAAGCAATGAATATTATTTTTAGAATCCATTTTCTACACCCCCAAGATATTGGTCTTAGATATTTCTTTTTGTCTTTCTTGCCCTGTTTCTATTGATATTTCTTTAAAATAAATATAGATTATTCAAAGTTCTGTGATGGGGAAATTGAGCCCCTTTATATCAGGGGTAGACCATATCGCAATGAGGTCATTGTTTTGTAGGGCATTTTATTCATATTTTTGAAATCTCCGTATTTTTTCTGTTTGGGGAATTAATGATCTCCCTTTCCCAGACAGCAGAACAAGCTGGGATAGTTGTTGTAACTTTGGATACCCAGAGCAATTAGAAGTCCTCCTTCTCAGCTGCCTGGAGACATGTTCTGATTTCAGTGCTGTCATATATAATCCTGCCTTGGTCAAGATGAAGCCCTGTTTGAGTTGACAACTTACACCCTCTGCCCCATGTGGCAGTTGTAAAAATAGACCCATTGCTGCAGGGACTGCAATGCAAGTCACTTTTTTGTTTCTCAGATTTTGCTTTTCTTTTTCCAATTCCCTTTCTGCCCCACGCTGTGAGCCTTCGACATAGACAAACGGACAGTCAAGATTCTGGGAAACAGACATGCTCTGTACCATCTGGTGTCATGGACTAGCATCTCCCTGGCCCAGTTCCTTGTCTTCAGATTGCCAGATCAAGTGAGACTGGACAAGGACACGGTGTGAGAAAGTGCAGAACTCATCGGGTGCCTGCTTCTACAAGGGCAGAAACCAAGAGTCGGGTCAGATTTCAGAGAATTGACGAGATAGTGTGGTGTTGTGTGGATGCAAGTCCCCTGTGACTCTGTGGTAACCCAGAGGAGGTATAAGTACCTCCTGTCTTTCTGTTGTCAACCTCACAGTATCTTCCTAGCACAGTGCCTGGTACAGATGTGTCTTCTGACTTTGATCTTCCTCTTACTTGTTCCATTTTTCTGCCCACCCAGGAGGCTTCATATTGCTAAACAAAACTCTAATCAATTTTCAGGCCATATTGCTTCATTCTTTGTCCTTCCTCTCCTGTCCAACCCTGTTTTCTTATCCCCACTCCCTCTACCAAGCTCTGTCATGTGTCACCTCACACCAGGATTATGTTGTCTATCGGCCTCTATCAGAGGTGTCCAATCTTCTGACTTCCCTGGGCCACACTGGAAAAAGAAGAATTGTCTTGGGCCACACGGAAAATACACTAACGATAGCTGATGAGCTAAAAAGAAAAATAATGGAAAACATCTCATCATGTTTTAAGAAAATTTACCTATTTGTTTTGGGCCACATTCAAAACCATCTTGGGCTACATGCGGCCTGTAAGCTGTGGGTTGGACAAGCTTGCTCGATGCTGTCACCCAATCCATACTTCCAATGCCTCCAAAGTTTTGGTTCCACAGGGGTTCATCACTTTCCTGTTAAAAATAGCCCGTGGATCCCCACAAATGCCTAATCTTCAGTAAGAGATGCAGAACTTTTTTCATTTGTTTCTCCTACTGTTCTTCGTCTCTCCATCCACCCAGGGCTTCTGACTCTACATCTGTGCTTTTTCCTGTGTCAGGGAAGGACTGCCTTCTCTGTCCAAAGTCATTTGTCTATTTGCCTCTGTCCTGTCTTCATGGTGCCCTTGAAACCAGCCCTGAGAGACTGCCAGACCAACTGCCCTCAGTGCTAAGAAGCAGCTTCCACCTCATCAGTCTGGCAAAGCCTGATCACCTTCATGTGTCACATATCACTGTTCTAAGCCTCCTGATGTGACATTGATGCTACTGCCATTTCCCTGGACGCAGATGCAGTTTTCTAATACATAGAGGAGCAAATTAGCTTGAAATTGGAAACTAAATGACAACTTTTAGGGGAACTAGTATTTATTAAGCCTGTACTGTGTGCTAGGCTATTGTACTTCTTTATTTCATTTAGTCTCTGAAGATTCCTGTTTTCCACATCTGCTAAATGACTGTGGAATGCCCTTCTTTTAAAATTTTCTTATGGTTTAAATGCAACGTAGGACTAAGTAAATAACAGTTAATATGATCTTAAAAAAAAAAAACACTAATTCACCACCTTCTACTCTAACAGCCCTTTCAGCAAGCAGGAGTTTTAATTTTAGTTACTCATAGGCCTTGTACTTCAGCAGAGTTATCTTCGCAGATGAACTCAAGCCTCCTATGGAAAAGCGCAGGAGCAGTAGAAAGGCGGTAAATGTATGTGTATATTCTTATGACAGACAGGCATGTGGGCTGCACTTCACCTTTTCTGGTGAGATATGTGAGTCCAACTGTAAGAGATATGCATGCATAGGTGGAATCTATTGAATGGTGAGAGTCCATCCATGGAACAGATGGATAATGTCCATCCATTAGGCTATAGTATATGTAATATACTATAATAGAGAAGTGTCTGCAGGGATAATTAGTCTCCTTAACTGCTGAGTTGGATGCTAATTAAATCAGCATAAATATGAGAAAACTTGGGTTAGAGACAAGCAAAATTAGAAATACGCACACACACACACACACACATACAGGCATGTACTCTATGTATAGACATGTACCCATCTGTTGATATATGTAACATCTACTTGTCTCACACAAACCATTAGAGTATATCAAGATTTCTTGTTCTTCTACCTCCTGCTGAGGGAGGGCCTTGGATTTACAGGTAATTGCTGCAGTTTTTAATTTTACCAGTATTTGCCTTAAGCCTGTCTTTTCAGATATTTGCATTTAAGAATTAAAATTATACCCAATAGGAACACATATCATTTTTAATTTTCTGAAGTCCTCGAGGCAGTAGTTGGAGCTGGGGAGAAACAGATTTTAATTTGTTTTTCAAAGCTTGAATTTCACTCATCTACTTTGAGAAACTGCAAAACACTTAGGGTTGTTCCCCTTAACTTTTAGTCTCTCCCAGCTTTCTTCTTTCTCTGTTTCACCTGGATGACAAAGATATAAAATTCTAGAATTTAAGTGGAACTTGGAATTCTTTCTGTATAACTGCTTCTTTGAAAGAAGAAAAAGAGGAGGTCCAGAGAGGGAAAATGATCTTCCCAAGACTCCGTAACTACAAAGTGGTAGAGCCTGAAATGATCCAGGTCTCTTAACTCCTATTCAAGGTTTTTTTGATGGAGTACAACTAATGTCTTTGCTTAGCCTGCTCTCCTGTCTGGTGTGAGCACCATCCTCATACCTAGACTCCTGTCCACCTCCTCTCAGGGATTATATAAGTTCTCTAACCAGTTCCAGCTACTCAAGGACCCCTGAAATCCCAGACTTCACTGATCATACCCAACCAAATCAATGACTGTCTTTTGGTTTTAACTTCCTGAGACCAAGAAGCAGTCATGTTTTCTTCCTTTCTTTTCTTTATAGAGACAAAATGTGGACAGAGCTTCATGGAAGGAAGGCTTTATTGTGTAAGTGGTTCTAACCTGTTTGTTAATAAATATAAACACCTGACAAGGACATCCATAATCCAAAGTCATACTGACCTAGTCTTTTACCACTCTTCCAAGACACACTAGCTGATATGGTTTGGCTGTGTCCCCACCCAAATTTCATCTTGAATTGTGACTCCCACAACTCCCATGTGTCATGGGAGGAAACCAGTGGGAGGTGATTGAGTCATGGGGGGCAGGTCTTTCCTGTGCTGTTCTCATGATAGTGAACAAGTTTCATGAGATCTGATGGTTTTAAAAATGGGACTTTCCCCGCACAAGCTCATTCCTTGCCTGCTGCCATCCAAGCAAGACGTGACTTGCTTCTAATTGCCTTCCTCCATCATTGTGAGGCTTCCCTAGCCACATGGAACTGGAAGTCCATTAAATCTTTTTCTTTTGTAAATTGCCCAGTCTTGGGCAATTTGTCTTTATCAGCAGTGCGAGAACAAACTAATACAGTAAATTTCACTGTGATTCACCTATGGGGGCCTGCCAGAGGCTCCAAACAGCATTCCTATCTGCCACTGATACCTCAAGCACCATTGGATATGCTAGGTCATATGGCCCAAGTGGCAGAGCAGCTTGCACAGCAGCCTGGACCTGTTGCAGAGACTTCTCCTGTTCTGGACCCCACTCAAAACTGTCAGCCTTTCAGGTCATTTGATAAATGGGCTATAGTAACACACCCAAATGAGGAATGTGTTGCCTCCAAAATCCAAATAGGCCCACTAGGCATTGTGCCTCTTTCTTGGGTGTAGGAGGGGCCAAATGCAGCAACTAATCCTTCACCTTAGAAATAATATCTCAACAGGCCCCACACCACTGGACCCCTAGAAATTTTACTGAGGTAGAAAGTCCCTGAATTTTAGTCAGATTCATTTCCCATCCTCTGGCACACAAATGTCTTACCAATAAGTCCAGTGTGTTTGCTACTTCTTGCTCACTGGATCCAGTCAGCATAATGTCATTAATGTAATGGACCAGTGTGATGTCTTGTGGAAGGGAAAAGCGATCAAGGTCTCTTTGAAAAAGATAATGGCACAAAGCTGGAGAGCTGATATACCCCTAAGGTAGGACAGTAAAGGTATATTGCTGGTCTTGCCAACTGAAAGCAGATTGCTTCTGGTTGGCTTTAGGGACAGGAATGGAGAAAAAGGCATTTGCCAAATATTGGCTCCATCCCAGGTACCAGGAGATGTGTTAATTTGCTGAAGCAATGAAACCACGTCTGGTACGGCAGGTACAATTGGAGTCACCATTTGGTTAAGCTTACGATAATCCACTGCCATTCTCCTAGATCCATCTGTCTTTTGCACAGAACAAATAGGATAGTTGAATAGGGATGTGGTGGGAATCACCACCCCTGCGTCTTTCAAGTCCTTGATAGTGGCACTAATCTCAGGAATCTCTACAGGGATGCAATGTTGTTTTGGATTTACTATTTTTCTAGGTAGAGGCAGCTCTAATGGTTTCCATTTGGCCTTTCCCACCATACTAGTCCTCACCCTACTAGTCAGGGAGCCAATGAAGGCATTCTGCCAGCTGCTAAGTATGTCTATGCCAATGATGCATTCTGGCACAGGGGAAATGACCACAGGATAAGTTAGGGGACCCACTGGACCCACCGTAAGTCAGATCTGAGCTAAAATCCATTACTTACGTTACCTCCATAGGCCCCTACTTTAACTGGAGAACCACAATGACATTTTGGGTCCCCTGGAATCAACATTAGCTCAGAGTCAGTGTCCAGTAGTCCCTGAAATGTCTGATCATTTCCCTGTTCCTAATGCGCAGTTGCCCTGGTAAAAGGCCGGAGGTCTTCTTGGGGAAGGTTCAGAGAAAGATTAACAGCATAAATTGTCAGTAGTGTAGTGGGCTCCTTCCTCAGGGTGACCCAGACTCCCTTTCATTCAAGGGATTCTGGGTCTTTTAACTGGCTAAAGTCTGAAAGTTGATTGAGGGGCTGTGATTGTCTGTTTTTATAATTCACATTAGTCTTTTGTTCACTAGACCTGAAGTTTTCTGCTTATATAAATTAAATAGGAATGCTGTAGACTTCCTATCAATTTCACTTCTAGGAACACTGTGATTAATCAGCCAATGCCAGAGCTCTACATGAGTCCAACTATTCTGATTGCTGCTTTGCCTCTGCTGTCCATTATGGTAGCTTTGCCCACCTTGCCTTTGATGGTTGAGTGCCACCACTTGGCCCCTGCCCTTCAGGATCCAATTATTCCCATTGCATTTATTTATTTATTTATTTATTTATTTATTTATTTATTTATTGAGATGGAGTCTAACTCTATCATTCAGACTGGAGTGCAATGGCGTGATCTTGGCTCACTGCAGCCTCTGTCTCCCAGGCTTAAGTGATTCTCCTGCCTCAGCCTCCCCAGTAGCTGGGACTACAGGTGTACACCACCATGCCTGGCTAATTTTTGTATTTTTAGTAGAGACGGGGTTTCACCATGTTGGGCAGGCTGGTCTTGAACCCCTGACCCCAGGTGATCTGCCTGCCTCGGCCTCCCAAAGTGCTGGAATTGCAGGTATGAGTTATAGGACCTTGCATTTAAATTTGGTAGTTGAGTGACTGCGGTTCCCTCTGTTAGATCTGACATACAGAGAAAAGCAATTAAAAGACTCTTCAAAGATTCCAGTGCTGCCCTCAACAAATCTATTTCACAAAGCATTGGTCAAGGGTACATCTTCTGGACCCTCCCAGCTGGGATGAGTATGCCTAAAGTGACTAATCCCGATTTCCACCATCCCAATTTCCCTAAGCCTTTGAATCCCTTTCTCTACACTAAACCAACGGAGATTAGCCATTTCTAGCTCACTCACAGTGGGCCATCTTTTAATCCATATTTCAGCTAATCAAGCAAATAAGCGATTAGAACCTTTTTAAATTCCTGAGCTGCAACATTAAATACAGAATCCCTACTTAGTGGATCCCAATCAATATATCCAGCCTGATCCAACTCTGTGTTCCTTCCACCATCATACCACACCCTTAACATCCTTTCTCATGCCTGTTCTCCAGATTTCTGCTTATGTAAATTAGAAAACTCAAGCAGTTCTTTTCCAGTGTCCTGCACCTCCTCGTGGGTCCCACTCTGAACCTCACCTCTAGGGTCCCACCCGGACTTTAGTCTAGTTATAGGTTTAGAAGCAAACAGGGGCGTTGGGGGTGGCGCCTCAGGAGAATCAACATTATCTTGCCTGGCAACTGCCTCAGGAGAGGCCATTACTGTTGCGTCAGGCTGTGCAGGGTTTGTCTCCTCAAAGGTGGAAAGGCTGATGGCAGTGTGGATCAGAGAGGGGATGTTGCCACTACTGGGGATGGGGAAGCTGTTCTTCTGGAAAAAAGATTCATCAGAGTTGACAAGCTCAGTGTACCCAGCTTCATCAGGGTCCTCCCACACATTCCCATTTCAAGTTGCAGGGTACCCTTCTTTTCCAATCAATGACCTCACTTTAATAGTAGACACTTGGCAAGGCTCTGTGGCAACCTTTCATTGCAGGTCAGCCACTTGCATAATAAGAGTTTGTGTCTAATTTTCCACAATTTCAGCTCTTTCTTTACAGGAGATAAGACTCTCACTCAGGGCAATATTAGCAAATTTGAGGCTCAGTATGTGCTTCTGAAGCTGAGAGTTAAAATCCTGAGTTCATCATTTTCTTTCATCACTTTGTCCAGTGAACTTAGGATCAACCAACCAATGTCATTATGTTCCTTGGTTCTCCACATATGGCCAAAGGCATTTTGTATAGTGTCACTAAACTGCTTGCCTCTCGTGAGCAGTGAATTGGGAGTATCAAGTGCATTTATTTTGCGTAACTCTCTGAACAGTTCACACCAAGGACTATAAGTGTTATCCACACTATTAGAAGTAGAATCCTTAGCATTTTTGCATCAAATCATATTATGCAGCCAACTCTAGAAACCCCCAAACCAACAAAAGAACTCCATCCTTAATATTCTGTTCCCCTAGAACCACTCCTGGAACCAAAATCTGTATTAGTCAGGGTTCTCTAGAGGGACAGAATTAATAGGATACACACACACACACATACATATATACACATACATATATATATATATATACACACACATGTATGGAGGAGTTTATTAAGGAGTATTAACTCACACAATAACAAGGTCTCACAATAGGCCATCTGCAAACTGAGGAGCAAGGAAGCCAGTCTAACTCCCAAAGCTGAAGAACTTGAAGTCCGATGTTCAAAGGCAGGAAACATCCAGCACAGAAGAAAGATGTAGGCTGGGAGGCTATGCGAGTCTAGCCTTTTCATGTTTTTTTTGCCTGCTTTTTATTCTGACCATGCTGGCAGCTAATTAGATTGTGCCCACCCAGGTTAAGGGTGGGTTTGCTTTTCCCATTCCACTGACTCAAATGTTAATCTCCTTTGGCAACACCCTCACACACACACCCAGGAGCAATACTTTGCATCCTTCAATCCAATCAAGTTGACACTCGGTATTAACCATAACACTAGCTTTCTTTAAAAAAAAATTATTCTAAGTTCAGTGGTACATGTGCAGGTTCATTATATAGGTAAGCTTGTGTCATAGGGGCTTGTTGTACAGATTATTTTGTCACCAAGATATTAAGCCTAGTACCTCTTAGCTATTTTTCCTGATTCTCTCCTGCCTCCCACCCATCCTCCACTCTCTGATAAGCCTCTCTGTTCCCCTCCATGTGTCCATGTGTTCTCATCATTTACCTCCCACTGATAAGTGAG
The DNA here is from genome assembly GCF_037993035.2 of Macaca fascicularis. NCBI lineage: Eukaryota > Metazoa > Chordata > Mammalia > Primates > Cercopithecidae > Macaca > Macaca fascicularis. The sequence goes on from NC_088382.1 coordinate 140,839,654, forward strand.
AACATACAGTATTTGGTTTTCTGTTCCTTTATAAGTTTGCTAAGGATAATGGTCTTTAGCTCCATCCATGTTCCTGCAAAGGACACAATATCACTCTTTTTTTATGCCTGTATAGTATTCCATGGTATAGGTACCACATTTTCTTTATGCAGTCTGTCATTGATGAGCATTTAGGGTGATCCCATGCCTTTGCTATTGTGAATAGTGCTGCAGTGAACATACACGTGCATGTGTCAAGATAGAATGATTTCTATTTCTTTGGATATGTACTCCATAATGGGATTGCTGGGTCAAATGGTAGTTCCGTTTTTAGGTCTTTGAGCAATTGCCACACTTCCTTAAACCACAGCAAGCACACTCCAGCTGCAAAGCCTTTGCACTTGTCCTGGCCTCTTTCTGGAACTCTCTTCTCCCTGGAATCTGCAGAGTTTAGTCCCTCAACTCCTTCAGGTCTATGCCCAAATGTCAGACTCAGTGTTTCCCTGATTAGTCTATTTAAAATAGCCACCCCTGCCTCCAACCTTCCTGTTTAGAATTTCCTGCTGCTTATTATATTAGCAGCTATTACAGCATATTATATTCACCTTTTGGCATATTATCTGTGTTTCCCTAAAAGGATGCAGACCCCATAAAGACAAGAATTTCTGTATGTCCTATTGTGTTACATTTGTGGTGCCTACAAAAGTGTGTGGCACACCTATGACATTCAATACATATTTATTAAACATGGGAATGAATGAGTAGATAAATAAATGCCACATTCCTCCCATTAACTGTGATGCCTTTCAGTGTTCTCAATGATCCTAGTCCCAGGAATCCTTCTCTATTAAGAAGGTTGACCTATTTGGTCAGTTATTCATGTCTTCTGCTATCACTCAAGATTTTATGGAATTCTATTATCAGGCTGTACCAATTGTGAAAATGATGCATTTCCTTCTCTCCATTTACTTTTCTCTGCTTGTCCCAAAATAACATTGAGCTGAACATCAGGAATCCTGAGTTCCATCACCATCCAGCTCCTTGATCCTGTAAACCACTGCACTCTTTGGGCCCTGACTCCAATAACCAGATAAGCTGGCAACTGTGCCTTCCAGTTTTGTGATTGGAGCTACATTAGTATTAGGAGGGCTCCACATCAGAGAGCATGACCCTCCTATCCTGGGGACATTGGAGCTCTAAAAAGAGAAGTAAAGAGGATCTCAGGCATGGGAAATACACCAAGGACCCAGTTACTCAGAGGCAGACATACAGTGAAGATTTGGTTAAGAGAACAGAAGCTGAGGCCCAGTGACTGAATTGCAAGGTCAGAATAAGACCAAGAATAGTTTTTCATTCTCTTGTTAGCTCCTTAAGTCCTCCCATGTGGGAGCCCAGGAGGAGTCTGGGATAGGGCAGAAGTACTGAGAGGCCTGAGTTATTGCATGGTGGCGCGGAGCTTGGTAGGGAATGGGTTTTATGATGTCATCCAAGCTGTTGAGCTGGGGTCGGAGTGTAGCCACTCTTCACTTTTGGTCCCCGTGTGGAAGCATGTTCCTAAACATTTTTAGATGATTGCCTACCCCTTGTTCATTCACTGGGGAGGAAGGAAGCGTTACTTAATAGGTGAGTTTGTGAGAGGAACTGGACGCAAATGGCTCAGCCTCTTCCTCTTGCTTTCTGGGAGGGATCATGCTGTAACTTCAACCTGGAGAAACTTGTGGTTTTCCACTTTTGCCCCAAAAAGGTGGGTAAATCTGCCTGATCTTGGCAGTCCACTTGCCCAGAGATACAAGCAGTATTGTCTAATATCAACTTCTTGTCAATAATCAAGGTAAATTTTTGGCCTCCCTAAGTCTCATTTCTTAGGCTTATATTTCACTTTGGTTTAGAACTTGGGTGGGAAAGAGGAGTCCTGTTTACTGACTCCCACATCATCTGTGTATCAGTCAGTCACCAACTTCTACTGAATGCCCACAATATGCCCTGCACTGTGGCAGTAGGGAAAGTGGGTAGGGAACTATTTGTGAAGTGTGTCCTATGCAGCAAGTATGCTCTAGATCCATTACAGGTATTCTCACTGAAACCACGTAGTGACTTTGAAGGCAGGATTATTATTCCCATTTTACAGAAGAGAGAACTGCGGCTCAAAAATGTAAAACAAAAAACAAAACTTATTCACAGTAAGTACAGGTAGTAAATGTAGGAGTCAGAACATATATTTTTTGATGTCTGATCCCAACGTCATGTTATTAGATGTGGTTCTGCTTTCTAACTCACAATCTACTAGTGTGAACAGATCTTCCACATTGTGTCCCTTGTCAGCTAGATACAAACTAAAATAGGAAGAAAAGACTGTCTACCCAAATAGAGGAAGATGGATTATAAAAGGCTTAGCATGGTGATGATTGAGTTCAATGTTCCCACTTGAGTATGAATCAGATAACCCTGAATTATTATCTTACCATTTAGTATCTCTTTGACATTAAGCAAATTATTTAACCTCTCTGAGTCTCAGCTCCCTCATTTGTAAAATAGAGATTATTGCAATAGAGATTTCTTGTGGGGTAGATTAAATCAAAGCACGTAACATTTGTAAAGTTCCCAACACACTCCTGGCTCCAGAGTAAGTATTCTTAAATATTGGTGTTTTCCTTATTCACTCTCTGGATCTAAGCACTAGAATAAGGAGATTTTAGGGATAGAAAAATATGCTTTTCATTGAGGTACATGATTCAGTTCAACATATCTTAGATTTCTGGGCATAATCTTCTTTGGAAGTGATTTTTCACAGGTGACTTCCAGAAATTCAAATGTGATTTTTTATTGGAACCACAGTCACCACCCTAAGGCCTGATATCAAACATCCTAATGTCAACTTTGTCTGATGCCTACAAACCTTTTAAAGAGTAGACAGGCCCAGATGTTTAGGGAAATTTTATTGCTTTTGTTGCAGTTTATACAACTCTGATGAGACTATTACAATGCAAGTTTCCCTGTACTCACCCCAAGAAGGCAGAAGGTAATTAGTATTTCTGTGAGCATGTGGGGTGCTTTGAAACATTTTTCATCACCAAAATTTGAAAAGGAAGTAATTTTCATTTTATTTGTTTAGCGCTGATTGTTTCTGCCTCTCTTTTTATGGCCAATAAAGAGAGTATTGCATACCACATTTGTCTTGGGATTAAAACAAAACTATGTCCTCAAATTATTTTGAAAATAATATGGTTGCATTGTTTCCTGGACTGGGTGGTACGGTGGCTAGGTCCTACCAAAAAACGTTTTAAGTAAAAGCTGACTAATGGCATCCTGTGGGGCCTTTTATTCCTTTTCTTTTCTTTTCCTTTCTTTTTTCTTTGCTTTTGAGCAGGAGGGGATGCAGAGAATAAAATAAAGCAATCTGGAAAAGTCTGATATGGGTTTCAAATCTCCTTCTCTGTCCATATCCCCAAGCTGGTGTTCAAGGAGAAAAGGAGTCCAAGCATCTTTGAAGTTGCTTCAAGTGCCAATAACTATGCTCTCAGCTTTGGCATGCATTGGTCTTGCCCATGGTGAGAAAAATGAACTACCTACATCTGGATCAGCTGGTTAGGTGTTAAAATGAAGAACCCTGGTCCAACTTCATCCAGACAGACTGCATCAGTAGCACTGGGAATGCAGTCTGAGAATTTGCTTTTTATATTTATTTTTAAAATAAGCTCCTCAAAGTATCCTCATTCACTCTGAAGTTTGAAAAACACTGTCATTAAATTTATACTAAAGCACAGATAGGCAGACACAAATGAGGGTTTCCCCAGTAGTTGGACTAGAAAATCACTAATTTGGCTTAACTCAGAAAAGACAAGCCCCCAAAATTTACAAAAATAAAATATAAAGAGATGTTTTGTAAAAAGCTTGCTCATCTTAAAACCACTCTCTATTGCCTCCTGCTTTTCATCCACGCGCTGTTCTGTCTGCCTTGGGATTACAAAATGTTCTAAATAGTTGTGATGATTTTGAGCATATTCCCTGAGATTATATCTCTACCAAGCCCCAGGGAGAAGAGAAGGTCAGAAGTAAGTTCCTGAGGTGGGGGTTTACCAGCTCTCCAACTCTGGTCTTGACCTGCTTTCTATTAAAGAACTCCTCCCCAGCTTGTTAGTCTTCTTTATCCATAAAACCTTTTCAATGCACCTAGCTGGAATTAGTCTCTCCCTCTTCTAGGCTGCCACACTCTTTATCAAGTGCATTTCACTTATTTCTGCCTGCCTTGCAATGAGTTAAATCCAATAGAATGTCATTTGTGTAATGCTCTCCAAAGCATTTTTACACACACTAACTCATTAATCTTCACAATATACCTTAGTTGGGATTAGAACTCTTTTTATTTTAATAAAAGGTGAGGTTCCAGGAGGTTAAATGACTTCTTCAAGATCAAGAAATTAGTTAATGCCAGAGGTCTATCTTCATACCATTACACTATTTTTCATATAAGTTATATAGTTTTATTCCTCTTTCATCAAGCTACAAATTTTTGATATTATGCAACTAAACGGGTCAGAACATGCTAGATGCCATGCAACATAAGTGCGTCAGTGGAGCCTCTTTCATTGAGAAATTTACAGTCTTATTAGATAATTAAGGTCCACCCTGATCACTTTCACCCAGTATTGCAGTTGTTTATTATTTTATTTCTCAAATGCATTTAAGTCTGGATATTTTAGATACTCCACCAAGAACTATACATACTTAAAAAAAATCACAGTAGAACAAAGTAGCTGTTATTAGGGATATAATCGCAGAGGAAAGATTGACCCTGGAAGTACCAGACTGTCTAAGAGCTTGTGAGTTTAAGAGCTTGTTCACTGGAGGCAGAATTTCTGGATTTGTTTCCTGTCTCCTCCACCACTTAATATCTCTGTGACCTTGGGCAAAGATTTATATGTGTTATTCCTTGAAGATTAGAGGAGTGTGTAAAGACATTAGAACATATACTGACACAGACTAAGTGCTCAATCAATGCCAACAATGATAGTAATAATAATTAGATGTTAGGATCATTATTTAAGCCTTGGACCAAATTTGGGAAAATATTAGCCATCATATTTTCAAAATATTTTTCTTCACCAGTCTTTCTGCTTTCCTTTGGAATGTTGATGACATAACTGTTAGCCATTCTGGTATTGACTCAAGAGTCCTAAGGCTCTATTTATTTCTTTTTCAATCTTTTTTTCTCTCTATTGTTAAAACTGGATAATATCTATCAATATTTTATAAAGCTCATTGGCTTTTTCTCTTATCATTTCCAGTCTACTGTTGGGCCTATCCAGTGACTATTTTTATTTTGCTTAATGTATTTTTCAGTTCTAAAATGTTCATTTTTTTGTTATAGCTTCAATTTATCTGAAGAGATGTTCTTTTTTTCATTTCAAGAGTGTTTACACTTACTTTGCAGAGCATGAATAAAATTACTGCTTTAAAACCTTTATCTAATAATTCTAACACCTATATTATCTTGGGGTCAGCATATGTTAATTATCTTTCTTCTTGAAAGATACTGATATTTCCTGGTTCTTCATGTTTAATAACTTTAGATTATATCTTGGGCATTTTGAATATTATACTCTAAGAGTCTGAGTCTTCTAAAAATCTCAAACACAATATTTTTTGTTAGCTTGTTTTAGCAAGCAATTGACTCAGTATCAGGCTATAAGTTCCTATCTGCCTTCCCTCTAGGATACGCTTCCAATGTAGGCTTAATTTTCAAAGCCTTTGAAGTGTTATTTACATCTGTCCATTTTGTATACCAGCCAGTGACAAATCTAAGACCTAGATGGGGATTTACCACATAGTTTGTTTCTAAAAGCCTCTTGTATGCAATTTAGGGCCAAGTCCCATGAATGCACAACTTGAAGGCAAGCCCAAAAATTTATACATAACTTTATGTTACCACTTTGTTTCCTAGTTGTGATTTTCCTGGCACATTCTGGCTCCCAGCCTCCACATCTCATTTCATCCTGACTTCTGCCTTGGTTTTCTGTCTAGGAAACTGGGGTTTTAGGTGCCTGTCTCTACCATGTACTTTCTGCAACTGAGTCTGCATCGGGGCCAAGCAATGAGAGGATACAAGCTGATAAAAACAGGCATTTCTTCTATTCTCTTGGTACCACAGTTCTTCTGGTCAGTAGTATATTTCCTCTCTTGCAGTTTTAGAGGCCTGCCCAGCCACTGCCCTCATTTTGATCACTACTAATATGGGATTGTCTGAGGACCATGGTGGGAGAAAAAATAAACAAAAGAAAACAAACAACAAAAAAAACCCCAGAAAATCTATATTATTGTTTCTAACCCATTCCCTGCTGCTTAGACCCACAAGGGAGATTTTCTTTTACTTTGTTATGGGTTGGATTGTGTGTTCCTAATATTTATATGTTGGTGTCCTAACCCTTAGTATCTCAGAATGTGACCTTGTTTAGATGTAGGATCATTGCATGTGTAACCAGTTAAGATGAGGTCATGCTGAAGTAGGATGGCCTCCTAATCAAATATGACTGATGTCCTTATTAAAAGGGAAGCTTGGACACAGACACATGTACAGGGAACATGATGTGAAAAGATACAGGGAGAAGACAGCCATCTACATGCTCAGGAGAAAGGCCTGAAACAAATCCCTCGGTCACAGCCTTTAGAAGGAATCAACTCTTCTGACACCTTGATTCTGAATTTCTAGCTACCAGAACTGTGAGATAATACATTTACGTTGTTTAAGCCTGCTGTTCTGTTACTATGTGGTATTTTGTCATGGCAGCACTAGCAAACTAGTATTCTTTTTGCCCACACTTAGTGTAAACTTATGAGTTTTAGGCTTGGGGGTGGGGGTGGGGGCGGGTGATGGTGGGGAAGAACATAATTACCAGTTTAGTGTTATTCTGAGTTCTGGTTTTCTTTCTCAATCTGCCTGCTACCACCTGCTTCTTATACTCCTCGGATAGCTACTGTAAGCATTCTGTCCAGGATTTGCAGTTGCATTTAGTGAGAAAGACAAGGCGAAGTGAACTTACTCAGTGTTGACCAACCCAAACTTAAGAGTTTTTTGGTTTGTTATGACCCTCTCCCCTCCTTAGATTTTACAAGAATGATTTGAAAAAGGATCTTATACCATTTCATAATTTCATCAAGAAATGGAAACAGGAATCTCATGATCACCTTTGCTTTTGAAACTAATTTCCTCCAGGCTCAGTTTACACATGTTAACATCTTTTGGTTGCAATTTAAACTTCTGAGTTCATTCTTCTTATTATTGATCAGGGTTGAGGGACCTTTGGACTTTGGGGCAATAAAATAAATTATCTGTGTTCACCTATAATGAAAAAGAATGAGCACAAATGGCACAGGCATTTTTAGGACTCCTCTTCCTGACTTATTCAGGTTTCATCCAATTCAATTTTATAGACATTTATTGACTTCCTATTTTTTTTTTTTTTAAAGCCTTTACTAATGACACTTAAAGGATGGAACAGACGTGATTCTTTCTCTCAAGGAATTTAGGTGAACTACCTTTCAGAGTCTCAATCCCCTCAATTTAAAAAATACGAATAATGTTATTTACCATACAGATTCTGCGTGGATATTTAGAAAAAATAAAATAAAAATTTTGTACACATAAAATTTCATGACAATGAAGGGTAATTATATTTTATTTGCCCTAAATAAATCTTCTTTTAAGCTTTAAGAAAAGCCTGAAAATAGGAGTCTGAATTTTGCTGAAGAAAACGATGTTTATTCTCTTTAAATCCCTTCAAAGTTTGTTTGTACATTTTCTAAACCTAATATTGCAAGGCAAAATAATCCTTATATTTTTAGTCTGGAATTGTGCAGCAGCCTGTGCTGGCCCTTGCCCTTTTGGGAACATCTAAAATATCATTAAGTCTTTCTGAAAGAACAAGTACCAGAGCTTCACACAATATTCTGCCAACAGACATCCTGCATCTTGCAAAGTGGGAGACCATGATGTATCCGGATTTAAGAGAAAAATGCTAGGTATGAAAGTAAGCAACCTCTTACATTGATAGATAATTTGCTTCACTCTTGAAGCTATATGGAGTTTCTAATGCCTTTAATCTTCCTACATATCCAACCTGTCAAAATAGGACTCATTTATGCAATAAGTAACTTATGAACTTATACTTGGTGGTTATGGCGGTGGGTGAACAGCATAGAAAACGTTCATGATTTCAAGGGGGTTGCATTCTAATAGAAGAGGGGGAAAGAAGGAAGGAAAGAAGGAAAGAAGGAAGGAAGGGAGGAAGGAAGGTAGGCAGAAGGAAAGAAGGGGAAAAAAGAAAAAGAAAAGAGAAAGAAAGAGAAAGAAAAAGAAAAAAAGAAAGAAAGAAATCAGTTGGAGGAAGAGGAGGAGAAAGAGATAAATATCAGTTAATAATAAGCATTGGAAAGATAATTACAATAGTGTAAGATAATAGAGAAAAATAAGGTGTCAGATAAAACCTCTCTGAGATATATGAAGGGCAAGAGCAAGGGCATTCCAGGCAGAGGAAGTAGCCATTTCAAAGGCCCTACGGCAGGGATAATTTTGGCACAACTGAGGAAAAGACAATAGGTCAGGGGCTAGAATGGAGATGACAGAGAGGGAAGTGGTACAAGATGAGGTCATAGAGATTGTCACAAACCAGATTACACAGGACTTTGGAAATCAAAGCAAGTGGCTTGGATTTTATTCTAAGTGTTAGGGAAGCCGTTAGTAGTCTTCAAGCAGGAAAGTAATACGTTCTTGCTTACTTTAAAATTTTTTTTCACTCTGTCATCTTTATGAAAAGCGCATGGTATTTCTCCTTCAGAACCCATTTTATTTTATTTTACTTTATTTTTAGAGACAGAGTCTTACTCTTTTTGTCCAGGCTGGAGTGCAGTGGTACAATCATAGCTCACTATACACTCAAACTCCTGGGTTCAAGTTGCCTTCCTGCCTCAGCCTCTTGAGTTGCCAGGATTACAGGCATGTGCCATCACACCTGGCTAATTTTAAAATTTTTTTATTGAGATGGACTCTCACTACATTGCTCAAGCTAGTCTCATACTCCTGGCCTCAAGTGATCTTCCTGCCTAGGCCTCCCAAAGCATTGGGATTTTAGGTGTGAGCCACCACGCCCAGACAGGACTCATTTTAAATGTTTCTTTTATCATACATTCTCCCTTTAAACCCTTGGGCAAAATCAATTCTGCCTTCATCTTTGACTTGAGTATAGATCTACCATTACATATAGTCACTTGGACTTCAGTGACTAGTCCAATTTAATTGCACCTGAACATTTCTCTTTTGTAAATATAAGGATGGTATAAAATTAAATAAGCACATACATAGAAAAGGCTTTGGCACTTGGTAAGCTCATAATAAATTCTGCTGTACTACAAGTCCTGAGCGTTTTGAACCTGAAATTTGGCATTTATTTCATTTAATTTTAAATTCTAATTGGTAATTTGTTTGATTCATCCTAATGACTCTGACTTCCTTTAAAATAGAGGTTTGTTATATTTCTACCCCCTTCACCCAGAAGAATTATAGAAATATTATGGCATGGCAGATATTCCTGTGCTTATCCAAGTTCCTTTCTTTCTCATCCTATGTAAACATCTAAACAATATTTATCAGGCTCCAGTTATATATGACTGTGTAACTGAGTTCTAGTCAATCGGATGGGAATATGATACCATGATTTCCAAGCCTGACCCTTATAAACCTCCCTTTGGAGATTCTTCCATTCCCTCTTCTTATTTGTGGCAGGAAGTGAAGAATTATGAGACCTTTGTGGGTGGGGATCGAGGCTCAGCAGGAAGAAGCCTGGGACCCTCGATCACTGCAATTCCTGCCTATTGGATTATTTCCTAAGGAAAAGAAAAATCATAATTTGATAAGCTATTAAGATATCTGCCATAGTTTGTCTCTTACACTGTTAGTGTCACCCTAACTAGTACAATGTACCATCATACATATTGAATTTATGTTACTTTCATACTTTATTTCCTTTACTCTTTTCAATTATGGAGAATTCAAGACAATCTTTTTTTCCCCCATTTTATAAAGGAAGACTCTGGGGATGATTGTTATTTTCTCTGATTGTTAAAGTAAGAATCAAGCCTTAAGCTTTTTATTCTGCCTTAGGAAAAACAAACAAACCTAATAGGAGAGTGGAGAGTGGGTTACAAAGAACTAGGAGAAACCAGTAAGGAGGCAGTCACAGTAACAGGGATGGTGAGGGTTGAGGGTTTGCATAAGTGGAAGTGACGAGGGTGGTGAGAAGTGATGGAAATCACAGAGCTTGTCACAAACACCATACCCTCTGCTGCATCATCAGCTACAGCTGAACCTTGAACAACATAGGCTTGAACTAGATTTTCTCCTGCCTCTGCCATCCCTGAGACAGCAAAACCAACCCCTCTTCTTCCTCCCCCTCCTCAGCCTATAGAACATGAAGACAAGGAGAATAAAGACCTTTATCATACTCCAGTTTCACTTAATGAGTAATAAATGTATTTTTTCTTCCTTACACTTTTCCTAATGTTTTTGTTTCTCTAACTTACTCTATTATAAGAATACAGTTTATAAGGTATATAACATATGGAATATGTGTTGACAGTTTATGTTGTCAGTAAGACTTCCAATCAACAGTAGGCTATTAACAGTTAAGTTTTGGGGAATTAAAATTCATACATGAATTTTCAACTGTTGGGAGTGGGTTGGCACCTCAGCCCCCATATTGTGGGGTCAACTGTAGTCATTAAAAGTCTCCATTCTATTATGTTGGGAAGCGAATTGGCTTGCTCTAAAATGGGTAAAATATACTAAGGATTGCACAGAATTGAAGGTGAATGCACCTCTTTTTGAGCAGGGTTTGTGGTTAACGAAAACTGTATGGGACAGATCTTTGGTAGGTATAGGAGAAATATTGTATTTGCTGATTATTATTATTAGTTATTATTACTTCTTAATTTTTTAAAACAAGGTCTCACTCTGTCACTCAGGCTATATTGCAGTGGTTTGATCACTGCTCTCTATAACCTCGACCTCCTGGGCTCAAGTGTTCCTCCCACCTCAGCCTCCTGAGTAGCTGGGACTACAGAAGTGCACCACCATGTCCAGTTATTTTTTTTAAATTTTGCGTAAAGACAGGGATCCCACTATATTGCACAGGCTGGTCTCAAACTCCTGGGCTCAAGTGATCCTCTTGCTTCGGCATCCCAAATTGTTGGGATTATAGATGTGAGCCACTGCTCTTGGCTATTATTACTTTTAAAAAGTGTAAGTTGTACTACAGACAGCAAACTTTGATTCATTTGGGTTAACTTTTGGCATATTTCAAGATGACAACATTCAAGGAAAATAAATGCCTTGAGGTGTCTTACTTCCAACTTTCAGGTTTTAGATACCAACGGGCTACAACATGACTTTCAAATTCTTATATCTAGCCCAGACTTCCTCTCAAAGCTTACACTCACATGTTCATTTGCTAAAACCTAACAGTCTCACTAAATTTCTCCGTTTCTTAATTTAATCCATCAGCATCCCCTATAGGTTTTACTTCCTGAAAATATCTTAAATATTACTTCATATTAATTTAAAAATGAATCTGGCTAAAGTCCTTGATGTAGTTTCTCTCCAACTTATTACTAAAAACATATATTTAAAAAAGACTAAAATTGTCAACAGCATCAAATATTTAAACTTAAAATTACTGGAATCCAATGCACTTTTAACAAATCACCATAAATTTGAAAAATAGAAACAAATAATTTTCAACAAATTTCAATGTAGCCAGTGGAAACATATCAAATTTACTTTTTGGAAAATATAGTAGGAAATCCTACCCAATTTTTGGTCTATAGATCTGAAATACAAGGTCTGAACTAAAAGAAAATGGAGCCAATATCTCTCTTTTACTAAGTTTTTCTGTTGAAAGCAGTCACCATGTCTTTGTCCACAGCTAGTTCTCTTTCATATATACGGAGCATATTATACTTGGAATTATTTAATATCTGATTTTTTTCTAAAGTGGCAGATAAAATTGCATGTATTTACCATGTACAACATGATGTTTTGAAGTACAAATACTTTGTGGAATGGTTAAATTACCTAATTAACATATACATGTCTTCATATAGCTATTTTTGTGCTGAGAACATTTAAACATCTACTCTCTTTGCATTTTTCAAGAATACAATATGTCTTCATTAATTATAGTCAACCTGTTGTTCAATAGATCTCTTGAACTTATTCCTCCTACCAAACTATCATTATTTTGACAAATTCTTAAGTAGAGTATGGCCTTCAGGACAGGGTTACATCTATTGTGTTCATCCTGATGTTTTTAACTTCTGGAAGAGAACCTAGGAGATAAGAGGTACTCGATATTGCTTTGGTTTTGGACTACAACTATTTTGTCTTCTGTAAAACAACTATGGTATATTAAAAAGGATAATTGGCAGTAATGTACTATATTTGGAAAGTAAACACTTCATTTGGGATAAAAAAAAAAAAAAGAAATTGTTAGCAGGCTGTTTTGTGACTTTTTTCCCCACTGTAGTCCATTGATTCAGAGAACAATAAATCAGATGGTGGGGATAGAAAAAGCTCCCATTGTTGAGCAGACCTACAGATGACTTTGGAGCTGTAAATCTCAATTTCTTCTTTGAGAATGGTGTTTAACCATCACTCAAATGAACAGTACCTGGAAACTAAAGCTGGTGAACACCACGTGTACAGATATACACTATAGGGCCTCACGTTTCTCATCATATTTGAAAGTGAATAAATTCGAAAATAAGTATGACGCCTACTACAGAACAAATGAAAAACAAAACAAAGCAAAAAATTATTTTGAACACAGGAGATTTTCATAACTATATATGTTATTTTTATAGGAATCAGAAGTAAATGTTAGAATACTAAATAATGTTTTAGTAGAACCCAAGAAATTAGGATTACTATAAAATAAAAGTAGAAAGTGTTAAGCGAAAACAAGTTGAAATGCAAAGACAGCAGGCTTGGAAGACGAGAAGGTTAGGAGAAATAGAAAGGACTATAAAGAAATAAAAAGTTCAATAACAGAATTAAAATTACTAATAAAGGTAGTAGAGGAAAATCCAGTAAAGTGGCAACTTGATAAGGGACCAGAATTAGTGGGGGAAAACCTTGAGCAACTCTACCAAAATGCAAGGGAAAGGTAATTATCATAAGAGGACAAAATGACAGCTATAGAGGAGAAAAACAAATATGCCACAATGATGTTACTTTTCATAAAAACTGATTTTATAGGCCAGGCATGGTGGCTCACACCTGTAATCCCAGGACTTTGGGAGGCTGAGGTGGGCAGATGACAAGGTCAGGAGTTCGAGACCAGCCTTGCCAATATGGGGAAACCCTGTCTCTACTAAAAATACAAAAATTAACTGGGTGTGGTGGCGGGCACCTGTAGTCCCAGCTACTCGGGAGGCTGAGGCAGAATGGCTTGAACCCAGAAGGCAGAGGTTGCCGTGAGCCGAGATTGCACCACTGCACTCCAGCATGGATGACAGAGTGAGATTCTGTCTCAAAAAAAAAAAATTTTTGATTTTATAAATATGATCTGTATGAAAAATATCCTAAATGATTTCTTAGGAAAATTAGCATGCTTATTATAAGGGTGTGTCTTAAAAGATGTTAAACCGTTTAAAGAAATATTTTAATATGAATATCAATAACATAAAAATTTATGAAAACATAAAAATTTAATAAATCCAACTCAGTAGCTAGTAACTATTATTAAAAATAAAAGTAAAACCAGGCAGAGAGGTTCACTATTATAGAATAACTGGAAGAAAACCCAAGAAATCACAAATTTCATGGAGAGTCTGAATATGGCTATTAAAAAAATTACATAGTCTTGCCATGAGTGCCTTGAATAACTATTTATGATGAATTTACAAACATATGCACATTGATCAGAAATTTCACCTTTCTCCTAAAGATAAAAATTCAATCAGGAATTATTTTGTTTATTCAGTTCTTACACAAATATTTATCAATAACCCATTGTTTACTAGGTATTGTACTGGGTTCCAGGTACCATAAAAATGATCAAAACAGCCCTTTATTCTGCCATCTTTGAGTCTGGAGTCTAATGCAGCATATTATTAACAAATAAGACATCACAAAACAGCCTGTTAAATGTGGTTGAGGTAGAGGGACCTGTTGGGCCCCAGAGGAGAGGTACTTCATCAAATCCTCTGGTCTCAGGGAGTGAGGGGATTACTCCAGGCTATGGTCATCACTGGTATGGGCATAGGAAAAACTCTCATTGTTGATCAGACCTACAGATGACTTTGAAGCTGTAAATCTCAATTTCTTCTTTGAGAATGGTAACTAACCATCACCCAAATTAATACCATCTAGAAACTAAGGTTGGTGAACACTTAGTGGATACAGTATAGAGACACAGATTAGATAAATCTCAGCACATTTGAAAGAGAATAAAATGGAAAATAAGCATGAAATCTACTACAGGACAAGCAAAACAGAAACAAAAACACATCATCCTGAACACTCAGAAGATCTTTCTCCAAAAGCCAGAGGAGCTAGGACTTCTTTGTGTGTAGTCCTTAGAATAAAAGGAGAATAAGAAAAGACATCAAGAGAAACCAGCTTGAAGAGATAGACTACTTTAAGTTGTTGGATAGGTTTCCAAGTTTATCTTGGACTTTCTCGAATGCAAGATTCAAAACAAACTTGTGAATTTCTTTGTTCTTACATTTTGCAACTCACAGTAGCACACTGGGTTTGTTAAAAGCAACGTACCTTTCTAAACCCTTTCTGTTTGCCAGGTACTTTACATATTTTATTTCATTTCTTCAGAAATTTCATGAGATAGTCATGATTATCTTCATAAAGTGAAAACTATGAGGCACAGATAAATATATTAACCTGTGAAAGTTTAAATAGGAAGTGGTACAGTGGGAATTCAGATATCTACTGGACTGGGAGATCATGAGAAGACGATTAGGAAGATGATGAAGAGCATCACCATCATCATTGTTACAATAGTAACTAATACTTACTAAGTACCAGGCACTAGTTTTAGCAAGTTACATCAATTTATTTGCACAAAATTACCAGGAGTGTTTTTGTTTTATAGATGAGGAAACTGAAGCTTAAAGATACATTAAAAGAAAAACTTTAGACAAATTAAATGTAACAGAGTTTAATTAGCCAAAGAACAATTCATGAATTGGGCAGTCTCCCAAGCCAGAATAGGTTCAGAGAGACTCTGGCATTGCTGCTTGGTTGAAGACGATTTCTGGACAGTAAAAGATCAATGGTGCACAGAAAACATAAGTGAGGTACAGAAACAACCAGATTGTTTACAATTTGGCATTTGCTTTATTTGAACACAATGTAAATAGTTGGCAACCTTTGATTGGCCAAACCTCAGTGATAGGCACAAGAGTAGGTTACAGTCTGTTTACACATATTCAGTAAGGTTACAGTTCATCATGTATGGAGAAACTTTTAGGCTGAACTTCAAATATGTAAGGAGGCAGCTTCAGACTAAATTTAACAGATTTAGTGAATCTGGGCATAATTCAGAACGCTCAGTCAAATTTTGCTTATCTTCTTCAGTTTCAAAATTTAGTGACATACATGCTTATTATTCTGCATGGGTTGCCCTTCCTGGCTCATCACCTGAGTTTCATTAAATTTTACACATACTGTACTTTAAACTGCAGCTCAGGCATCATCTGCTTTAGAAACTATTCCTTGATCCCTTCCACTCCCAGCCCCCATGTGATTAGATACTGCTATTCTGGGTTCCATTACAATGTGTGTGTATCTTCATCTCCCCACTCCACATTTGGTTTTATCTGTATCTGTGATTCTACAACTCCCAATCTTCCATGAACTCATTGAGGAGAAAGTGTGCACTATTCCGTTTGGGGCCCTAACTACTTTTTACAATACTTGAGACACTGAGTTTTCCAAGATGCACAACTTACTGACAGCTGAGCTGAATGATTGGAAATAACTAACAATTAATTCTTTTTCCTCCCTAAATAGTTAAAGGACTTTTTTTTCTTTATAGTTGGAAAGTAAAAAGAATCACAACTTGTGTTAAAGGACTAATATCATTTCATTGATATTGCCTATGGGTACTTTTCATATGCAAGCTACAGATTTTTTCTTTAGCCTAGGAAAGGTCTTTACCATTACAATCTTATTATTGTAGTTATTTACTTTAGTCTTTCATGTCGTTTGTGTTCTATTATAAATTTTATCTTGGCTTCATTTACAAATTTGAATTTGGGGACATTTACCAGCCTGTTCTTTCCTGTAGTCCAAACTAATGTTATGATTTCCATTGGGTTTCTTAATAATGGCCAATTAGCTTTTTGCATCTCTTTAGCTTTAACTGATATGAAATACTTTTCTTTTTGTGACTGGAACGCTTTCATTTTAAAGATTCTAAGTCCTTTTTTTTTTTTTTTTTTTTGAGATGGAGTCTTGCTCTGTTGTCCAGGCTGAAGCACAGAGGTGTGATCTCGGCTCACTGCAACCTCTGCCTTCCAGGCTCAAGCAATTCTCCTGCCTTAGCCTCCCAAGTAGCTGGGAGTAGAGGCATAAGCCACCCTGCCTGACTAATTTTTTTTGTATTTTTAGTAGAGATGGGGTTTCACCCTATTGGTCAGGCTGGTCTCGAACTCCTAACCTCAGGTGATCCACCTGCCTTGGCCTCCCAAAGTGCTGGGATTACAGGTGTGAGCCACCACACCTGGACCCTATCTTGATAAGAAAATTAATTTCAGAATGTGAAAAGTTCCTTTTGTTTCTCTTACTTACTCCTTTTTGAATCTTCTGAACTGTAGTATCTATCCTTGTGTTCCTGACTTCTCTTTGTCTTGCGTCATGCTTCCAAGAGGGCTCTGTATTTTCTGTGAGTGGGTGCATGGTGACCTTCTCTCAGAGACTGCAAATGTTCCTGTTTGTAATTTCTAGCACCTTTTTTCTTCAGATGTGGCAAATTATTGGCATATTGGCATTTTCTTTGATCCAGTTTTTACATTATTGTATGGCAATCACCCAATGTTTTCAGCATGTGGATGTCACTCTTCTTAAATTTCTAGTAAAAATAACATTTTTTTCTAGTAAAATTAACAGTCTTATTGGTCATTTTATTTCAGTTCTGGCATTTCCTGTATTTCATTTATATAGAAAAGTTACACATTAATTTTATAATCAAATTAATGAAATAGCTGAATATAATTAATTTATAATTTTCTTTATTCTCAGAGTTTTACAAATAACATATGTTGTTCATATAATCAGGGAAAAAGTTATGATATTCACTCATATTACTGATAGGGAACCTGTCCTCAGATGACTACCTCAGGTAGGCAAAGAGCAGATTAAACTAATACAAATATACAGTCATGCCTCATGCAATCGACATGTTCTGAGAAATACATAGTTAGGTGATTTTGTCATTGTGTGAACATCACAAAGTGTATTTATACAAATCTAGGTGGCATAGTCTACTAGACACTTAGGATACATGGTATAGCTTATGCTCTGAGGTTACAAACCCATACATCCTGTTATGGTAGTAAACACTGTAGGCAATTATAACACAATGGTAAGTATTTGTGTATCTAAACGTAGAAAAGGTACAATAAAAATACAGTATAAGAAATTTAAAATGGCACATCTTCATAGGGCATTTACCATAAATGGAGCTTGCAGGACTGGAAGTTGCTCTGAGTAAGTCAATGAGTGAACAGTGAGTGAATGTGAAGGCCTAGGACATTACTGTCCACTACTGTAGACTTTATTAACACAGGACATTTCAACTGCACTACATCTATACAAAAATTTCTTAGCTTACCAACCTTAGTTTATAATATTTTTTAAGTATAAAAATTGATTATTTTTAACTTTTAGACTCTTTTGTAATAATATTTAGCTTAAACCACAGACACATTGTATGACTGTACAAAAATTTTATTTCTTTATATTTTTATTCTATAAAAATACACTAAATTTAAAATAAAATTTAAAACCTTTTTACTATTTTTAATTTTTTTTTAAACTTTTTTGTTAAAAACTAAGACACAAGCACACACCTTAGCCTAGATCTACACAGGGTCAGGATTATCCATGTCACTGTCTTTACCTCCACATCTTGTCCCACTGGAAGATCTGTGGGGACAATAACTTGCATGGATCTGTCATGTATGACCACAATGCCTTCTTCTGGAATACTTCCTGAAGGATTTGCCTGAGCTTGACTTACAGTTCACTTTTTAAAAATAAGTAGAAGGAGGCCAGGCATGGTGGCTCACACCTGTAATCCCAGTTCTTTGGGAGGCCGAGGTGGGCAGATCACAAGGTCAGGAGATTGAGACCATCCTGGCTAACACAGTGAAACTCCATCTCTACTAAAAACACACAAAAAATTAGCCAGGCATGGTGGCGAGTACCTGTAGTCCTAATACTTGAGAGGCTGAGGCAGGAGAATGGCATGAACCTGGGAGGTGGAGCTTGCAGTGAGCCGAGATCGCACCACTGCACTCCAGCCTGGGCGACAGAGTGAGACTCACTCTGTCTCAAAAACAAACAAACAAACAAACAAACAAATGGAAGAACATACCATGCTCATGGATAGGAAGAATCAATATTGTGAAAATGGCCATACGGCCCAAGGTGATTTATAGATTCAATGCCATTCCCATCAAGCTACCAATGACTTTCTTCACAGAATTGGAAAAAACTGCTTTAAAGTTCATATGGAACCAAAAAAGAGCCCACATCTCCAAGACAATCCTAAGTCAAAAGAACAAAGCTGGAGGCATCACGCTACCTGACTTCAAACTATACTACAAGGCTACAGTAACCAAAACAGCATGGTACTGGTACCAAAACAGAGATATAGACCAATGGAACAGAACAGAGCCCTCAGAAATAATACCACACATCTACAGCCATCTGATCTTTGACAAACCTGAGAAAAACAAGAAATGGGGAAAGGATTCCCTATTTAATAAATGGTGCTGGGAAAATTGGCTAGCCATAAGTAGAAAGCTGAAACTGGATCCTTTCCTTACTCCTTATATGAAAATTAATTCAAGATGGATTAGAGACTTAAATGTTAGACCTAAAACCATAAAAACCCTAGAAGAAAACCTAGGTAATACCATTCAGGACAGAGGCATGGGCAAAGACTTCATATCTAAAACACCAAAAGCAACAGCAACAAAAGCCAAAATTGACAAATGGGATCTAATTAAAGAGCTTCTGCACAGCAAAAGAAACTACCATCAGAGTGAACAGGCAACCTACAGAATGGGAGAAAATTTTTGCAATCTACTCATCTGACAAAGGGCTAATATCCAGAACCTACAAAGAACTCAATCAAATTTACAAGGAAAAAACAAACAACCCCATCAAAAAGTGGGCAAAGGATATGAACAGACATTTCTCAAAAGAAGACATGCATACAACCAACAGATACATGAAAAAATGCTCATCATCACTGGCCATCAGAGAAATGCAAATCAAAACCACAATGAGATACCATCTAACACCAGTTAGAATGGCGATCATTAAAAAGTCAGAAAACAACAGGTGCTGGAGAGGATGTGGAGAAATAGGAACACTTTTACACTGTTGGTGGGATTGTAAACTAGTTCAACCATTGTGGAAAACAGTATGGCTATTCCTCAAGGATCTAGAACTAGAAATACCATATGACCCAGCCATCGCATTACTGGGTATATACCCAAAGGATTATAAATCATGCTGCTATAAAGACACATGCACACGTATGTTTATTGCAGCACTATTCACAATAGCAAAGACTTGGAATCAACCCAAATGTCCATCAGTGACAGACTGGATTAAGAAAATGTGGCACATATACACCATGGAATACTATGCAGCCATAAAAAAGGATGAGTTCGTGTCCTTTGTAGGGACATGGATGAAGCTGAAAACCATCATTCTTAGCAAACTATCACAAGAACAGAAAACCAAACACCTCATGTTCTCACTCATAGGTGGGAACTGAACAATGAGATCACTTGGACTCTGGAAGGGGAACTTCACACACCGGGGCCTATTATGGGGAGGGGAGAGGGGGGAGGGACGGCATTGGGAGTTATACCTGATGTAAATGACGAGTTGATGGGTGCTGACGAGTTGACGGGTGCAGCACACCAACATGGCACAAGTATACATATGAAAAAAACCTGCACGTTGTGCACATGTACCCTAGAACTTAAAGTATAATAAAAAAAAAAAAAAGAAAACGTTAAGTAGAAGGAGTACATTCTGAGATAAAGATAAAAGGTATAATGAATACAGAAACCAGTAACATAGTCATTTATTGTCATTATCAAGTATTATGTTCTGTACATAATTGTATGCACTCTACTTTTATAAGACTGGCAGTGCAGTAGATTTGTTTACACCAGCATTATCAAGAACACCTGGATAATGCATTGTGCTATGATGTTAAGATGGCTACGATGTCATCAGGTGATAGGAATTTATCAGTTTCTTTATAATGTCATGGGGCTACCATAGTATGTAGTATAATCTTCTCAGTCCATCATTGATCAGTCATTATGCAGCACAGGACTGTATTTGTGTTATCTGTCCATCTCTCAGTTTATTTTTTGTATCAACCATTAGAATGTGAACTTCATAGAGAAAGGATTTTGCCTGTCCTTATCATTGTATCACAGAATCTACACAAGTACTTGACACACAGTAGGTGCTCACAAAGTTCTAAATAAATGCATAAAGGAATAATGAGAGTCTGGATTAAGAGCCCTGTAAAAAAGAAGGTGACTTTATAGTGACATGAAGTTTAAGCCAATATTTTTAGACTAGGAGGATCCAAGGCTTCAGCCTCAGTCTGTCAATCTGTCATTGCCAGGTCCCTCCTGGGGGCCTCTCAGGGGTAGTAGACTGCCTCCTCTAGAGTCCTTCTCTGAGGCTTTTTCCTGGTATCACTTGACAGACTTTGCCTACCTTGAACTTCTTTCTGATTCTGTTATCAGCCCATTCATGACACCTGGTTTCTTCCTGTCCTGGATGAATTTCTGTTCCTGACCTGGTCATGACTTGAATTTAACTTTCATTTTTATCTACTGGTTGCCTTGTTTTAGCGTCCATGGAGGGACTGTGATTCCGGTAATGAAAATTTGTATTTTCTGATGAGTGTGAGGACATTAATGAAAATGTTAACCATTATTGTATTTGGGCTGATGTATTGGACATTTTTTTTCTTCTTCTGTATTTATGACTCATGGATATTTTCCAGATTTGTTGTGCTGAATATAATCCACACATATAATGGAAAGGTAAATGTTTTAACAATACTGCATGATGTCTGACTTAGAACTACATGGCATGCTACTCCACTTATAATACATCATATGGTATCCCTTGTTCCAAAGTATACAACATGAGTAAAACTTGAGGCACAGAAAGGCAACAAAAAGTCTTTGTTCGTTTCTGGCCTTTTATACTCTATGGTCACTTTACTATCTCTCCTATCATACTCATCTCAAGTACTTTGGAAAGTTCCCAAGGAATACCTAATGCTCTGAGTATAAGAATTGGGTTTGCTACTTGCTGAATTTGCTGTTCTTCTTCTCTGCCCCACCTCCCTGTGGTAAGGTTTACTGCCCAGGGACATGACCAAGGGCATGGAGGCAAGTCTTGGGATCTTCCACCTCTACTGAAGTCATCATCTTGCCTTGCTCTGGAAACTGTTGAATCTGCCTCTGTTACTTGTTCTCCCAATGGCCCATGCTAGTTTCTTTCTCTTTTTACTTGCAACTCTTTCTATTTTTAAAAATTTATTTATTTATTTTTGTAGAGACAGGGTCTCACTCTATTGCCCAGGCTGGTCTCAAACTCCTGGACTCATATGATCCTCCTGCTTCAACTTCTCAAAGTGCTGGGATTACAGGTGTGAGCCACCATGCCAGGCCTTTCTCTCTCGACATTACAGTGAGTTCATAAGAGCAAACCTATTGGACATGTTTGAACATTTCCTGAGCTGTAGTCACAATTACTACAATGCTTGTCACTACCTCATTGTCAGTGCCTGCATTGGAGCAGATGTGAGTGCTCCAGATCTCTTTTCCCTTCAGACAAATTACATACCAAGACGCTTCTTTGTCCTTCATGCAAATGTTTCCCTGTCAAGTCTCCCCTGCAATTCTTGAGCTGTCTACAAGCATGTCTGGATTTTAAGGTTAATATTCCATGGGCTGCCAAGCTGGAAATCTGCCACACAAACAACTGTGCTTAATTTGATTGATGGAATTTATTGTGGGTATACCTCTTGTTTTGCATATTTTTTATTCTTGGAAGACCAGGACAAGACATTGCACCAGTATTGTTTTGTGACTCAGAGAGGACTCTGAGTAACCTTGGGGAAAAGGAGCACTTAGCTGTTTTGCTTACATGCAGTGTGGTGTTTCTGTGGGAGCTTGCCAGCTTCACATGTACACCGTTTATCAATTAAATTCCTCAGCTCTCAGATGAACTTGATCTTAAGACAGTCTTGAATTGCCTTTTAGAGAAATGGGAAAACCAGGATTGGGGGGCATAGGAATTATGAATAGTGTTGATTTTGAATTTGTGAAAGATGGTTGATCTAATAATATCAATACTAGAAATAATGTTAACATTGATACTAATATTAGCTCTCAGATATTGAATACCTATGTTCTAGGCTCTTTGCTAATAAATTTATCTACATCGTCACATTTAATTTTTACTACATTTCTCTGAAGTAGAAATATGATCCTCATGTGACAAAAGATAAATCAAAATACTGGAGGGGTTAAACACCTTGCCAAACAATACATAACTTATATGTGGCAGAAAATGCTTTGTTTCTTTGTAAATCATATTCTTTTAAATCATTCTATGATTAATATAAAGATGGCAAATGTGTTCCCTGATATTGGTGAAACTGTACTCACAGCATCACTGAGTCTTAATTGTGGGCTCTTTATTCATTGGCAGGGACTCCAGGCTCTGTCTGTAAGTAAGATGATCAAGAAACCAGTTCCCGTGGCTTAAGGAAAACAAAATAGATCAAGGCTAGGACACTGGAGTGCTAAGCAAAAAAAAAATGAGGAAAAAACAAATTGAATTAATGGGGAAATTAATTCAAGGGATGAGAAAGTCTCCAGCTCAGATACAAAATAAGTGAATGTTCAGAACTCAACCAAGCATCTGAATACTGAACTTGGGGCAGTCTGTTGATGAGGCTGAATGTACAGTTAAAAAAAAGTTGCGGTGATTAGAATGACTAAGGAAGTGTTCCTGAGATGGGCCGGCAGAAATCTGTACACTTGGACGTGCTTCTTTTCTCCCAGGTCTGCAAAGCAGTCCAATAAACAACCTTAGCAGCCTGAGAGGTCAACTCACCTCTCATTGGGTCTGCAGAGTCAGTCCAAATCTACTACCTCTCATTATCCTTATTAGCTGTTCATCCTTGATTCAGAGCTTCTGGAAGAAGATACCTCTTCAGTTTCACCAGGACAGATTTAGTTCTGAATATTCTCACGTCTCTTGGCTTTAACAGAAAGAAATACCTTCTAGAATGTCTTAATTATCTTTGCACAACAGAAGCCAGACCAGTGAAAGCACGTACAACAAAGCAAACTCATCTCACTCTCTAAGGAGAGAGGACTGGTTATACTGGTAAATACCTCTAGTTTTTAATGTTAATTGAGATTTCATGTACTTAGGTGAAATATAGATGAATTGTTAAACCTATCTTATGAAACCCCAAGGTAAGGGACTAAGTCTAAGGAATAGAAATTTCTAGGAGATCAACTTTTCTCAGCTCAATGGGAAACATTACAGTAGTCAGAACTATCCAGATGTGAAACGAGCTCTATCAGGAGAAAAGCCATACACTGAAAAAATGACAGGTTGCTAGACACAACCTAACTGAGGCTAGATAAGCATTCGAAAGTTATGCTGGGGATGGAGCACCAATATCATATGGGAGATTGGATTTAAATTCCTGTATTGATTAGTTATTGCTCTATAACAAATCATTACAAAATTCAATAACTTAAGGCAATTTGTATGTTTAGCTCACATTGTCTGTGGGACATTTAAGTGATTCTTTAAGTCTTGGTTGAGCTCCCTCATGTGTTTGCAGTCAGCTGATCTAGGTCAGGGAGGCTTTACTAAGGTAGATTGGGCTCTTCCATAAATTGAGGGGTGGATGACAATTGTCTGGTTGAGAATGGCAATGGCTGGGACAAATCGGTGCTCTTCTATGAGGTCTCTCATTTTGCAGCAGGCTCTCCTGGTGTTGTTCATGTAGTAGTAGTAGGGATCCAAAAGAACAACACGCTCACAGCCTCTTGAGACCTGTGCTTGGAACTGACATTTTTACTATATCCTGCAAGGCGGTCAAGATTCCAAGAGTGAGGTAAGAATGACTCTGCCCTCTTAATTAGGAGGAATTGCAAACATTAATTGCAAACAATGTGAATACTAGCAGAGAGAAAAATGTTGGCCACTCCTTTGTATTTGACCGCAATCCTCCTTCCATTCCAAGAGTGGTGATTGTAGATTTGTGGGCCTATCTTAGTCATTTTATAAACAGGCTATGATTTTTATTTAGTTTTTATTCTATTAATATATAGCCTGTTTATAACTAAAGGATTAATGATTCCTTATAGTGGAAATCTACAGATATCAGTTATAGTTCTTTGCATAATATATAAAAATAATTAAAATTTTGTCCTGTCTTTCTTTTACAGGATTTTTTTCTTTTTACTTTAAATTCTGAGATATATGTGCAGAACACACAGGTTTGTTACATTGGCATAAATGTGCCATGGTGGTTCGCTGCACCCATCAGCCTGTCATCTACGTTAGGTATTTCTCCTATTACTGTCCCTCCTCTCGCCTCCCACCCCCAGAGAGCCCCCAGTGTGTGATGCTCCCTTCCCTGTGCCCATGTGTACTCATTGTTCAACTCCTACTTATGAGTGAGAATATGCAGTGTTTGGTTTTCTATTCCTGTGTTAGCTTGCTGAGAATGATGGTTTCCAGCATCATCCATGACCCTGCAAAGGCTACGAACTCATCCTTTTTATGGCTGCATAGTATTCCATGGTGTATATGTGACACATTTTTTCTATCCAGTCTATCATTGATGGGCATTTGGGTTGGTTCCAAATCTTTGTTATTGTGAACAGTGCTGCAGTAAATAAACGTGTGCATGTGTCTTTATAGTAGAATGATTTATAATCCTGTGGGCATATATCCAGTAATGGGATTGCTGGGTCAAATGGTATTTCTGGTTCTAGATCCTTTAGGAATTGCCACACTGTCTTCCACAATGGTTGAAATAATTTACACTCCCACCAACAGTGTAAATGCATTCCTATTTCTCCACATCTTCTCCAGCATCTGTTGTTTCCTGATTTTTTAATGGTCACCATTCTAACTGGTGTGAGATGGTGTCTCATTGTGGTTTTGATTTGCATTTGTCTAATGATCAGTGATTATGAGCTTTTTTTCATATGTTTGTTGGATGCATAAATGTCTTCTTTTTTGAGAAGAGTCTGTTCATATCCTTCACCCACTTTTTGATGGGGTTGTTTGGTTTTTTTTTCATGTAAATTTGTTTAAGTTCCTTGTAGATTCTGAACATTAGCCTTTTATCAGATGGATAGATTTCAAAAAATTTCTCCCATTCTGTAGGTTGCCCATTCACTCTGATGATAGTTTTGTTTGCTGTGCGGAAGCTCTTTAGTTCAATTAGATCCCATTTGTCAGTTTTCGCTTTTGTTGCCATTGCTTTTGGTGTTTTAGTAATGAAGTCTTTGCCCATGCCTATGTCCTGAATGGTATTGCCTAGGTTTTTTCCCAAGGTTTTTATGGTTTTAGGTCTTGCAGTTAAATTTAAACCATCTTGAGTTAATTTTTGTATAAGGTGTAAGGGACGGGTCCAGTTTCAGTTTTCTGCATATGACTAGCCAGTTTTCCCAACACCATTTATTAAATAAGAAATATTTTCCCCATTTGTTTCTCGTGTCAGGCTTGTCAAAGAACAGATGGTTGTAGAGGTGTGGCATTATTTCTGAGACCTCTGTTGTGTTCCATTGGTCTATATATCTGTTTTGGTACCACTGCCATGCTGTTTTGGATAGTGTAGCCTTGTAGTATAGTTTTAAGTCAGGTAGTGTGATGCCTCCAAAATAGACCACTTGCCAGACTAACAAAGAAAAAAAGAGAAGAATCAAATAAACACAGTAAAAAATGATAAAGAGGATATCACCACTGATCCCACAGAAATACAAACTACCATCAGAGAATACTATAAACACTTCTACATAAATAAACTAGAAAATCTAGAAGTGAATAAATTCCTGGACACAAACACCCTCCCAAGACTAAACCAGGAAGAAGTTACATCCCTGAATAGACCAATAACAAGTTCTGAAATTGAGGCAGTAATTAATAGCCTACCAACGAAAAAAAGCACAGGACCAGATGGATTCACAGTTGAATTCTACCAGAGGTACAAAGAGGAGCTGGTACCATTTCTTCTGAAACTATTCCAAACAATAGAAAAAGAGAGACTCCTCCCTAAATCATTTTATGAAGCCAGCATCATTCTGATACCAAAACCTGGCAGAGACACACAAAAAAAAAAAAAAAAAAAAAAAAAAGAAAAGAAAAATTTTAGGCCAATATCCCTGATGAACATCTATGCAAAAATCCTCAATAAAATACTGGTAAGCCAAATCCAGCAGCACATCAAAAAGCCTACCCACCACGATCAAGTCGACTTTATCCCTGGGATGCAAGGCTGGTTCGATGTACACAAATCAATAAATGTAATCCATCACGTAAACAGAACCAATGACAAAAACCACATGATTATCTCAATAGATGCAGAAAAGGCCTTCAGTAAAATTCAACACCCCTTCATGCTAAAAACTCTCAATAAACTAGGTATTGATGGAATGTATCTCAAAATAATAAGAGCTATTTATGATAAATCCACAGCCAATATCATACTGAATGGTCAAAAGCTGGAAGCACTCCCTTTGCAAACCGGCACAAGACAAGGATGTCCCCTTTCACCACTCCTATTCAACATAGTATTGGAAATTCTGGCCAGGGCCATCAGGCAAGATAAAGAAATAAACCATATTCGAATAGGAAGAGAGGAAGTCAAGTAGTCTCTGTTTGCAGATGACATGATTGTATATTTAGAAAACCCCATTGTCTCAGCCCCAAATCTCCTTAAGCTGATAAGTAACTTCAACTAAGTCTCAGGATACAAAATCAATGTGCAAAAATCACAAGCATTCCTATACACCAATAATAGACAAATAGAGAGCCAAATCATGACTGAACTTCCATTCACAATTACTACAAAGAGAATAAATACCTAGGAAAACAACTTACAAGGGATGTGAAAGACCTCTTCAAGGAGAACTACAAACCACTGCTCAAGGAAACAAGAGAGAACAGAAAGAAATGGAAAAACATTCCATGCTCATGGGTAAGAAGAATCAGTATCATGAAAATGGCCATATTGCCCAAAGTAATTTGCAGATTCAATGCTATCCCCATCAAGCTACCATTGACTTTCTTCACAGAATTAGAAAAATCTACTTTGAATTTCATATGGAACCATAATAAGCCATATAGCCAGGACAATCTTTTACAGGATTCTTACATCAATAATCAAATCAACTACCCAACAACATTAGTATTTGTACCACTATATTCAAAACTTATAAATACTTGATTATATATGACCTATGCAACCAACTTTAGTGGTATTTGTACCACTAAATTCAAAGCTTATAAACACTTGATTATATATGACCCATGCAACTAACTTTTGAGGCAGGTAGGGCATTCATTTAACAGAGGAAAAACTAGGGCTCAAAGGGCTTATGGAAATTGCACAGTGTCACCTAGTGACATGCTCCTGAGATCAATGTCTTAGACTCTTTTTCACAGTTCTTAAGTCTTTTCCTGGGAAGATGTTAGTTTTCAGCAGAGATGTTTCCTGTCTCATACCATTAGGAGGCCATTTTACTTTAATAAGAAATAAAATCTTGCTTTACGTCCTGAGTTCATGTTCCTTTCCAAAGTAAATAATATGTTCAAAGGTGTAGGAAGATGAAGTTCTTATAAATTAAATCATAATATTAGTTTTCTGTTCTGCCTTTCTTATCTTATATGTTCAATTTAGCACATTTCAAGAATACGTAATCTTTAGCAAGTATCCACTTATGGCCTTAGGCAATTCTAGACATTTTTACATGTATTATCTGATACTTCATAAACACTCCATGTAATTATAATATTATATAGTAAAATAATGATAATACTATGGAAAGTAAGGTTCAGAGGGAATAAATGGCCTATAAGGTAACACCGTTCACCAGGGGTAAACCCAGCAATTAAAACTTACTTTCACTCTAAATCTTATATTTAAAAACCTCTTTTATTATCTTATTTCCTTGAATGTATAATAAAATTTTACATCTTGATGGCATTTTGGTGTTCCTTGAATTACTGTTATTTTATAACTTCAGGTTTTTATTACAAAAGGATTGGCAACAAATGATGGCCAATGTAAAATTTCTTTCCCTACTTTACAATTAGAGATAGTGGGATAGAGCTTGGTCAGTTGACTTGTTCAAAGTCCCATGGCTATTTGTGGCAGAGCTTGGACATAAAATCAGATCTGTTAAATCCTAAGATGGGTTTTCTTTCCAATTATCTCTTAATGTCTCCAGATACTAGGAATTCTGCCTCTTATTTGTTCACTTTAGGTTTGCAATGCTCATTTCTTTGTTTTCCTCTTTAGACACTGAAATATTTAATCAAAATAATACAACAATAGGAACTAAGTTTGACATTAGGAAACATGCATTCAAATCACAACTCTGCTACATTTTTTAATATTATTTTTTTCTTTTTCAACTTTTATTCTAGGTTCAAAGGATACATGTGCAGATTTGTTACATGGGTAAATTACATGTCACGGGGGTTTGGTGTAGAAATGATTTTGTCACCCAGGTAGTGAGCATAGTACCTAATAGGTAGTTTTTTGACCCTTATCCTTGTGCCACCCTCCACCCTCAAGTAGGCCCCCAGTGTCTACTGTTTCCCTCTTTATGTCCATTTGTATTTAATGTTCAGCTCACACTCATAAGAATATGTGATATTTGGTTTTCTGTTCCTGTATTAATTTGCTTAGAATAATGGCCTTTGGCTGCATTCATGTTGCTGCAAAGAATGTGATTTTGTTCATTTTTATGGCTGTGTAGTATTCCATGCTGTATTTGTATCACATTTTCTTTATCTACTCCATCATTGATGGGCCTCTATGTTAATTCCATGTCTTTGCTATTGTGAATAATGCTACAATGAACATACAAGTGAATACGCCTTTTCAGTAGAATGATTTATTTTTGTTTTGGTATATTCCCAGTAACGGGATTGCTAGATCAAATGGTAGTTCTGTTTTAAATTTTACGAGAAATCTCCAACTGGTTTTCACAGTGGCTAAACTAATTTACATTCCCAGCAATAGTATATAAGCATTCCCTTTCCTTCATAACCTTTTCCAACATCTGTTTTTCTTTGACTTTTTAATAATAGTCATTCTGACTGGTGTGAGATGATATCTCATTGTGATTTTGATATGTATTTCTCTAAAGGTTAGTGATGCTGAGCATTTTTTAAATATACTTGTTGGCCATGTGCATGCCTTCTTTTGAGAAGTGTCTTTTCATGTTTTTTTGCCCATTTTAATGAGGATGTATGTTTTTACCTTGTTGATTTGTTTGAATTCCTTATAGATTTTGGATATTAGGCCTTTGTTAAATCCATTGTTTGCAAATATTTTCTCCCACCCTGTAGGTTGTCTGTTTACTCTATTGATTTCTGAGCTATTCAAATCAGAAAATGCTACTGAAGCTCTTTAGTTTAATTTGATCCTATTTGTCTTTTTTTGTTTTTGTTGCAATGGCTTTTGGAGGCTTTGTCATAAAATCTTTCCTAAGGCCTATGTCTGGAATGGTATTTCCTAGATTTTATTCTAGGTTTTTTATATTTTTAGGTTGTACATTTAATCTTTAATCCACCTTGAGTTGGCATTTATATATGTTGATTGGTAGCAGTACAGTTTCTATATTCTGCATATGCCCAGCCAGTTATCCCAGCACCATTTATTGAATAGGGAGTCCTTTCCACAATGCTTATAATTATTGATATTGTCAAACGTCAGTTGGTTATAGGTGTATGACTTTATTTCTGGGTTCCCTAACCTGTTTCATTGGTCTATATGTCTGTTTTTGTACAAATATCATGCTGTTTTAGTTACTGTAGGCTTGCTTGAAGTCAGATAATTTAATGCTTCTAGTTTTGCTCTTTTTGCTTAGGATTGCTGTGGCTATTCAGAATCTTTTTTGGTTCTATATGAATTTTATAAATTTTTTTTCTAATTCTGTAAGAGCTGATATTGGTAGTTTGAAAAGGATAGCATTAAATTTGTAAATTGCTTTGAGAAGTCTGGCCATTTTAACAATATGATTCTTTCTATCCATGAGTATGAAATGTTTTTCCATTTGTTTGTGTCATTTCTGATTTCTTTAAGCAGTATTTTTTCTTCTCATTGTAGAGCTCTTCACCTCCCTGGCTAACTATACTCTTACGTATTTTATTCTTTTTGTGGCTATTGTGAATGGGGTTGTGTTCTCTTTTTTGTTATTATTATTTTTTTGGAGGGGGGTGGTATTTTTGATTTGGCTCTCAGCTTGAATGTTATTGGTTTACAAAAATGCTACGGCTTTTCGTACATTGGTTTTGAGTCCTGAAATTTAACTGAAGTTGTTTTTCAGTTCTACGAGCCTTTGGGCAGAGACTATGGGGTTTTCTAGTTATAGAATTATATTGTCTGTGAAGAGAGATAGTTTGACTTCCTCTCTTTTGGATGCATTTTTTTTTTCTTTCTCTTGCCCAATTGCTCTGGCTAAAACTTCCGGTACTATGTTGTATAGCAGCGGTGATAGTGGGCATTATCTTGTTCTGGTTCCAAAAGGGAATGCTTCCAGCTTTTTCCCAGTCAGTATAATGTTGACTATGGATTTGTCATGGATGGCTCTTATTATTTTGATGTATATTCCATTGAAGTATAGAATAAACATTCTTCTCATCTGGCATATACTCTATGACTGGCTACATTCTTGGCAATAAAGCAATTCTCAAAAATTCCAAAAAAGCTGAAATTATATCAACCACACTCTTGGACCACAGTGTAATAAAAATAAATACCAATACCAAGAAGTTACCTCAAAGCCATACCATTACATGGAAATTAAACAACCTGCTGCTGAATGACTTTTGAGTAAAGAATGAAGTTAAGGAAGAAATAAAAAATTTCTTTGAAACTAATGAAAACAAAGATACACCATACCAGGATCTCTCAGAGAGAGCTAAAGCAGTGTTTAGAGGAAAGCTTACAGGGCTAAACACCTTCATCAAGAAATTAGAAAGATCTCAAATTAACAACTTAACATCATACCTAAAGTTACTAGATAAACAGGAGCAAACCAACCCAAAAGGTAACAAAAGAAAAGAGATAACCAAAATCAGATCCGAACTGAACAAAATTGAGATGTGAAAATCTACCCAAAATATTAATGAAACCTAAAGTTTGTTCTTTGGGAGAGTGAGTAAGTTTGACAGACTGCTAGATAAATTAATAGAGAATAAAGAAAGATGGTCCAAATAAATACAATCGTAAATGACAAAGATGACTTTACCACTGTGCCACCATTATACAAAAAACTCTCAGAGACTTTTAAAAACACCTCTATGCATGCAAACTAGAAAAACTAGAATGAATTTATTAATTCCTGGAAACTTACAATGTCACAAGATTGATCCAGAAAGAAATTTAAATACTGAGTAGACCAATAATGAGTTCAAAACCTGAATCAGCATAAAAACAAACAAACAAACAAAAAAACCATATCAACCAGGAAGATCCCTGGACCAGAAAGATTTGCATCCATGTTCTACCAGATGTGTAAAGAACAGTTCATACTAATGCTACTGAAATTATTTCAAAAAATTGAGGAGGAGAGACTCCTCCCTATCTCATTCTATGAGGCTAGCATCATTCTGACACCAAAACCTTGCAGAGACACACACAAAAATGAAAACTTAAGGGCAGCATTCCTGATGAACATAGATGCAAAAATCCTCAATAAAACACTAGCAAATAAAATCTGACAGCACATCCAAAGCTAATTGGCTATGAAGAAGTAGGTTTTTTTTTTTTTTTCTCCTGGGATGCAAGGTTGGTTCAACATAGCCCAAATGAATAAATATGCTTCTTCACATAAATATAACTAAAAACAGAAATCACATGATCATCTTAATAGATGCAGAAAAAGCTTTTGATAAAATTTAACATCTTTTCACGTTAAAAACTGTCAATAATTTGGGCATCAAAGGAACATTTCTTGATTATTTTAATTGGAAAAAACAGCATTGTTTATAATTTCTAGTTTTATGATATATATCTTATCTCTTCATTTGACATTAAATCAATTTTTTCTCATAAACCAATGGGCATTTTTCAATGAAATAATATGCATGCTTCTATACCTTCCTGCAAGAAGAAGATCAGCCAGAGAGGGCAGTAAAAACCTGTTTCAGTAGGAATGTTGCTTAGGAGAATAAACTAATAGAATATATTAATGAATTTGTGTTAGGTATTTACTTTCCTCTAAGGGTTTTACTGGTGGAGCAAAGTGTCTAATATGATAGATAAATGAGAAAGAAAATATCAATTTTGATGAATTTGAGGACGTACTCATTATTCCTTTTTTGTGAAATTCAATTAGATTGGTAAATTTCTCCTAATATAAATCCAGACCTTGTACACAGACAGAGAGTTGGGGATTGAGACACACACAGAGAGAGAGAGAGAGAGAGAGAGAAACAGAAGTAGGCCTACAGAACACTGTAAATCCATTAAAGGAGGGACATGGATGAGGAAGGATATTTGCTAACCCTTTCAGTCACAGGTGGAAGGAAGGTAGGAAAATACTCAGGATTTTTTTCTGCCAAAGTGGTTCTCAAACTTTAGGGTATACTTGATTACCTGCAGAGCTTTTGATATTCAGATTTCTGGGTCCCATCCCAGAGTTTTTCATTCAATAGATATTAGATGAGACTAAGACTTTACCTAACTTCAGACAAGTTCCCAGGTAAAGTGGATGCTGCTGGTCCAAGGACCACTTTTTGAAAACTGCTGTTCTAGAAACAAGACTACCATGGCACTAGAAATAAAATAATAACAACAATAACAATAACAAAAACTGATGCTTATGAAGCATTTGCCATGTGTTAGGCACAGTTCTAGAGCTTTATATAAAATACCTCATGATACACTTTGGATATTTTTCTCCACCCAAATCTCATGTTGAATTGTAATCCCCAATGCTGGGTGTGGGGCCTGGTGGGAGGTGTTTGAAACATGGGAGTAGATCCCTCGTGACTTAGTTCTGTCTTCATGATAGTGAGTTCTCACAAGATCTGATCATTTAAAAGTGTGTGGCACTTCCTCTCTCTCTCTCTCCCCCTCCTCTTCTTCTCTTTTGCTTCTGCCCTTGCCAAGTGATGTGCCTGCTCTCCCTTCACATTCTGCCATAATTGGAAGCTTCCTGAGGCTGCTCCAGAAGCAGATACCACTTTGTTTTCTGTAAAGCCTGCAGAACTCTGAGCCAATTAACCCTCTTTTTTTTATATATTACCCATCTCAGATATGTTTTATATAATTAGAAGAATAGCCTAATAAAGAAAATTGGTACTAAGGATGGGGCATTGCAATAAAGATACCTGAAAATGTGGAATTAACTTGGGAACTGGGTAATGAGCAGAGGTTGGAAGAATTTGGAGGGCTCATAAGAAGACAGGAAGTTGAGGGAAAGTTTGCAGTTTCTTAGAGATTGGAAAAATAGTTTTGACCAAAGTGCTGATAGTGATATAGACAGTCCAGGCTGCTGAGGTCTCCAAAGGAAATGAGGAAATAACTAGCAACTGAAGCAAAGGTCATGAATGTTATGCCTTAGCAGAGAACTTGACTGCATTCTATTCATACTGTAGGCGTCTCTGGAAGTTTGAGTTTGAGAGTGATGATTTGCTATCTGCTAGAAAAAAATTTCTAAGAAGCAAAATGTTCAAGATGTGGGCTGGCTGCTTCTAAGTGCCTCTGCTCAGATTCAGGAGCAAAGGTATGACTTAAAGTTGAAACTTATATTTAAAAGAAAAAAAATTGGAAAATTTGCAGCCTGGCCATTTGGTAGAAAAGAAATCCCCATTTTCAGGAGAAGAATTCCAGCAGGCCCTGGTGCAACCACTTGCTAGAGATATTTGCATAACTAAAAGGGATCCAAGTGTTGATAGCTGAGACAATGGGAAAAAGGCCTTGAAGGCATTTCAGAGACCTTTGCAGCAGCCCCTCTCATCACAAGCCCTCAGGCCTAGGAGAAGAGAACGGTTTCAGAAGAGGAATAGTTTCAGACCCACCGCCCTGTGTGGCTTTGGGATACTGCTCTCTTTATCTTGGCTGCTCCTCCTCCAGCCTCAGCTCAAAGTATCCCCAGATACTGCTCATGCCACCCCTCTGGAGAGTTTAAGCTGCTCTAAGCCTTGACAACTTCCATGTGGTATTAAGTCTGCAACCCACAGAGTACAAGAGTGAATGCTTGGCATCCTCCACCTAGATTTCAGAAGTTATATGAAAAAACCTGGATGCCTGGGCAGAAACCTGCTGCAGACGCAGAGGCACCACAGAGAACCTGTGTTAGTGCAGTGCCTAGGGGAAATACAGGGTTGGAGCTTTCACACAGAATTCTCACTGGGGCACTGCTTTGTGGACCTGTGAGGAAAAGGCCACCATCCTCTAGACTCAAGATTAGTAGATTTACTGGCAGCTTGCACCCTGCATCTCAAAAGCCACAAGCATTCACTCCCAATTTGTAACTGTCAGGCCTCTGAGCCCAAGCCAAGCCATCGCATCCCCTGTGACTTGCATGTATACGCCCAGATGGCCTGAAGTAACTGAAGAATCACAAAAGAAGTGCACATGCCCTGCCTCGCCTTAACCTATGACATTCCACCACAAAAGTGAAAATGGCCGGTCCTTGCTTTAAGCGATGATATTATCTTTTGAAATTCCTTTTCCTGGCTCATCCTGGCTCAAAAAGCTCCCCCACTGAGCACCTTGTGACCCCCACTCCTGCCCGCCAGAGAACAACCCCCCTTTGACTGTAATTTTCCTTTACCTACCCAAATCCTATAAAACGCCCCCCCCCCCCCATCTCCCTTCGCTGACTCAGCCCACCTACACCCAGGTGAAATAAACAGCCATGTTGCTCACACAAAGCATGTTTGGTGGTCTCTTCACACGGATGCGCACGACAGTAACAGCACCCCTAGGGGCTGAACTCTGCAAAGACACAGGGGCAGAGCTGCCCAAGCCCTTGGAAGCCCACCCCTTGCACCAGTATGTCCTGGATATGGGACATGGAATTAAAGTTTATTTTGGAACTTTAAGATTTAACGACTTCCCTGCTGAATTTTGAACATGCATGGGGCCTGTAGCCCTTTTCTTTTGGCCAATTTCTCCCTTTTAGAACAGAAATATTTACCCAATGCCTATGTCCTCATTATATCTTGGAAGTAACTAACCTAGTTTTGGTTTTACAGGCTCATAGGTGAAAGAAACTTGCCTTGTTTCAGATGAGACTGTGGACTTTGAACTTTTGAGTTAATGCTGGAGTTAAGACTTTGGGGAACTGTTGAGAAGGCATGATTGTCTTTTGCAATGTGAGAAGAATATGAGATTTGGGAGGAGCCAGAGGTGGAATAATATAGTTTCCATATTTGTCTTCCAAATTTCATGTGTTGAAATGTATTCCCTAATGCTGGAGGTGGACTGTTGGGCGGGCGGCTGGTGTTTGGGTCATAGAAGCAGATCCCTCATGGCTTGGTACTGTCTTCATGATATAGAGTTCTCACAAGATCTGACTGTTTAAAAGTGTGCGGCACTTCCCTATTCCCCCCACCCCTGACACACACACACACACACTCTCTCTCTCTCTCTCTCTCTCTCTCTCTCTCTCTCTCGCTTCTGCTTTTGGCATGTGATGTATCTGCTCTCATTTGCCTTCTGCAATGATTGAAAGCTTCCTGAGGCCTCCTCAGAAGCAGATACAGCTATGCTTCCTGTACAGCCTGCAGAACCATGAACCAACTAAACTTTTTTTCTTTATAAATTACCCAGTCTCAGGTATTTCTTTATAGCAGTACAAGAACATTCTAATACACTTCATTTAATCTTTTCAACAACTATGGGTGGTGAACCTATTTTATCCCCAATTTGCAGGTCAATTTAAATCATGTGCCTAAGGTCACACAGCCAATAAATGTAGGAGCTGGGATTTAAATGCAAGAAAAGTAACTCTAAAGACCAGTCCACTATGCTTAAGCAAGTTAGTTACCTTCTCTGAGCTTCAATTACCCATCTGTATTAGTCAGAGTCCTCCAGAGAAACAGAACCAACAGGATGGATGGATGGATGGAGGGATGGATAGATAGATTGATAGATAGATAGATAGATGATAGATAGATAGATAGCTAGACAGATAGATAGACAGATATGAAGAGACTTAATGTGAGAATTGGCTCACAGAATTACAGAAGCCACAAAGTCCCACGATCTGTGGTCTGCAAGCTGTGTAACTAGGAAAGCCAGCACTGTAATTCAGTTTGATGTAACTCCCAGTCTTAGTGAGGTCTTGGGTGGTGAGGTTGAGGGAGGAGGGACAACTGATGTAAGTCCTTGAGTTGAAAGTCCCAAAAACCAGGGCTCTGATTCCCAAGAGTGGGAGAAGATGGATTTACTAGATCAAGAAGAGAGAGAGTAAATTCACTCTTGCTTTTCATTTTTGCTTCATCAGGGCCCTCATGGATGGATGACATCTACCCACATCTGTGAGGGTGGATCTTCTGTACTAAGTCTTTTGATTCAAATGTTGATTTCTTCCAGAACACCCTCATGGATTCACCCAGACATAATGTTTTGCCAGCTCTCTAAGCATCTCTTAACCCAGTCAAGTTGACACATAAAATCTATAAAGTGAAACTCACCATCTGTAAAATGAAACTCAGTGTTCTTTTGTGAGGTCACAGGACATGTTAACATCTTCTCCATTTCTCTTAAACCTCCAGCTCTACCATTTTCTGATATTGGCTTTGGGTAAGTCATTTTGCATTTTAGAATTTCTTGATTTTATCCCTGTATCTGTGTTTTGACTTAACTCATGTCATCTGTAAAATAAAAGGATCATATCTATTTTAAGCCTCCTAATTATTTGATGTTCCACTAGATAAGAGGTATGAAAATGCTTTGAAATGGAAAACAAGCACAAAGCTATGTTGAGGAAACTTTCTTATCATTTCTCCTATTGTTGATTTTTCCATGTGATTTTCACAAATGTTCTAACTGCTATTTATTAAATTATAGAACTCAATTACTGTCAGAACCATTGAGATTTGCATACTAGGCTTCTTTGGAACTCTTATAAAGAATGTGGACCAAAGTGTTGTGGTGTTAACATAGGAGAAACCCTGCCTTATTTTTATGCATGATTGCTATTTTCGGCCATTCTACTAAAAATTTGTCATCTCATTTAAAATTCATTGTAACTCTATGAGGTTTGATGGTATTATTGTGCCAAATTTTCCTGTAAATTGAGGTTTTGAGATGTTAAGTAACTAGCCAAAGATCAGTTAGTTAGTAAACTTGTCACTGAGTCAGAAACAAACCAGGGCAGACTCCCAAGCCTAGCTTTGTAACTAGTACTTTCTGATTTTGTTTTTCTCAATTCACACAAATAAATCTTAGTAAAATTTCATTTAAAAATTATTCTTTTTCTTCCATTTAAAATGTTCTCATATATTTGATACTTTCTACCCTTTGTCTATATCAAGGCAATGTGTGGCAAGTTTAGCAATAAATGAGTCTTATTCTTCAATATCAGGTAACTTCTTAACAGATTTGTCATTCTGGACACTGCAACGAAATTTACAACAAGGTTATATTACATCCGTTGCACATATCTGTCTACAATGACTGGAGGGTTTCTTCAATCTCAGATTATATAAAGACAAAAATAAGGATCTGTCATCCACATTCTGAGATGAAGGCTCAATATATCTTTCTATTTTGTTCATGTATGCAAATACATATTCCAAATTTGCTAAAGTTCGTTCCATGGGGGGGATCTGATGTAAGCTTAGAGTTACTCTTCCTTAAAGAATTAGCTGAAACCCCAAGGCAAAGGGTTGGTCTCTCAGGAAAGTCACCTTGACTTCCTCTAGGTGCAGGTGAATCAGCTCTTTGTCTTTCATTCTCTCTCTGCTCTTGTTGGTCTATTCTTGAATGACACTTCCTCAAGGATACATATAACCTTCATCTTCACTTGTGCACTTGGGCAAGGCTCATCTTTAGTTGGCTTTGTCACTGGAATGTCACTCTTTCCAGTAACTCAGCAAGTGTTTGACTCCTCAATTGCAAGTTAACAGGGAAACAACTTCCTGTTCTCTAGGTAAAAATTCTTGCTGGACCTGTCCCTCTGTAACCTTCACACTTACCTGCATTCTATCTACTGCTTTTTCTGTTACAGAGTGTTTGAGGGTGAGGGAGTGTAATTTGGAGCAGGCAGAATAACTCCCTATTTAGGTGTAAAGTCTTTCACTGTGAAGAAAAAACACATTTAATACAATTTGACAACTTTATTGAAGGCTCAGTATTAGCAAGTCTGGAACTTCCCAAAGTGCAGAGCTTATATTCAAAACAATTTTAGAAGAAGGACAGAATTTTTTTGGTGGGTATGTGTTTAATGTGTTTTAAAATAATTCTCTTTAGCTTTCTACTTTAAAATATAACTGGAATCTCCATAAGCACTGATAATTGTGATTTTACAGCTATCAGTGCTTACGAACAGGTAAATGCCATCTCAAGACACGAAAGTAGATTGTCAGAACCATTAAGGTAGCCAGTTAGCTGAAGGATCTATTAAGCATCATGAAGAAGGCTTATGAATGAGTGTACTTGGAGAAATACTGACCTAGCTTTACAGATACCAAGACACACTCCACAGGACATTGTCAGTCCTCCTACTGTTGTTCCCCTTAGCTGTTTGTGTGGCTCTCCTATTTACTCATTTCATGTTTACTCACATTATCTAGATCCAAATCTAGGGTCTATCAGTTTTCTTGCTGTGTGACTCAGGACCAATCACTTACTGCTTGGAGTCTAGGTCTCTTCATCAATTACATGAAGGACTTAGAATAACATCTACCTCTCAGGGTACTTATAAAGCTTAAATGAGACTATATATATATTTAGCCTAGTACCTGGCCTGATGTAAGGTCTTAATAGGTGGTAAAAATATCTTTAAGGGATACAATACATATGATGTTATTTCAAGCTTAATAATCCAAAATTTTCAGGGAATTCTAAAAACTGAAACTGATTTCCAAGTATTCTGCTAACTGAATTGTGGGTCAATTGAGGCTAACAGAAATTGAGTTGTTTGTGGTCACTGATGTACCCAGAGCCTGGGATCTATCCCTCCTCTTCTGACTGTGTGGAAGGGCTCTTTCTGTGTCCTAGTGCTCCTCAGAATCAAACGTGTCCATATTCTTCTTACTGATAATATGATTCCTATCCAATTAATCAAATGCTGTATGTACCAACCCAGAGACTCTTTAAGAAAATCTGATGTAACAATCCCAAGAATCACAACCGACTTAGTCAAAGGTAGAGTCCTGGGGTTTACTAAATCTTTGTCCTCCACACCTCAGTGGTATATTGTATAAACGCATTTCAGAAAAGAAAAGAAACTAGGGACATTTCCTTCTCTTCTCCCAAGGTAATACAAAAATAAAAGAACCCTTTGTAAGTGTCACAATGGTGCTTTTCATCAAGGGCAACAGATGTATAATATATTACCTTATTTGTTGTTTCCTTTCTCTGGCCTGCAGTAAAGGGTTCCGTTGTCTTGTCCTCAGATGGAATAAGAGTGCAAGTGTTTGTTTCCTTACATATAATCAGATTAGTTGTTGTCATTACACTATTTCCAAGTTGTGTCTTACTGTCTCTTCTCTCTTTCATAATGGGAAAATACGCTCTGTGCAAAATTGGAGACATGCTTCTGCTTTCTCAGATGTTAGGGGTACCATCTGCACAAGGTCCCAAAGTTTGTGAAAGAGAAGGTAAGTGACACTTACCTATCAAACTTTGATGCAATAAACAATGTGGGTAATGAGGAACACAGGGTTGGGCATTTTTGAGGTGGATGAAAGCAGGCTCCTTATTATCCAGAGTAGTTATGCCACCTATAGGCTAAGTCATATGTAACAGACATAACAAATGGTCACAGAGATAACATACACAGTGCAGACCTCTCTTCTTACTTTATTCAGCCCTCTTTTCTTATTTCCTGATAGGAAAATAAAGAACGAGTTGTCCAACATCACTTACTTAGTACTTAGGCAAGTTCATCCAGTGTTGTTAAAGTAACAGCTGACTACTGCTTTTTAATAGCATAGCAAACTTGGACAATTAACTAAAAGTTTCTAAACCTCTGTTTTCTCATCTTTAAAGTAAGACAATAGTGACTAAAGATTTGTTGTGTGTGGTTATCATTAGCTGCTATATATCATGCAATGCTTATCATGGATTACATGCCTAAAAAATGTTGAATTGAACCATTACTTTACTCTTAGCAGTCATTTGATATTGTGGACATTCAGATTGTTTTCATTCGTTTGTTAACACTTTTATTAGAAAACTGTGAGGCGAATACTCTGTGCCAGGTCCTATGCAGGGCTAACTATGGAATGGGACTGAAAGTCTGGGAGGACAGATTACATCAACAATAATATTTAAGTTACACGGTGAAAGAGGCAAATTATCTTAGGATGGGACAGTATTATAGGAGGGTTTTTGCTTTTTGTTTTGCCTTCTTTCAGTTTTATTTTTAAAGGTATGATATAAAATTAACTTTTAAATAATGGAAAGAACATATAAATATTTCAACCAAAGCATTGGAGCACTAATATGGAAAAAACGTAACTGTTTTGGCTTCTTTATGTTTAACTTGTATTTAGTATTCGTGACAGAGACCAAGAGTTATGCCCTTTCTCCATTCATTTCTTCTTCCATTGTAATAGAATTATTATCTGGGCACATGGCATCCCAGAATTGCAACTGTGTTATCTAAACTCTCCTGCAGCTTTGTGAGACCATATAACTAAGCTCTGGGCAAT
The DNA here is from genome assembly GCF_037993035.2 of Macaca fascicularis. Classification (NCBI taxonomy): domain Eukaryota; kingdom Metazoa; phylum Chordata; class Mammalia; order Primates; family Cercopithecidae; genus Macaca; species Macaca fascicularis. The sequence continues at coordinate 140,881,094 of NC_088382.1, forward strand.
GAGACATAAGAATAGAAATTTTCAATTTTACAAAGGTCAATTTATAATTTATAAAATTTATCAGCCATAGTTTTCAAGGTAAGATATTTTTCTCTTATGTTTTCCCCAGCAATTTTATAGATTTAGGTTTTACATTGAGGTTTATGATCCATCTTGAGTTATTTTTCATGGATGGTGCAAAATTTAGTTCAAACTTTATTTTTTTTGCATATGGATATCTAGTTGTTTGGGTACCATTTACTAAGAAGGCTATCCTTCCTCTACTGAATTGCATCCACATCTTTGTTGAAAATCAGTTGTGCATATATGTGTGTGTTTATTTTTGTATTTTCTATTTTCTTCTATTGATAAGTGTATCTGTCTTGATGTTATGACTATATTCTCTCAATTACTGCAGCTCTGCAATATTAAAATCAGGTAGTATTTGTCCTCCAACTTTTGTTCTTCTTGTCAAGGATGCCTAGGCTTTACTAAGTCCTTTGCATTATCATATGGTGTTTAGAATCAGCTTGTCAATCAAAAAAAAAAAAAAGCTTTCCTGAATTTTGATTGAAATTCTATTAGATTTGTGGGTTAATTACGAACATCTGATGCCTTAACTACTGAGTCTGCCGACACGTGAACACAGTGTCTCTCTTCATTTAAGACTTCTTTTTTTTTTTTTTTAATTTATTTATTATTATTATACTTTAAGTTCTAGGGTACATGTGCATAACATGCAGGTTTGTTACATATGTATACTTGTGCCATGTTGGTGTGCTGCACCCATCAACTCGTCAGCACCCATCAACTCGTCATTTACATCAGGTATAACTCCCAATGCAATCCCTCCCCCCTCCCCCCTCCCCATGATAGGCCCCGGTGTGTGATGTTCCCCTTCCTGAGTCCAAGTGATCTCATTGTTCAGTTCCCACCTATGAGTGAGAACATGCAGTGTTTGGTTTTCTGTTCTTGTGATAGTTTGCTAAGAATGATGGTTTCCAGCTGCATCCATGTCCCTACAAAGGACACAAACTCATCCTTTTTTATGGCTGCATAGTATTCCATGGTGTATATGTGCCACATTTTCTTAATCCAATCTGTCACTGATGGACATTTGGGTTGATTCCAAGTCTTTGCTATTGTGAATAGTGCCGCAATAAACATACGTGTGCCTGTGTCTTTATAGCAGCATGATTTATAATCCTTTGGGTATATACCCAGTAATGGGATGGCTGGGTCATATGGTACATCTAGTTCTAGATCCTTGAGGAATCGCCATACTGTTTTCCATAATGGTTGAACTAGTTTACAATCCCACCAACAGTGTAAAAGTGTTCCTATTTCTCCACATCCTCTCCAGCACCTGTTGTTTCCTGACTTTTTAATGATCGCCATTCTAACTGGTGTGAGATGGTATCTCATTGTGGTTTTGATTTGCATTTCTCTGATGGCCAGTGATGATGAGCTTTTTTTCATGTGTCTGTTGGCTGTATGAATGTCTTGTTTTGAGAAATGTCTGTTCATATCCTTTGCCCACTTTTTGATGGGGTTGTTTGTTTTTTTCTTGTAAATTTGTTTGAGTTCTTTGTAGGTTCTGGATATTAGCCCTTTGTCAGATGAGTAGATTGCAAAAATTTTCTCCCATTCTGTAGGTTGCCTGTTCACTCTGATGGTAGTTTCTTTTGCTGTGCAGAAGCTCTTTAGTTTAATGAGATCCCATTTGTCAATTTTGGCTTTTGCTGCCGTTGCTTTTGGTGTTTTAGACATGAAGTCTTTGCCCATGCCTATGTCCTGAATGGTACTACCTAGGTTTTCCTCTAGGATTTTTATGGTATTAGGTCTAACATTTAAGTCTCTAATCCATCTTGAATTAATTTTCGTATAAGGAGTAAGGAAAGGATCCAGTTTCAGCTTTCTACTTATGGCTAGCCAATTTTCCCAGCACCATTTATTAAATAGGGAATCCTTTCCCCATTTCTTGTTTCTCTCAGGTTTGTCAAAGATCAGATGGCTGTAGATGTGTGGTATTATTTCTGAGGACTCTGTTCTGTTCCATTGGTCTATATCTCTGTTTTGGTACCAGTACCATGCTGTTTTGGTTACTGTATCCTTGTAGTATAGTTTGAAGTCAGGTAGCGTGATGCCTCCAGCTTTGTTCTTTTGACTTAGGATTGTCTTGGAGATGTGGGCTCTTTTTTGGTTCCATATGAACTTTAAAGCAGTTTTTTCCAATTCTGTGAAGAAACTCATTGGTAGCTTGATGGGGATGGCATTGAATCTATAAATAACCTTGGGCAGTATGGCCATTTTCACGATATTGATTCTTCCTACCCATGAGCATGGTATGTTCTTCCATTTGTTTGTGTCCTCTTTTATTTCACTGAGCAGTGGTTTGTAGTTCTCCTTGAAGAGGTCCTTTACATCCCTTGTAAGTTTAAGACTTCTTTAATTTCTCTCAGTGATGTTTTATAGTTTCCAGTGCACAAGTTTTGCACTTCTTACTTAAATTTATTTCAAAGTATGTCAAGTTGTTATGGAATTGTAAAATTCTTCTTCGTTTTCCACCACGATCTAAGTTTTCTGAGGCCTCCCAGTCATGTAGAACTATGAGTCAACAAAACCTCTATTGTTCGTGAATCACCCAGTCTCAGGTGGTATCTTCACAGCAGTGTGAAAACAGACGAATACACTTCATTTTCATCTAATATATTCTTTCTGTTCTAAGTTCTCAGCCAGTACATCTCATTATATGTACACATTATATCTTTTTAGGCTCCTCTTGGCTGTGACAGTTTCTAAGATTTTTTTTATTTTTGATAAAACTGACAGTTTTGAGGCATAGTGGTCAGGTATTTTGTAAAGCATCATTCTATTGTAATCCTTAGTAAAGTTTTTTTTTGTTTTTTTTTGTTTTTTTGTTTTGTTTTTTTTTTGCCTTATGAATACTATACTCTTTGAAAGGGATTCCCTTTGTATAGCCCACATTAATGAATGGGAATACTCCACCTCCTTAAGGTGAAATATCTATGTAAATTATTTATAATTCTTCTGCTTGTGAGATGTATCTCTTGTAATTTATTTATTTATTTAATTATTTAGTTATATCAGTATATGTAATAATCTGTGTTTATTAAATTAAATATGAGCTAATACTGATGTCTCCAATTCTAATGCATTGCCATATGGGCCATTCTGGCCTCCTTTCCTTGCTTATCTGTAAACTTATACTGTAACACCGAGAAACCAATTTTTGCCATCCATTTACTTAATTGTTCAATTCTGGTATAAATGTATACAAGAGCCTATGACCCTGTGGGAAACAAATTCACAAACTGGAGTGCAGTGCAAAACGATTGCTTTCTAAATTTAAATTTGATTGCTCATTGATAATATACAAACTTACAGTTATTTATATATTGTTTTTATTCTTCAGCCTTGTTAAACTCACTTATTAATTTTAGAAGATGATTTTATAGATACTATTAAATGTTTTACCTATGTTATCATGTTCTCTGGGAATAAAGACAGATTTACTTCTTTCTTTGGAATCTGTATACCTGTAATTTCTTTTCATGCAGTTTTACAATGACTAGAACATCCAGTAAAATGTTGAATAGAAAGGGTTAGCATGAGCATCTTTGTCTTTCTCCTCATCTCTGGAAAAAAATATTCAATTTTTACATCCTTATCTATGATATTTGAGGAAGTTTGCTTTCCCTTTATTCGCTGAATTGTTTTTTTTAATGAGGAATAGATGTTTTATTTTCTCAAATAGTTTTTATGTAACTCTGGAGATGATCATACAGCTTTTTCTTTATTCTATTAAGATACTGACATAAATTTGTTAGTTTTTTACTGTTAAACCAACCTTGCATTCTTAGAATAAGCTACTGGGTCATATAACTTTTTTATATCTTTGCTAAAATGTTGTTATAAATTACTCCACTGACATTCATAAGAGTTATTAATCTGGCCTTTTATTTATTTATAGTGTCCTTGTCTGATTTTGATTACAGGGAAAAAAAATAGAATTAGTTGTGAAGTATTTCCTCCTCTTCAATTATTTTGGAAAAATTTATGTTGAATAGGTTTTAAGTATAAAGTTAAATTTATTAATGACCACTTGGGCTACAATGTGAGCTTTGGTAGTTTGTGTATTTAAAATGGCTGTCAATTTCACCTACATTTTGGGATTTTTGACATAATGTTGTTTTAATATTCTCTTATTAACTTATAAAAATATCTGTAATCTGTATTGATTTTAAACCTTTTACTCCTGATACTGGGAATTTGTTTCTTCTTTTTCAGCTGGATAGATATGGCTAGATGTTTATCAGGTTTCATGATTTTGATCAAAGAATTGACTTCTGGTTTTATTAATTTTATCTATTTTTGTATTCTATTTCATTGATTTTCACTCTGATCTTTTTTATTTCTTTATTCTGCTTACTTTGCTTTGAATTTGTCTTATTTTTCTAGATTTTTGAGATGTAATCTGAGGTCATTGATTTGAGACCATTTAGTGGTATAAATTTTTCTCTATGCATTGATAGCACCCTATAAATTTTGATATGTTTGTTGTTACTTTTATGTAGTCCACAATTATATCTGACTTCTATTTTGATTATTTCATTGAGTCATCCTTAGATACACGTTATTTACTTTCCAAATATTTTGAATTTGAGGATTTTCCAGATACTATTTGGTAATTGAGTTAGTTCCATGGTGCCAATTAACATATTTTGTATGATTTCAAAGTGTGTTATTTATTGAGATTAGTTTTATACGACAGGGCATAGTAATGTTGGTAAAAGTTCCATGTGCACATGAAAAGATTGTGAATTCTGCTATTGTTGGGTAGAGTTTCCTAAATTGTCAATCAAGTCATGTTGGTTGATAGTGTTTTGCAAGTCTTCTAAAATCTTAGTGATTTTCTATCTACTTGTCTTATTAGTGAGAATGGAGTATTGTAATATTCATCTGTAAGTGTGGATTTGCCCATCTCTTCTTGCAGTTCTTCATGCTTTTGAAACTCACAGTTTGTTATGTGGCTAAAAGCTTAAGATTGTTAGGTTCTCTTGATGAAGTTATCCCTTTATCATTATAAAATGAACTTCTTTGTTATTATGAAACAGTAATATTCTGTGCTTTGAAGTCTACATTGTCTTATATTGATATAGCTACTTCAGATTTTTGATTAGTATTTGCATGGTAAATCTTTTTTCATTCATTTTTAACCTATGAGTGTGTTCATTTTGGGGTGTGTTTGTTGTAGGCAGTAGGTACTTGGTCCTTATGACATTTTATTCTAATTTATCAATCTCTGATTTTAATTAGGGTATTATGTTATTTATACTTACTATGATTATTGATGTTTTGGTTAAAATTGAGCATCTTTCTTTTTTCTTTTTTTCTTTTTTTTTTTGAGGCAGAGTCTGGCTCTGTTGCCCAGGCTGGAGTGCAGTGGCGAGATCTTGGCTCACTGCAAGCTCCGCCTTCCGGGTTCATGCCCTTCTCCTGCCTGAGCCTCCCGAGTAGCTGGGACTACAGGTGCCCACCACCGTGCCCAGCTAACTTTTTGTATTTTTAGTAGAGACGGGGTTTCACCGTGATCTAGATCTCCTGACCTCGTAATCTACCTACCTCGGCCTCCCAAAGTGCTGGGATTGCAGGCGTGAGCTACCATGCCCGGCCCAAGCATCTTTCTTTTTGTTTTATATTTGTCCTGTCTGATCTTTTCCCACATTTTCTTCTTTTTTTCCCGTGCATATATTTGGTTACTGAAATTTTTTTAGGATCACAAGTTGTCTCCTCCATGTTTCCAGATGTTCAACTTTGTGTATGCTTCAATAATATCCTGCTTATATGGTTTTAATTCTTCCTGTGATAACTACATGCTCGATTGACTGTGAGCAACCCTTCTTATAGGTAGTCTTAGCAGCAATCATCTGTAGAATAATGATTTTTCTCATCCTCTCTCTTTTCCCTCAAGACATATTTTTTAAATCTTTGGATAATTCCTTCTTTTGATTTTATTTGTATTTTCTAAATATTCAATTATGTGTTTCCATTGAGTGTAATTTTATAGTTAGAGAAAACTCCTATACCTAGTAAGATGACAACATTGCTGTAGTTTCACATATGTTACAAGCTTTTTTTTTTCTACAAATGTTGTTGCATTAATTTCTCACCCTAGCCATTTGAGGGAAATTTAGGCCCAGAGCACATTATTGCTTATGGTCACATAGCAGTAATCTTTGTGGTCAGATCTTGAAGTTAGGTCTTTAGTTTGCACAATGGGACTGGGCTTGGATTGTCACGCACAGATGACCTTTCATTCCATTATTTTACCATCTGGAAGAGCAAGTATGCCCTCACATCTACATAAAATTAGATTCAAAAATTCTGAGATGTGGTCGGGCATGGTGGCTCACACCTGTAATTCCAGCACTTTGGGAGGCTGAGTTCGGTGGATAACCTGAGGTCAGGAGTTCAAGATCAGCTTGGTCAACATGGTGAAACCCCATCTCTAAGAAAAATACAAAAACAAAAAATAATAATTAGCCAGGCATGATGGCATGTGCCTGTAATCCTAGCTACTCGGGAGCCTGAGGCAGGAGAATTCCTTGAACCTGGGATGTGGAGAGTACAGTGAGCAAAGATCGCGCCATTGCACTACAACCTGGGTGACAGAGCGAGACTCCATCTCAAAGAAAAAATTCTGAGATGTCATGGTCATTATTCAGGGACACAATTAAAAGAAGATATATATCATTGACAAATTTCTATCTGCATTTCTGAAAATGGGAAGATTGACAGTGGTAAAGCTTCATGAAGTATCTCAGGCTAGGATTTATAGTAAGGTCACCCAGAAGCTCTAAGGCTAACCTTAATCTTGAAGTTGAAGAATCTCTGGCCAGGTCCATTAAATTATTTATGCTCTCTAATGCAATCTAAAGGAATAAATGGAAAAAAAAATACAATGGATTAAGTATCAGATCACAGGCAGAAAGACTGGTAGTTTTACATGGTATGTTGGGAAACTTAACACGCAGGTTGCAAGCACTTGTTACTGTTTATTGTTGCCTTTTAATTATTCCTTCATATAAATACATTGGACTTCTAAGAACAAATGTTGAAAAAAATTTTTTTTTTTTTGAGAGAAGTCTTACTCTGTCACCCAGGCCAGAGTGCAGCAGTCTGATCACAGCCCACTGCAGCCTTGACCTCCCCAGGTTCAGGTGATTCTCCCACCTCAGCCTTTCAAGTAGCTGGGACTACAAGTGCACACTACCACACTCGACTGATTTTTGTATTTTTTTGTATGGACAAAGTTTTGCCATGTTGCTCAGTTTGGTCTTGAACTCCTGGGCTCAAGTGATAGACCCACTTTGGCCTCCCAAAGAGCAGACAAATGTTAATTTAATCAAAGTTGGGAATAGAGCAAAAGTTTTATGAAAACATAATGGTACCTAGCTTTTCAGTTTATTCTTTGCACATTTTCCGAGTAAATCACCTGAGTTAGAACCTGCTAAGTTCCCTCTTGGCTACATTCAGTTCCTTAGCTAGAGGACACTTGAGCATATCAAGGGTGCTCAATTCTATTCTGAGCTCTAAGATAAAGCATGTTAGACAGTCAATGGGAACTTAAAGGGCAGACTAGTACATAAGTTAGGGAATCAGACTCTGTCAGGCAAGACTGCTCCTGGACAGTGGTTGGGAGGGGATGCAATTAAGTTACATGGCTGCTTCAAGATCTGCCAAAGTTGGTAGGCCTGCAAAGGAACAGACAATCCTGCTTCTTCCTGGTTTGAAATAAGTAGTACTACTCCCAGAGCAGAGCTGAGAGGATCTGGAATTGAGTTTTAGGGCTGTTGTATTGTCATAGCTGGGACCAAGGTCAGCAGGCCTGTCACCTGAGACATGCGAGGGCATGGATCCTTCTAGTTCCCTTGGTGGATAGTTCTGATGACAAGACAAAGGCCAAATGGGGATGTAGCTGAGTGTATAAGAGACCATTTCTGGATCTGGAGCCAGGACTATGCTTTAGGCCTGCCAAAGGGTGTGGCTCTGCCTTCTCAAGATGATCGGCTTAGGGTTTGGGCTCCACTGGGGTTTTATAACCTCCTACCTGAATCCCAAAGTTCCAACAAAGGCAGTTTTGTTTGTGAATGGCTGAAAATGTTGCTATGGTGGGATATGAGTGGGAATCTCATATTCTGCTATCTTGCTGATGTCCTTGGTGACTTTTAAAAGTGTGTAAAAATGGACAATCTATGGAGTCCAGTCAAAACTTACAGAGATAATCCACATTCAAGTAGTTTTTGAGTGTGCCTTTGTCAATTTTTGGCTTTGCCAAAAAGCAAACTTCTGTTATAAGTTGCATGGCTATGGTAGCTAAAACACAGGTGGAAACCTCACCCCCTAGACTTTCTTTCTGGCTAGGAAAGACAGTGAAAAGAGACTGTACATCAGAAGGTGAGGCAAAAAATATTAGAAAGAGAAGACAGAAAAAGTAAATCACTGTTTTTACCAAGGGTTTTTTTTTTTTTTTTTGGTAGTTCATTCTCAAATAAACTTTTCTCAAGTGGACACATGCCTTTGATCTATTTCCAAAGTCCTGAAAGAATTGTTTTGGCCAAATCTGTCCAGTTTTAGTGTTGTTTTTTGGGAAAAAGATTTGCTAAGCCCCTTACTCAGCCAATCCAGAAGTAACACCAACATTTAACAGTCAAAAGAAAAGGAACCTGTTGGGAAGGAAGTTAAAATAAAGATACCCATACTTGCTAATAAAAATGAAGAGAAGGTACTAAAAACAGTATTAACATATTACTATGTTGAATTGTTTTGGAAAGAGAAAATAGGTGATTTAAAAACTGGAACATAGGGAAAATGGGTGCCTGGAAGAATGTCATTATTCAACCTAGAAGAAGGAGAAGGCCCATCAAATCTAGTATTGTGTGCATGATTTTTAGGGTCTAAGCAATGAAAGCAATTAACATAAGGGAAACACATCATTGGATATTTGTATCTTTATTCTTGTGATCCCCTTGAGCTCTTTCAGATCTGTCTATTGCTTTTATGCATCATCAATTCCTAATTAAAAAAGGATAAATGATGCAAGCGAAAACTGCACATGTAAAAATTATGTATATTACTTCTGTCCATTTTCTTCATGTTCATTTCTCTTTAGCTTTTTAGTCATAAATGGTGGAAACGTAACAGGAAATTGTGAACAGTGAAAAATTGCCCTCAGAATAAATTGGTTGTAAAATAGTAATTTGTGAGAGCACATTAAGAAAACTGTGATTCTGTAGTCTTGAATAGTGACTACAGGGAAAAGATTTGGAGTTGGAGAGATTCACTTATTCTTTCATTCATTCAACAAATACTTATTGAGCTGTTACCAAGGGCCATGCATTGCTAGGGATACAGCAGCGGACAGTAGAGACAAACTCCCCTGCGCTTCTGAATTTGACATTCTAGTTGGGGGGATAGGTTATAATCATGGTAAGTGGGTAAATTATATAATATACCAGAGTGTATCAGTTTTATGGCCAAACACTAAATAGGATATTGGGGACAAGAAACAGTAAGAAGTTCTCCAATTTTAAGTAGTATAGACATGGTAGATCCCACCAAGCAATAACTTGAAGAGTGGAAGAAGCAAGCCATGTGAGCGTCTAGGCAAAGAACATGGCAGACAAAAGGAAAGGCAAGTGCAAAGGAAGAAGATTACTTGTCATGTTAAAAAACAAGGTAAGCGTGACAGTAGATTGAGCAAGGAGAAGAGTAGAGGAGATGAGGTCAGAGGACCAATAGATCAAGTTATGCAGGGCTCTGCAGGCTAACTCAAAGCATCTGGTTTTTACTATATATAAGATGGGGAGCAATTGGATAGAGAAGTAACAAGATCTAATATTGATTAAAAAAACTGAAAGATCTGTGTGTTGTTAGAAAAAGGATTAGAACGTTGAGTGATGAGTTGGCATCATTTAAATGCCATTCTTAGTCTTCTGTTCACACAGATATTGCCAATATTGGATCTACAGGATCGAGTCCCAGCTTGTCAGCATGACAATCAAGGCTCATCTTGATAGGGCCCCTACAACCACTTTTCAGCCTCCTCACTTGTTTCTTACCTACCTCTACTCCCTTATCATCCCTATCTCACCACCCCATGTCTCAAATGTATTAAATGTGCTGTGCAGGCAAATAATACATTTTGATCTTGCTGTTTCTACCTACCTAGAATGCTTCTATTTGTCTCTGGAATTCCTATTTCTTCTGGTTAGCATACCACTTATCACATTTTATTACACCTGGTCATATTCCTGTGTCTCTCCTTGAATCCTTAGCAAAAATACTGAGTACAAGCTCTATGTGAGTCAATTGCAATGAACACAATAGGAACAAATCTAATCACCTGATTCAAGTTAAGGAAATGTTTACATTTAGGCTAAAACTAATTTCAGAAACACAGAAGGCAGTTTAAAGCAAAAACCTTTATTTCAAAGTATTTGTCATAGTGATAAACTGAAAAACTTTATTGAGAGGTCAGTGAGGTGCTAAGAAAGAAATGGGTATTGCAAAAACATAGGCTAAGAATGCTTTTATTCAATATGCTTATTATTAGTTGATATTACAGTATACATTTTATTTGCATTTTTCTCTCTACCAGGATGAAATCTCCATTAGAGCAGAGACTTTGCCTTTTGCACTGCCATGCTTGCATTTCTTAAAATATCTAGGTGCTTGGTAAATATTTGTTAAATGAATAAATAATCACTTTAAGTGAACTTTAAGTTTAGATATACGCTTTTTTCTTTATCGTGAAGAATTATTATTATTTTTTGCTGGTAAAAGGAACTGTAATAGAGTTTTCAAGAAAAATTAACTCTTTGACTTGGGTTAATTCTTAGAGGAGTTATCTCAATCTGACAGAGTCTTACCAGGGATTATTTGTAAAGATAATGATCAATGTCTTTAAGAACAGCTATATAAAAATTTCAAAAGTGTTCTTCAGGCTATTACTGTTTACAGTGGTACAAATTAAAAGCCAATACAATGGCTACTATTTACATTATATTAATTGCTTATATTAATTATAATTATATAACTAATGATATTAGCTTTTAATTCCAAATAATATTAACTTTTAACTCTACAGAAAACTAAAAATATATAGCACATAAGTAAGTTTCTGATTGATATAACTTGGGGAAAAATAGACTCTAGAGCCATGTCATAATGGGTAAGACCTTGAGTCTTTAGTTTTACTTCCCTGAAAGGATAAATACTGACCTAACAGTTTACTAGTGTCTTTTCCTCATTCATCAATCTTTTATTATTATTTTTAGACTGTAAATTGGAACCAATTTCCCAGCTAACAGTTAATTTTCTGGCCCTTTGTACTGAGTTTATTTGTACTTTTACCACAGCCTTGGCACTGTTGCAGCACAATGGAAATTCCGTGAGAGTCACTTTATCATGCTTCATACATGGTATGGTTTGGATCTGTGTCCCCATTCAAATCTCATGTAAAATTGTAATCCTCAATGTTGGAGGTGGGGCCTGGTGGGAGGTGATTGGAACATGAGGGTGGATATGCCTTTTAGTGCTGTTCTTGTGTGATCTGGTTCTTTAAAGGTGTATGGAACCTCCCCTCTCTCTGTTTTCCTCCTGCTCCAGCCATGTGAAGTGCTGGCTCCCCACTTTTGCCTTATTCCATAATTGGAAGCTCCCAGAGGCCTCCCCAGAAGCAGAAGCTGCTATGCTTCCTGTATAGCCTATGGAACCATGATCCAATTAAATCTTTTTTAAAAATATAAATTACCCAGTCTCAGATATTTTTTATAGCAGTTCAAGAATAGACTACTACAGAAAATTGGTACTGTGGAACAGGGCATTGCTATAAAGATACCTGAAAATGTGGAAGTGACTTTGGAATAGGTTAACAGGCAGAGGTTGGAAGAGTGTAGAAGGATCAGAAGAAGACAGGGAGATGAGGGAAAGTTTGGAATTTCCTAGAGACTAGTTGAATGGTTGTGATCAAAATGCTGATAATGATATAGAGAGTGAAGTCAAAATTGAGGAGATCTCATGGAAATGAGGAACTTATTGGGAACTGGAGCAAAGATCATGCATGTCATATTTTAGCAAAGAACTTGGAGACATTGTGCCCCTGCCCTGGGGATCTGTGGAACTTTGAACTTGAGAGTGGAACAAATTTCTAAGAAGCAAATCATTCAAGAAGCAGTCTGGTTGCTTCTAAAAGCCTTTGCTAATATGCATGAGCAAAGAAATTACTTAAAACTGGAATTTACATTTAAAGGGGAAGCAGAGCATAAAAGTTTAAAAACTTTGTGGCCTGGCCCTGTGGTAAAAATGAAAAGCCAATTTTCAGGTGAGGAATTCAAGCAGGTTGCAGAAATTGGCATAAGTAAAGAGGAGCCAAGTGCGAATAGCCAAGAAAAAAGGGCAAGAGGCCTTGAAGGCATTTCAGAGTCTTTTGAGGCAGATTCTCCCATCATAGGCCCAGAGGCCTAGGAGGGAAAAATGCTTTCATGGTCCAGGTGCAGAGCCCTTCTGTCCTGCACAGCCTTGGGACACTTCTTCCTGCACCCCAGCCATTCCAGCTCTGGCCATGGCTAAAATGGGTCCAGCTATAAAATGGGTCCTAGACCACTGTTTCAGAGGGTTCAAGCCAGGGGCCTTCATGGTTTCCATGTGTTATTAACCCTGCAAGTACACAGAATGCAAGAGTTGAAGCTTGGGAGCCTCTTCCTAGATTTCAGAGGAGGTGTGAAAAAGCCTGGATGTCCAGGCAGAAGCCTACTACAGGGAGAGAGCCCTCATGCAAAACCTCTACTAGGACAGTGTAGAGGAAAAATGTGAAGCTGGAAGCCCCACACAGACTCCCCACTGGGGCACTGCCTAGTGGAGCTGTGAGAAGAGAACCACCATCCTCCAGACCCCAGAATAATAGAATCACTGACAGCTTGCACCTTATATGTGGAAAAGCCATAGGTACTCAATGCCAGCCCTTAAGAGCAGTCACAGAAGCTGAACCCTCTAAAGCCACAAGGCAGGGATTCCCAAGACCATGGGAGCCCATCCCTTGCATCAGTGTTCTCTGGATATGAGACATGCAGTCAAAGAGATCATTTTGGTGCTTTAAGGTTTAATGACTGCCCTACTGGATTGTGGACATGTGTGGGGCCTGTAGCTCCTTTCTTGCCCATTTCTCCCTTTTGGAGCAGCAGTATTTACCCAATGCCTTACCCTCATTGTATCTTGGAAATAAGTAACTTGTTTTTGATTTTTCAGGCTCATAGGCAAAAGGAACTAGCCTTGTTTCAAATGAGACTTTGGACTTTTGAGTTAATGCTGAAATGAGCCTAGACTTTGGGGAATGGTTGAAATACATTATTGCATTTTGCAATGTGAGAAGGACATGAAGTGTGGGAAAGGCCAGGGTAGAATGATATGGTATGGATCTATGTCCCCACTCAAATCTCATGTCAAATTGTAGTCCCAGCTGTTGGAGGTGGGACCTGGTAGGATGTGATTTGATCATGGGGGCAGATTTCTCCCTTGGTGCTGTTCTTGTGATCATAAATTCTTGTGAGATCTGGTAATTTAAAAGTGTGTGGTGCCTCCCCTTTATCATTCTCCTGCTCCTGCCATGTGAAGTGCTGACCCCTCTCTTTTGCCTTTGCCATAATTGGAAGCTCCTTGCGGTCTCCCCAGAAGCAGAAGCTGCTATGCTTTCTGTATAGTCTGCAAAACCATGAGCTAATTAAACTCCTTTTCTTTATAAATTACCCAGTCTCAGGTATTTCTTTATAGCAGTGTGAGAATGGACTAACACTATATTTTTATATATATATAATTGAAATGAAATGAAATGAAAAAATATATATGTGCATGTACATATATATGTAATACATAGATATGGGTGATATATGCGTGTGTGTGTGTGTCTCACACACACACACACATACATATATGAATTCCAACAGATAATCCCAGGATACGTAAGGAAAAGGACAATTATAAGACCTTCATGAGGAGTGTGTTTTCTTGATTTTGCCACAGGAGTAGACATTATTTTGCCTATCACATGCCTTATCAGTTCTGATTTTGCTTTGGGAGGATTGTCACTCCTTTTCTGGTCCACATGCATAAGGCAAACAAGGCTGACTTTATCCCCCTCCCCTTCCCATACTATCACCTCCACCCAGATTCCAGATGTGTAGGCCTTGACTGAGCTATGCTGTCAGTGCATACAGCACCCCCAGCCGCAGAAACAGGTTCAGGAGTAGAGAAGTGATCCAGCTCAAACCATTCACTGTCACCATGACTCAGTTCTCTCACTCCCGTCACCACTCTCTGGGAAGTGCTGGAACAGATGCTGGGGCATTGATAACCTGAAGCTGTTTCAGGAGTCACCAGGAAGAACCTGTAACGTGTCCCACCGAGAGGAACCAAAGAAAAAAGTGGAACCTTGTGACACCGCTTGGACCCTGAATCATGACTTAGGTAAAGCCAGGTCTAATCCTGGACATTTTACCTTACATGAGCACCCATTCCTGTTTTTCTTAGCTGGTTTGAATCAGGTTTTCTTCCCCTAGCAACTGACAACATTTTAACTGATGCAGACACTAACCAGCTTCATGACTGTGGACCCATCAGATTATCTGCCCATATTTCCACTAAATGAAAATAATGATTTCTGTCCAAAAGTAGTAAAGGCTGCACAAATGTATTTGAATGGATTATTAATTTACATATACGTTAAAACTGATGCCTGATTTTTCTGGTTACCAAACATTTCTTGAACATAGTTGTCCCTCAGTATCCATGAAGGATTTGTTCTGGGACCCCTCTCACATATCAAAATTCACAGATGCTCAAGTCCCACAGTTGGCCCTGCAGACCTGGGGATACGGAGGGATGACTATATTTCATCTTCCTGATGCATTGTTTGCTGTTCTTACATGTCTGAAACACATCCATATGCTATCATTTATCTGTATTCAACTCTATGTTAGAAGCTTTGAGGGTTGGCTGTGGACGTATACAAAATGAATATTGTCACCTTCATCAGCTTTAAGTGAAGATTAACATTTGGAGGTATATGCAAAAAAAGCAATTGCTATTTGGAAGATAAATTAAGAACTAAAAAAATGTTCATTGGAAGATAAAAGTTGCCTTTTTGAAAAAAAAATTTCGCATCATGCATTCATTACATATTATCTCATTTATTTATTGTCTAATGTATAACAAGTGTATGTGATCCCTACTTTATAGATAAGGAAATTAAGGTGATGAGGGTTTGAATAATGTTTTATAGCTCATTTGTGATTGCATAGGAATTCAAACCTTTTGTCTAAGCCTAGAAGCTACGCTTTTTATAACTTTTACCTTGAAGGATAAGGAAGATGTGGGAATTCAGAGGAAGTGTAAAGGGAAGTCTAGAAGAAATGACCTATGGATCTTTCCTAAGCTCCAGGTCTTAATCAGCACGGGTGTAGTCTGGGTAGCCTCTACACTGCCTGTAACTAGTTGTGGTGTAAGACAGGTGAATTGCACGCCTGGTGAGAGGGGGATATGAACGACTGTATTACTCACTGAACATTTGAGACTATTCGTAGTACAAGCACATTTGCAATTTACAGGGTGCCCAGAGCTCCAATGAAGTGTCCAAATCTAAATAATGTGAATGCTCTGAAGAGCCTAGAATGGAGAAATGCACATCCCTTCCATTTTATCTTATTAATCTTATCAGGAAAGCCATTTAAATTCATATGCAACCTGAAATACATACGGTTTACACCTGAAGTCTTGTACTGTGGTTTTATATTTGAAGCTTACTTTTCCCATTGCAGATACAAAGAAAAAAAAAAAGGATCATACAAGGTTTTACAGATTCAACTGTCATAGAAAAGCCAGCTTTGGAGTGGCATACCTATTAATTGTCATGTTTCTCTACCATGATTAATTTAGAGAGGCTGTAGTTCCTAAATATAACATATTGAGTGCTATGATTTCAGGAATAAGATTTATAGGAGGTAGAGTTAAGATGAGCACCTATGAAGAGAAAAGAGTTAACATTTAAATACTTATAACATGCCAAGCACAAAGCTTAGTTTGCAAACATTACATCAGTAGATTCTCATAACGATCTTCTGAAATAACAGTTTTATCTTCATCTCACAGATGAGGCTCTGAGGGGTAAGCAATCTTTGCAAAATTACAATTTATACAGAAAGGCTAGTATATTTTTAATACTTTATATGTGCTAGGTGCCCTGCTAAGTGCATTGTGGGGTCTGATATAATCCTTAGTACACTGATATAATCCTCTCCTTGTAAACAGGGAGCCAGGCTGCAAATAGGAACCCAGAAAAAAAAAACTGCTCAAGATATCACAGGGATAACATTAGTGGGTATGCAACTAAGAAGTTGACTTTTATATAAAAGTTGCATTTGTAAAACCTCATATGCTTCTTTTTTTGTATCTGCAATGGGAAAAGTAAACTTCAAATATAAAAACTTCAGGTGTAAATTGTCAGAATTTGAACCCAGCACTGGTGAACTCAACAATGTTAGTCAGGGTACTCTATTTGTCCCAACATCTCCACTTTTTAAAGGCCCTTTTGCAAAATCATGAAGTGAAATTCATAGATAATATAACCAGTTACACATATAATTTCAAGAAAAGCCAACAGAAAGACCTGAGTGTAGTATATAAAATAAAGTTTTAATAGAACAAAATCTTTAATCCAATACATAATATATGCTACTGGATTATAAATATTTTACAATGTACACAGACATTTTTATTAGTATAAATATTTTATCTGTGATTACTGACATATGAATATTCTAGAAAGCTTAACACATTTTCAGATGTTTCCAGGATCATAGGCTCACCAGAATATAACAGCTACAAACACAGATGTATCTGAGCGTATTATCTTGGCAACTCAAATATCACAAAGTCATTACTGTTGGTGATTTTCTCAATGGGGAACAAACCGTAGTAACATTCTAAAAATAACAAAATATTTTCTCATTTTGCATGGTAGTTGTATTCCTGGACAATTAGCTTTATTTTGGTACCATGAAAATTACAATCGTGTGTGTGTGTGTGTGTGTGTGTGTGTGTGTGTGTGTGTGTGTGTGTGTAATAGTTAAAAGCATTTGTTATGAAGTATGGAGTAGAAACTTTGAAAATGGTGTGAAGTGAGAAACAGTTTTTTTTGTGTGAGGGGCTGTCCCTGGCAATACAGAACACACAGCATCGTGACTCCCACACATAAGATATTGATCACTATGCCCAATTTGTGGCTTAAACAAAAACGTTCACTATACATTTCTAAAATGCATTTTGGAGAGTTGTCCGCTTTTGAGAATCACTGTCATCAAGCTATCAAATACTGAATCTATCTGACTCCCTCATGAATGCAAAACCATAACAGGTGAGAAGTGAAGAGATTTAAGAGTAGGCAGACATCTCCTTAACTGAGCCAGTATTTCTTAAATATCAATCATTTCTTTGTCATATTCAGGATATTTGCCTTATATGCAAAACACTGATATTTAGTATTTCTCCTTTAACGGATTCACTTTTTACTATAAAATGTTCATTTTAAAAATGAACATCAATTACTATCTTAAATGGAAAATAAGAATCACTTGCCATAAGTGAAATGTAAACTTGAAAATAATGTAATGAATAAAGCAAACACAGAACAGCAAATAGAAGATGTTAGATTCTGTTGCCAGTCGAAGAGTCTCAGCCTGATGTCTATTCTTTTTTGTCTAATCACCACATTAAGCCTACATTGTCTACTCAGAGCAGCAGCGACCCAGTTCTTCGTCTGGTTTCCAGAAGAATGGAGGGAAAACTCATTTTATGCTTTATGACAACTCGGCTGCCATTATTCTCATCTCTCCAGGATAAAGACAGTCTATGGTTTTGCTTAAGAATAAAACACATTCTTTTTTCCTGAGTATATGAATCCCTTATATAAACATTGATTCTTTTTTATAACAATAGAATATTGTGACATATTTGTTACTGAGCACTATTCTAGACATTTAAAATATATTATTTCTAGTATTTTGTGCAATACTCCAAGGTATGCCTCAAAGCTCCCGTTTTACAGATGAGAAAATTAACATGCAGCGCATTTGCATTTGACTAATTTGCCCAATGTCTCGCAGCTGGTTTGCGGCAATGCCAGGATTCCAACTCAGGGCTAATTACAAAGCTCAGAGAACTATTACTATTCCTTACGTAAATTTACCATGGAAATAAAAGCCATAGTCACATAGACTTGCCTGTCTGTATGGAGATAAGTACTTAAGGTGATTTAAATCTCTCTCTGACTAAATAGAGATGTATTAGCCTTAACCTAGTGGTATATTAATAAAATCCGAAGAGTTTTATTTTAAGTCTCTTCCTGTTACTTAAGAGAAATGTAACTAATCACATTCACCCAACATGAAAGCTCTATTGTTTATCAGTTTCTGTAAAATGGTTCACAGTGCTGGTTCGAAAGGGATCTGAAATCTAGTAGCAAATGAATAAAAACAGATGTTGGATGCTCTGGAAGTTGGCGCCATCCCTCAACATCAGTCTTTATGACAGTTGCTGGTACTGCTGGAGACTAGATGAGGCAGACATTAAAATCAGGGAATACCGAAGGCACAGGTGGTTTAACAGGTCATGCTCTACTGCATATGCTGGTTCCTCTGAAATTACAATGTGCTTTCAGCCTCTCACTCTAACCAGGTCCTGCACACTGCTTTGAAACACCTTCATTTCAAACCTCCGTTTATTTTTTTCCAAATCTCCGATCATTCAAACCTTCCTTTCTCAGTCTAATTACATCAACTTGCCTCTTACTTCACTGAGAAAATACAAAGCATAACTCCCACACCTTACCTGCATCTGCATCTGTATTGTCCTCATTCCCTTCTGACACCACAGACAATGTGTCCTTCTCTGAATAAAGCTAACCTTCTTGCATTGTGGGTTGAATTCCTCTCTCAGGAGCCTTGTTGCACTGATTAGACCCCACTAGCCTTATATACCTTCAATTCTTTCATCTCTTCCAGGTCGTTTCCATCATCTATACATGCCAGAGTCCCTCTTCCCTCTGCAAACTCTGTCATCTTTCTGGGTTACTCCACCAGCCACATGGCTTTAATTATCATGTCTTTACTAACTATGGTAAGTTTCTATTTTATTTATTTATTTATTTATTTATTATACTTCGAGTTCTGGAGACATGTGCAGAACATGCAGGTTTCTTACATAGGTATTCACGTGCCATGGTGGTTTGCTGCACCCATCAACCTATAATCTACGGTAGGTATTTCTCCGAATGCTATCCCTACCCCAGTCCCCACCCGCTAACAGGCCCAGTGTGTGATGTTCCCCTTCCTGTGGTCATGTGCTCTCATTGTTCAACTTCCACCTATGAGTGAGAACATGGAGTGTCTGGTTTTCTGTTCTTGTGATAGTTTGCTGAGAATGATGGTTTCCAACTTCATCCATGTCCCTGCAAAGGACATGAACTCATCTTTTTTATGGCTGCATAGTATTCCATGGTGTATATGTGCCACATTTTCTTTATCCAGTCTATCATTGCTGGGGATTTTGGTTGGTTCCAAGTCTTTGCTATTTTGAATAGTGCAGTAATAAACATACGTGTGCATGTGTCTTCAAGACCAGAACTTTCTTAACTTCAGATTCATACAACCAGCCATCAGCAGAATATCACCAATTAGGGTTCCACCAGTGTCTCATCCACATTCTATTCTGAGTGTTGTTCATCTGGTGAGGTCAACTTCACATTGTCTGAAGCAGGACCTAGAAGATCAACTCAACTTCTTCCCGCCCTCTGCTCACTCTCCGCAGACAATCAGTTATCAACCTGCAGTGACTCCTAATGTGTCTCAAATGGCCCCTGTCTAGACATCTCCACTGTCACCACCTTAGCTTCAGGCCCATTGTCTTAGTCTGCTTTTTGCAGCTATAATAGAATGCCTGAGACTGGGTAAGTTTTAATAAAGAGGAATTTATTTGGCTCATGGTTCTTGAGTCTGGGAAGTCTAAGAGCATCATGCTGGCATCTGATAGAGGCCTTTGTACTGCATCAACATGGCAGAAAGGCAAGCAAGCATGTGAGGCAGAGAGAATGGAGGTCTGAACGTAATGCTTTTGTTAAAAACTCGCTACTGTGATGACTAACTCACTCTCATGATAACAATATTAATCAATTCATGAGGCAGAGCCCTCGTCACCTAATCACCTCTTAAAGGCGTTACCCCTTAGTACTGTCACAATAACAATTAGATTTCAAAATGAAATTTTGGAGGGGACATTCAAACCATGGCACCCATCATCTCCTCTCGTGCCTGGATCACTGCAGTAACTCTCTTGGGCTGCCTTCAGCCAATCTCATTCTCTCTATTCTATTATCTGCAACGCCATCAGAGTGGTCAGTAGAGAAAACTAACCTGAAAATGTTCTTGCTCTGCTTACAACCTCCAAGATAAAAAAGTAGTTACTAAGCATGACACAGAAGTCTTTATTTAAAAAAAAAAATTATTTTAAGTTCAGGAGTGTATGTGCAGGTTTGTTGTATAGATAAACTTGTGTTATAGGGGTTTGCTGTATAGATTATTTTGTCACCCAGGTACTAAGCCTAGCACCCATTAGTTATTTTTCCTGATCCTCTCTCTCATCCTAACTTCCACCTTCCAATAGGCCCCCTCTTTGTGTCCATGTGTTCTCATCATTTAGCTCCCACTTGTAAGTGAGAACATGCAGTATTTTGGTTTTCTGTTTCTGCATTAGTTTGCTAAGGATAATGGCCTTCAGCTCCACCCATGTTCCCACAAAGGACATGATCTCATTCTCTATGGCTGCATAGTATTCCATGGTACATATATACCACATTTTCTTTATCCAGTCTACCACTGATGGGCATTTAGGTTGATTCTACGTCTTTGCTATTATGAACAGTGCTGCAGTGAACATACACATACATGTGCCTTTATGATAGAATAATGTGTATTCCTTTCGATATCTACCCAGTAATGGGATTGCTGGGTGGAATGGTAGTTCTGTTTTTAGTTCTTTCAGGAATCACCCCATTGTTTTCCACAATGGTTGAACTAATTTACACTCCCACCAACAGTGTTTAAGTGTTCCTTTTTCTCCACAACCTTGCCAACATCTGTAATTTTTTGACTTTTTTTTTATCATAGCCAATGTGACTGGTGTGAGATGGTGTCTCATTGTAGTTTTGATTTCCATTTCTCTAATGATCAGTAGTGTTGAGATTTTTTCATATGCTTGTTGGCTACATGTATGTCTTCTTTTGAAAAGTGTCTGCTTATGTCTTTTCCCTACTTTTTAATGGTTTTTTTTCTTCTAAATTTGTTTAGGTTCCTAATAGATGCTGGATATTAGACCTTTCTTCATATGCATAGTTTGTGAATGTTTTCTCACATTCTGTAGGTGGTCTGTTTATTCTGTTGGTTGTCTGTTTATTCTGTTGATAGTTTCTTTTGCTGTGAAGAAACCCTTCAGTTTAATCAGATCACATTTCTCATTTTTGTTGTGATTGTTTTTGCCTGTTCCTATGTCCAGAATGGTACTGCCTAAGTTGTCTGCCAGGGTTTTTATACTTTTGGGTTTTAGATTTAAGTCTTTACTCTGTGTTGAGTTGATTTTTTGTATATGGTATAAGGCAGGGATCCAGTTTTAATCTTCTGCACATGGATAGCCAGTTATCCCCACACCATTTATTGAATAGGGAGTTCTTTCCCCATTGCTGGTTTTTGTTAGCTTTATCAAAGATTAGACAGTTATAGACGTGTGGCCTTATTTCTGTACTCTCTCTTCTGTTCCAACTGTCTATGTGTCTGTTTTTGTATTACTACCATGCTGTTTTGGTTACTGTAGCCCTACAGTATAGTTTGAAGTTGGGTAGCATGATGCCTTCTGCTTCATTCTTTTTGCTTAGGATTTCCTTGGTTATTTGGGCTCTCTTTTGGTTCTATATGAATTTTATAATGGGTTTTTCTAGTTCTATGGAGAATTTCAGTAGCTTAATAGGAATAGGATTGAATTTATATATTTCTTTGTGCAGTATGGGCACTTTAATTATATTGATTCTTCCTATTCATGAGCATGGAATATTTTTTCATTTGTTTGTGTCATCTTTGATTTCTTGGATCAGTGTTTTGTAGTTTTCCTGGTAGAGACCTTTGAGCTCCCTGGTTAGCTGTATTCCTTGATATTTTATTCTTTTTGTGGCAATTGTGAATGGGATTTCATTTCTGATTTGTCTCTTGGCTTGGATAGTATTAATGTACAGGAATGCTACTGATGCCAGAGTTAAATCTTAGCTGAATCGTAAGTCTATGGCATAAGAAAGCTGCTTCTCCTCTTTGTGCTTCAGTCTTTTCAGCTTAAAATAGAGATAATAATAATCCCTGTATCCAAGATTGTTTTATAGATTATGGTAATACAGGGAAAATATTCAGCAAGTGTCTATAACCTATTAAGTGCTTAATAAACATTAGTTATTATTATTGTTTCATAATGTAGCATGAGATTCTTCTTAGTGCTCACCTCTAAGCCTGGTTTTTGTCCTATATTGTCATCATAAGCTCCTATATGACAAGGAAAAGAAAATATTTTCCTCTCCCTAAAACATCACCATATATCTGTCTATCTATTCATTTCACTGTGCCAGGAATTCTTTAAAAGACTATGAATGAATAAGTCATTTTTTGTTGTACGTAAAAGAAGACAAAAGTGCAGTTTTCTTATATGGATATGTTGCATAGTGGTGAAGTCTGGGCTTTTAGTGTAACCATCATTCAAATAATGTAAACTGTACCCACTAGGCAATTTCTCATCTCTCATTCTCCTTATAACTTCCCACCCTTCTGAGTATCCAGTGTCTTTTATTACATATACTCTATGTCCATGTGTACACATAATTCAGTTCCCATTTATAAGTGAGAACATGTGGTATTTGACTTAGTGTTTCTGAGTTATTACACCTAGGATAATGGCTTCCAGTTCTATGTATGTTGTTGCAAAAGACATGATTTTATTCTTTTTTTATGGCTGAGTAGTATTCCATATATAAAAACATATATCTAATCATCCACTGATGGACACTCAGGTTGATTCCATATCTTTATATCCTTGCTATTGTGAATAGCATTATAATAAACATACAAGTGCTGGCATCTGTTTTACATAATGGTTTATTTTCTTTTGGGTCGATACTCAGTAGTGGGGTTGCTAGATCAAATGCTAGTCCTATTTTTAGTTCTTTGAGAAATCGCCATACTGTTACTACTCTACATTAGTACCAACAGTGTATCAGCATTCCCTTTTCTATGAATCCTGCCAACATGTTATTTTTCATCTTTTATATAATAGCCATTCTGACTGATGTGAGATGGTATCTCAATTTGGTTTTGATTTATATATTTCTGGTGATTAGATATGTTGAGCATTTTTTCATATTCATGTTGGCCATCTGTATGCCTTCTTCTGAAAAATGTCCATTCATGTCCTCTGCCCACTTTTTAATAGAGTTTTTAGTTGTTGTTGTGAATGATGTTGCCAAAGAAATCTTAAGCAAAAAGTACAAAGCTAGAAGCATCACATTTCCTGACTTCAAATTATAGTACAAGGCTGTAGTAACTAAAGCAGCATGGTACTTGTGAATACAGCTAACTGATCCTTGACAAAGATGGCAAAAACATATACCAAGGAAAGGACACTCTTTCCAATAAATGATGCTGAGAAAATTGAATTGTCAAATGCAGAAGAATGAAACTGAACCCGTATTTCTCACCATATACAATAATCAACTCTAGATAAATTAAAGACTTAGCCCAAAACTATAAAAATACTAAAAGAAAACCCAGGGAAAAGTCTTCTGAGTGTTATTCTAGGAAAAACGTTTTTAAACTAAGACCTGAAAAACAAATGCAACAACAATTAAAAAAAATAGATAAATGGGACATAGTTAAACTACAAAGCTTCTGAAAAGCAAAAGAAATTACAATAGAGTAAACAGATAACCTATAGAATAGGAGAAAATATTTGCAGACAGTGCATCTGACAAAGGATGAATATGAATATCCAGTATCTACAAAAATATGACTTATACTCTCTAGTGACTCCCAGAATTACGGAGGTAGGAAGCCACATATTCAAGTAGCATATAATAGTATGAAAATTGCTGCAATTTAGGTGCTCCATATGACAATTTCATATTCATTCTTCAAAAGGGATAAATGGGAATATCACCTCCTATCTGAAGTCTTATTTGATTTTCCCATTAGAAAATATTTTTCTGCTTTCAGCTGTAACCATTTTCTTATCTTCTCACTGTGACCACAATACTTTGTAATTACTCATATTAAATAAAGGACCATTTGAAGACTGAGCAGTAGTGTTTTGTTTACTCATTTGTTTTTTTACCCTTTTGTAGGGCTTTAAGATTTTGGACAGTGCCAGGAATACAGGAGACTATCAGATGCTGGATGACAGAGGAAGAGAGAAAGAGAAGGATGGATGGAGAGATGGATGGGGGAAGGGAGGGAGGGGAAGGCTGGCTGCATAAATGGCTCCAAGGGAAACATAGGGGAAGAAAACATAAATTCTAACTTCAGGATGGGGAAGCCTATACATGGTGTGGGAAGGCTGGTGGTGGAAAAGGCATTCATTCTAGGCAGAGTAAAAGCATGAATTAAAGCACAGAGGCATGGAGTTGAATGATATATCAACTGAGTGGTAAGTAGATCAGTACAAAAAAAGCTGGGGCTGGAAGCTGGAGGGAAAAGGCAGAGTGAAAAATAAAATAGGTTTCAGACTGTAAAGGACCTTGGAAACCAATATAATGAATTTGGTTCTTCAAACCAGAGCAGTTCCTCAATGGATGAACTTGCCTGTCTTTCTATAATGGTTAACCATTATGGAAGACATTATTATTATTATTATTACTTTCAGCTAAATATCAAGTACTTGATTGAAACCGAGAGCAGGAAGACAGCGTCAGTGATTTTTCCAGGGGGCCTAAATCACAGAGTTTTGGAATCTCTCAATTTAAAAGGAAATTGAAATCGCTTCAATACTCATTCAGGCTGAAACTACTTTTAGAATTTCCAAGAAGAACAATTGAAAACACAAATCTGTCTCCTAACAATGCTCTGGCTTTGGGATTCTTTCTATCTTCTTTTCTGTTGAATGAGACAGACTTGAAGGAATAATAATACTTGACATGCCCTTACATTACATTTGTAGAGCATTCTCGCAAAAATGATCTCATTTGATCTTCATAAAAACCCTGTAAGCTAAGCACTATTACCTTCATTCAGCAGCAAGCAAATAGGCCAGAAATAGCAAGGCAGGCAATTCTTGATCATCTCACCTCTCTTTTTCCTTGACCTTCCCAGCTGGGCAAGGTCTGAGGATCTCCACATGTAGATAAAGGCCCCCTCGGATACACAAATCAATCCCTAAAGAGGCAGAAGGTTGAGGGGCTATGTAAAATGTGTTGAAAATCTGCTCTGTTGAACACTTTCCATGATTATGATTATATAATCCCATCACCACTCCTGGATTTAAGTATAATCGTGCCTACTTTGCAGAAAAGGACAAATGAAGCTCAGAAAGGTTAATAAATTTGTTTAGGTTAGCCCAGCTGCAAAATAGTAGGATCAGATTTCATCTCTATTTGTGGCTTCCAACACACACTCCCTTTCATCACCTCACACTGAGATGATGTTAGATTGTGGCTTCAGCATGCACACTGCCCTGTTTTACCACTGACCAGCCTTATGACCTTGATACTGGCTTTATAATTTTGAGAAACTATGCTTCAGGTTCTCATATTTAAAATGAAGATTCTATTAGCGCTTCCTTCTAAGAGTTTCTCTATAGATAAAATGTGACAACACATGAAGTGCCTAACCAGTTCCTATTTCCAACACAATAGGTAAGTGTTGTCTATAGTTATTAAGTATCTTATAAGTCTTAGAATTAATTCCCTTCCCCAGACTCACATCTGATCTCTTGACACAGAAACAATTTGTTTCTCTTGTGCTAGGTCACAGTTGTCAAACAGACTTGACACTAGAATCTCAGAATGAATCAACTGGGAGACCACTTGGTTTCTAACCAGGTTTTCCTACAACTGTCATTGTATCAGCCCAATCTGAAGGCCAGAATTTACCACCTGGATTTTTTTGGCTTGTCCTCCAGTCCCCCAAACTCTAGCTCATTGGATTAGAGCCCTAGAAACTCAACTAGCTTTTGCTAGACCCCTTACACAGAATGATGTCCTAATGTCCTGTCCCTAGCATGCTGGCTAGCGTTCCTCTTCCTTTACATATCCTTGGAAGAATAAGTCCTGCCCTGTGCGGCATTTACATTACTGAAGATTGAACCTGTTCTTTCCTGGCTTGCTCCTCTTCTCTGTTGGGATTTTACATTGAACATTTACTATATGTCAGGAAGTAGAAGATGTCACAGAAAAACAACTTCAATCAACCAAATATGGTTGATGTCCTTAGAGGGAGTAGCCATATTTTAAGCAGTCAATTACACAAATAATTATTTGATTATAGTTGAGAAAATTTTTTTTCCATACAATGGAACTTTATTTAGCCATAAAAAGGAATAAAGTACTGATTCATGCCACAACATGGATGAATCTTGCAATTATGGTAAGTGAAAGAAGCCAGACACAAAAGGCTATATATTGGATGATTGCATTCATATGAAATATACAGAATGGGAAAATGCATACAGACAGAAAGTCAATTAGTGATTTTCAGCAGCTGGTGGGAGAGGAGAACAGGGAGAGGCTACTAACTCGTATGGAGATTCTTGTCTGTGGTGATGAAAATGGTATATATCTCTGGTTTAGATGTTTAGGACTTTCCAGTTGTTAGAACACAACATTAGATACCAGAATTAGGAAATCCAGATGCCTTTCCTTTTTTTCATTTTTAAAATTTTTAATTTTTTTAAATTATACTTTGAGTTCTAGGGTACATGTGCACAACGTGCAGGTTCGTTACATATGTACACATGTGCCATGTTGGTGCGCCGCACCCATTTACTCATTGTTTACATTAGGCATATCTCCTAATGCTATCCCTCCCGCCTCCCCCCACCCCACGACAGGCTCTGGTGTGTGATGTTCCCCATCCTGTATCCAAGTGTTCTCATTGTTCAATTCCTACCTATGAGTGAGAACATGCAGTACTTGGTTTTCTGTCCTTGCGATAGTTTGCTGAGAATGATGGTTTCCAGCTTCATCCATGTCCCTACAAAGGACATGAACTCATCCTTTTTTATGGCTGCATAGTATTCCATGATGTATGTGTGCCACATTTTCTTAATCCAGTCTATCGTTGATGGACATTTGGGTTGGTTCCAAGTCTTTGCTATTGTAAATAGTGCTGCAGTAAATATACGTGTGCATGTGTCTATAGCAGCATGATTTATAATCCTTTGGGCATTTATCCAGTAATGGGATGGCTGGGTCAATGGTATTTCTAGTTCTAGATCCTTGAGGAATCGCCACACTGTCTTCCACAATGGTTGAACTAGTTTACAATCCCACCAACAGTGTAAGAGTGTTCCTATTTCTCCACATCTTCTCCAGCACCTGTTGTTTCCTGACTTTTTAATGATCACCATTCTAACTGATGTGAGATGGTATCTCATTTGGACACATGAAAAAATGTTCATCATCACTGGCCATCAGAGAAATGCAAATCAAAACCATAATAAGAAAATTTCTTAGAGAAAAGATAGAGGATGCTTTGAAAAAATATAACCAAAAGACTCCACCTACTCCATCTACTCTGAGGGTTCAGAGAAGGATTCTTGAGGAATTGAAAACATTAGTGACCCATGATTCTGAAGGATGTAGTTTTGCTTATTCCCATATTATGTATTCAGGTATAGTATATGTATGTGTGTATACATATGTGTATGTATATACATATATGTTTTTATATATGTATTTATACATGTATATATGTAAATCATATATAAATACATATATGATATATAAATACATATATAAATACATATATGATATACATATATAATGTATAAATACATACATATATAAATACATATATGCATATACACACACACATATATAATTCCAATTATATACTGTACTATGTGGTTTGAAAAGAATGGAGGAAAGAGTTAACCATTTCTCCAAGCTGTGATACATATCTCAAAGCTGTGATACGTTTTCCAATCTATACCAGTGATTGTTATAACATGCTTACAAAAAATTTTATTAAGTATACATCTGACACTTTGCTAAACACATTACATTAATCTTATTTTCTCAGTTTGATTAAACTCATGAGTAATCAGCACACATCATTTTCAGGCACTTTTCTAGGCTCTCAATAAACAAATACTTTAAGACACAGTCTCTGCCTTAAAAACACTTACAGTGGAATCGTCGTCACCGCAAATCTGAATTGTGTATCAGTCTAGGTGGGCTAGGATGTGGTGTTTTAATGTATGAGTTTCCTATAACTTCATCACAAATGCACAAAATAAGCAGCTTAAAAGTCACCTATTTATTAGTTCATAGCTTATTAGCTCATAGATCAGATATTCATGAGTCTTAGTTCTCTCTGTATGGTCTCACAAGGCTTAAATAGAAGTGTATGGCAGGTGGGGTGCCTAGCTGCAGTTTTTGGGAAAGAATTCACTTCCAAGCTCATTTGAGTTGTTGGCTGATGACAATTTCTTACTGACTATTTGGG
Organism: Macaca fascicularis; assembly: GCF_037993035.2. Classification (NCBI taxonomy): domain Eukaryota; kingdom Metazoa; phylum Chordata; class Mammalia; order Primates; family Cercopithecidae; genus Macaca; species Macaca fascicularis. The sequence goes on from NC_088382.1 coordinate 140,909,947, forward strand.
GGCACTCTCTGCTCCTAGAAGCTATTCTAAGGTCTCTCCACATGATCCCTCCCATCTCAGCAGCAGAAAATTTCCCTTGCATCGAGTGCCCCTCACACTTCAAAACTGATTCCTTCTGCCACCAGCCGGAGACAACTCTCTTAAAGGACTCATGCAGTTAGATTAGGTCTACCTAGGTAATCTCCTTATCGATTACTTATAGTTTTAATTACATCTGCTAAATACCTTTTGCCGTGTAAAGGACTGGGAGTAATGCCAGGGAGCAAACGTAGTAAGACCACCTTGAATTTTTCCTACCATGTGTGACAAATAGCCCCACAATTTCAGTGGTTGGTAGAAAAAGTAGAGGCTAATTTCTAACTTATGAGCAAGTTCACAATGGATTGGCTCTAGTCCTGTTCTGCAATGCCCTCCCTCTAGGAAGCAGACTGATGGATCAGCCACTGTCTAGAACATCACCAGATGCACAGCAGTGGGAGAGAGAGTGAGAAGATAGATCGCATGCCAGCCTTTCACACTCTGCCCAGAAGGAACCTACATGGTCTGATCACATTCCATTCGCCAAAGAAAGTTACGTGGCCAGAATTACTTCCGAGAAGCCAAGGATGTACAATCCTACCATCTGCCTGGAAAAAGCAGGACCCAGAAATATTTGGGAGACACAATTAATAAGTTGCATAGTTCCTATTTTTATTGCCAAATATTTGGTTAACTTTCCATCTAGCATACCGAATATACTCACCCTTCGTTCCTTCCAAGGATGCAACCCCAAAATCCCATCTAGTTGCACATCAAATCAAAGTTCAGAGTTTAGGGATATGCAGGAGTCTCTACATGAAGGAGTAAGCATGAGATTCTCTGTAGCAGATCTAAAGACACCCTTAGTGGTGTTGTTCTGATTTGCCAGAGAAGCCTCATTTGGCTTCAAAAAGCTAAGTCACATGATCTAAGTCAAGCAACCAATAAGTGATATAGCCAGGATTTAAATATAGGTCTCTCTCTTCACATGACCTCATTCCTTTACTCCCAATTGATGGAAGAGGAAACGATATGGGGGATGCAGCTTGCCTTCTAAGATCATTAGTCCAGGTGGGGGCCAAACACATTAACAAAAAGCCATCCCACCTTGTGGTCAAAACTGCAATAGACCTCAGCAGAGTGCTGTGAGGGTGACAGGAACATCACTGGACGTTGTGCCCCTCCTTCAGGTGGGGGGTGAGAGAGGGTGATTGAACACATTCCTGAATAACGAGAAGTTTCACAGGTAGGCAAGAGAAAAGAGGGAATTCCAGAAGTGAGAAAGGGAATGGTAGGTTCAAAGGACAGACGAGGAAGGAATGGGTGGTGATCAGTGGGGAGTCTGGATTCATGTGTGATGAGACACAGCTTGAAATGGGTATTGGCTAGTAATTGGCCGTACAGGGCTGTGTGTGCTTTACTCAGGAATCCAGACTTTATCTTGTGGCAGTCACAGAATTTAGGAAAGATACTCTCTTAATCCAGACCTTCTAAGAAGGAGATGTCAAAATTTGATTACACATGCCATCATCTAATTAGAAAGAATGCCTATGAGATAAAATGGGGAGGGAACCATGGAAAGCAGAGAGAGTGTCACACTTAGTGGATGAAGGCGGGAGAGGAGGTTGGGTGGAAGTGTTCTAGAGTTCTAAAGTCAACCGAAAACGTCTCAAAGTGAGAAATTATGAAGTAATAGTATAGGCATATTTTAAAATAAGTAACTATTAGAAAAAAATGCCAAGGAAGTTCAAAAAATTAAAAGTGCTTAACTATGTGGAGCTGGATGGGGGTGGAAAGTGTCGGGCAGTGAGTTCTTGCTCATTACTACCCATGGTGTGTGTGTGTGAGTATATAATTAAAAACTGTGTTCTTTTTCTAATCTGCAACGAAGAGGACACCACTCCTAATGTGGATTATTTGGGGTGTCTTGTACACGAGGCAGGCTCTGCGTGAGACACTTGGCCATTTCTCCTTGGGCCATCTTCCATTTCCCAGAGCCGCTTGGGGCTTTATGCACTATGAAGAAGAATGTGTTTGATGGAAACTTTCTGGCATGCCTATTAACCACTGACCTTTCTTCTCCATGAATCCTCACCTGTTTCAGCCTCTGTGCTGTTTGGGGAAGAAAAGAAAGCAACTGAAGTGGCTTTCAAAGAAAGGATAAGAAACCTGTACTAAAACTGGCACTAGGGGAGAGTGCATGGGCCTCGACAAGGTGTACTGAAGCAAATGAGCTGGTCCCCTGAGAGATAAATATAAGGGGGTTTTTAGGAGAATTGATAACGAGGAAAAATATCTCTTAAGGCGCAAAAAGTAGCTACACACAAAGAGAATGGAAATAGTTTATCTGAGAAAACAAATGGCCAAAGCAGGTTAAGGGAGAACCTGGAGCTGCAGCAGTGTTCCAAGAGAAAATCATTACCAGATATGCTACATAGACCCAGACCTCTCTCTCACCTTCATATGTGTGCATGCACACACACACACACACACACACGTGCGCATGCACAGACACACACACACATTGTCTGCTTGCACGTGGTGCTGTAGTAATTGCTTCTGGCCATGTCACATTACTTCTTGAATGCTCCGTATCCTTGAAATAAAGACCTAGATCTCTGCCTAGGCATCTAAGTCTCTCCTATCCATTCATCCCGTTCTCAAGCCAAAGCATCAGTGCTTCATGGTCCTTCCATTTTTCTTCAATTAAAATGTGCCTTCTTCTCTAGTTTTATATGTCATTGCCCCTGCTGGCCTCTCAGATACAGGCTATGTGCAAGTTTTCCTGTCCCAATCAGAGCACTTCTTTTTTTCTTTTGCACTGCATTAAAATAAAAACTTATTTGCTTGTATCCCTAAGGTCTTACCTTTAGTACCTTTAGGAGAGGGACTTTATCTAGGTTCCCATTTACTCTTAGAGCCAAACACAGGACCCGACACTTAGTGGGATCCAAGTTAATATTTCTTTAATGAATAATTAGACTTAAGAATAGAGGCTTAGCCAAGCGCCAAAGGAAGGAATAAGATAAAATTTTTCCTCGTAATCTTCCTTGGGTTTTGATTTTTCCTAACGAATGTTACTTTCTCATTCCTGGATTTATTCATTGTCATTCTGCTTATTAGAGAAAGCAGAAACAAAAACAGTGAGAAGGAGATGTTATATTTTCATGTGTCAATGGTCTACATCGTATAATTCATCTGAAGAATTGATCTTCTCCCTTCTTTATTCTTTCAAGAACCTCTCACAAGATTCTCATTAAGAGGGAAATGCAAGAAAACAAAATGTGTTGATCATATTTTCCAGAAATTGTGTGGGATATTTCCAACACATTTTTCCCATTAAGTCTATGGTAACTCACAGGTTGGTGTTTTGATTCCTATTTTAAAGTTGAGGAAATGAAGGTGCAGATAGATGCAATCTTTTGCCCAGAGTCACGGCTAGCAAGTGTTGGAGCTGAGATAGAGCTCACGCACCAGTGACTTGAAACTGGTACCCACTTCCCATCACCCAGGTGCCTCTCAAACACATTTCCTTGAAGAAGATCCTTGCAGTTACCTTTTAAAATCTCCCTATTGTACAGCTGAGGTCCAGCGAAGGGAATGATTTGCTTAATGTAGTTATTTTTAGCGCTCCCTTTGCGTTTTCATAGCCCTTTCCTCACCTTACTCGGGAATAGACTAATTATGCTTTTAATAGCTAAACCAGTAGATCAGAGAACTATAGAAAACAAATATATGTGTGCAACCCTTAGATAAATGGTCTAATTAAATGTGCTTATTCTGAATGCAGAACTTTGGTGTCAGGCAGGGTCAAGTTCAAATTTGAGTCCAGCCACTGGTTAGCTTTGGGAGGAAGGAGTTGAACTCATTAAGTATAGCTTTCTACTAAGGTGATTATAAGGATTAATTCAGGTGAGGTATGTAAAACACTTAGCATTTTATCTAAGGCTTGGTATGTACATCATCTAAGAGTATTGTGATCTTTATAATTAAGCTGGTAAAGTGCAGAAGTTTGTAAAGTGTCACTGACAGTAAAACCATGGAGAACAGCTTACTCTGTCTCTCACTTCCAACTGTGTAAATATAATACAGCCATTATAAGTCTCCATGTCCCTTTCTAGCATCCTGAGTGTGTTAGATTTTTTAATTTTTAATTTCTTGGTATTTCTAAAATGCCAGTCTTTTCAAAGTTGTGCTTCGGAAAAAGAATATTGTTCTGTTTTTATATGCCACCAACTTCCTTCCATGTGGCTTTAATTTTTTTCACTCACAAAATCTAGAACACAAGGGAGCGTTGCTGTGGAGAAAATCATGACATCATTAATAACAAAAATGCTTTGAGGTCACACACATGGCTGAGACATTGACTTTAAGAGCTCTAAGTTGCTAGCAGAACTTGCAATTTCAGAAAGGAGAGCTATGGTCTTAAAGGATAATATGCTTGTGGAAATAGATTTCCTCCAATGGTGAGAATATAGTAAGAAAAAAAAGCTCATAAGCTTTGTAGTCAGGAACACCAGTTTTCAAATCCTGAGACTCTAACTTGTAAATATGACTTTGAAAAAGACTGCAATGTCCTCTTGTCTCAGATTTTTTCGTCATAAAAGAAGGATTTCAATCTCTGTTTTGAAATATTGTCATGATCCTTAAATGTCAATTAAATACCCTGTGTCTCTCAGGTTGAGAGTATTCACAAATAATAACTCTTTTTACTTGGAGTTATAGTGCTTTGTATTTGGACCCAAACCCATTACTTGGTAGCTCTGTGACCAAGCTAATTAACCACTTTGTACCTGAGTATCGTGCATGTAAATAAAAATTGATATTCAGATTAATATGTCTACATTATAGGTCTCCCATGAAAATAAAATTAATTAACTTATAAATAGTGTCTGGGATGGAGTGGTTCAATAAGTGTCTTTCTCTCCCTTTCATCCTTTTTCCTTTTACTTTTTAAATTCTCCTTTCCCTACCCCTTGTCCTTCCCTCTTTACCCAAGGATAACTATTAACATGCCAGGATATTGTCCTCTTGTATAGGGATGCCTAGTTGCAATAATGCAGCTCTCTCTTATTCCTTAGTTTCCAGAACCAGGCTGCCCAGAAGCCTGTCTTTTCTCCTCCATTTCCATGAGTAAAGGTTATGCAACTAATAACGAAAGCTGACAACAAACCACCAATTCTTTCTATGTCATGTTCTTCTCTCTGTGAAGAAACCTTGAGGTTTAGGGTCAGACCTCCACTGTCACCAATGCATTTTCATGGGGTTTCAGGCTGGCTGACACCATTCTTATGTGCATGCACAATAGACAAAGATATCATGTCTCCTGGCTCTGAGTAGAACTTACCAAGCACCCATCTACTCTAACACTGTAGCCCAATTAAATCACAAATAAATGCTGCTAAATGATGGTGTAATTTGACTATACTCTTATGCCTCACACATTTACTCAGACATTACTTCACCTCCCTAAACCTCAGTGACCTTGTCTTTGCAATAAAGACTGCTGTAAGATTTTAACAAAAAAGGAATGTGCAGGTGCCTACATGTGCCTGATATATTCTTTTAATATTTTACAAATCAAACAAACCTAATGTTGAGTACCAGGGTTTTACACACACATGCACACACACATTTTTATAACATATATACATATAAACAAACACACATATATGCATTTTTGCCCCGCCATAGTACAACACATTCTCCATGTACAACCCCTTCCTATTCTCTCACGTTTCTTTGCTCCTTTTTACACTTACTAATTGCATAATTTTACATGAGTTACTTAACTCTTCTGAGCTTTAGTTATCCCATATATAAAATAATGATAACACTTCACAGGTCTATAGTAAGGATTAAGTAACTAATATATGTAAAGTACCTGCCTAATATCAGAAGCTTAATAAATGTTAATTGCCTTCCTTCCTCATTCTTTCAACCTAAGAAATGCCTGCTGCAACCTTTATGGTAAATGAAACAACAGAGACCCTCCAAGAGTGTACAAAAGCACTCAGATTATTTTAGGCAGAGTATCAAAAGCTTTCTATGCAATTTTTTTCCAAACTCAAGGTCAACTATCTTCTTCCCAGGCCTAAATGCTGCCTAAAGGAATCCTTTACTAGTTGACAATACCATTGGAAACAGTTGTATCAGTGGAATGCCTGCATGTTCTTTGGGCACATGCGGAGGGCAGTGGCTCCCAGGAGGTAAACTGAGCTCTCCAAAACCTCCTGCAGGAAAATATTACAGTGACTTTTATGATAAGGGAACCATTACTCGCATCTGAGTAAGTTTACAGTACTAATTTTGTTTTTTAAAAAAAAAAAGCAAAAAGCCATAAGAATTATATCACAATCTTCAAAGTACTGTTATTTAAAAATGTATAATTTTAACATCAATTAAATGGATAGACTATTTTTCACCATTAACATAAAGTGATAGTTTCCATTTATTCTAAAAATAATATGAGCTCTCTTATTCAGTTCTGTGAAATTTTCCATAATTGAAAACTGATAATTTTAGTTTTAAAATTGGATGATATATTCAAAGGAAGATAATTGGTTACAAGACAGACTATTCATTCACCATTGAATTACTGAGTGACTTCCAGTGTTTTTTGGGTAAATGTTTAACAATCAGTGCTTTTATCTATTTTGGAGAGGTAGATTTGCAGTGTTTATCAATTTCTGTGTGATGAAATACTGTCACTATGACCAATTTCAAGCTAATTGTTTGTAACAACTGACTTGTAAAATTCCCGAACTGCTTCCAGCACACTGTTGGCTTTATATAAGTGCTCTGGTAAGTACTGGGCAATAGATATAGAGTAAGCACTACGTTCATTCAAAATGTTAAAACGTTTGCTGATCTGTCCTAAAGAATGTAAAAAGCACTGAACTTGAAATGGATTATTAAAAAGTCAAAAATAACAGATGCTTATGAGGTTGTTGAGAAAAAGCAACATTTATACACTGATGGTGGGAATGTAAATTAGTTCAGCCATTGTGGAAAACAGTGTGGCAATTCTTCAAAGACCTAAAGACAGAAATACCATTTGACCCAGCAATCCCATTACTGGGCATGTATCAAAAGGAATACAAATCATTCTGTTATAAAGTCACATGCATGTGTATATTCACAATAGCAAATACATAGAATTAACCTAAATGCCTATCAATGGTAGACTAGATAAATAAAGTGTGGTACGTATACACCATGGAATACTATGCAGCCATAAAAAGAATGTGATCATGTCCTTTGCAGGCACATGGATGGGGCTGGAGGCCGTTATCCTCAGCAAAGTAATGCAGGAAAAGAAAACCAAATACCACATGTTCTCACTTATAACTGGGAGCTAAATTATGAGAACACATGAACACATAGAGGGGAACACCACACACTGTGGCTTGTAAGAGGGTGGAGGCTGGCAGGAGGGAGAGGATTAGGAAAAATAACTAATGTGTCCTAGGCTTAATACCTGGTGACAAAATAATCTGTACAACAAACCCTCATGACACAAGTTTACCTATGTAACAAACAGGCACTTGTACCTCCAAACTTAAAAGTCAAAAAAAAGAGAGAAAACTCTAGATTGGGATTCTGGTATTTTCCCTATGTAGCAGTAATATTAACAGAAACATATGTAATGTTCCTAAGTGTTAACATTTTTAGGTATTGTAAAAATAATGTCGGGATGATTAAATGAGAATATATTGTCTGAAGCTGTAACCCAAGAGAAAGAGTATGAAATGTTTCGATAGTAATACCCCTAATAAGCCATAAGATGTTTGATTTGGGGACACAGAAAGTAGCCTTTCATTGAACAACTGAGGGATCTCACATGGGGAGCAACTTTTCCCAGCAGAAGGAAATATCCACATAAGAAATTCCACAACTGCAAATTTAGAGAGAAGAAACCTTGGACAGGCCACATATTTAGAATCAAGCACTGGATTAAAGGCAATAATAACGACATAATAGCAGTTAATAATTATCTGGTGCTTATTGCATATATGGAAATTGTTCTACTCCAATTACTTCATATAATCCTCAGACAATCCATCTAAATGTCAATTAACAGTTCCGTTAAAAAGTTGATTTCCATTTTGATACATTTTCTAGATTCAATGAATTTTCAATAAGGAAGTGAAACTTGATTTCAACAATGTTTTTCAGAAGCTAAAGCTTTTGCCAGAAGGAGAAGGATCACCCTACTCCTAATCTGAATTTCAACAACCCACCAAATAATTGGAATGCATTAATTCTTTAGAAATAGCTTCTCAGAGGATTTTTTACTGCATTTCTAACATATCCGGTTTTTTAGAATAAAATCTGTATGTTTCTAATTTCTTCCATTTGACTTATGAAAGTTCTGAGACTCTGTTTAAAGGAATGGATGCTCCAAATACCTGGCAAATAGCTCTTGCTACTGACTATAGTTTTATGATTTAAAGCATTCATATTTTATGTATCTTAAACTAAATGTCATTTAATTAGCATCTTGTCTAACCCTTTCCCTACTCAAATCATCCTTTATTCAGCTCTCAGATTTATGGTCCAAAAGCTCTAGCTGCTATCTTGCCAACTCCATCTTTAAAAATGTTAACTCCTACAGTCTACAAATAAATTATAAAAATTATCAGGCATTGTATTAATCCATTCTCATGCTGCTAATAAAGACATACCCGAGACTGGGTAATTTACAAAGCAAGGATTAATTGACTCACAGTTCCACATGGCTGGGGAGGCCTCACCATCATGGCAGAAGGCAAGGAGGAGAAAAGCCACGTTTTACATGTCAGCAGGCAAGAGGGCATGTGCAGGGGAACTCCCCTTTATAAAACCATCAGATCTCGTAGACTTATTCACTATCAGGGGAACAGCGTGAGAAAACCCCGCCTCCCATGATTCAATTACCTCCCACTGGGTCCCTCCCACAACATGTGGGGATTACTACAATTCAAGGTGAGATTTGGGTGTGGACACAGAGCCAAACCATATCAGGCATAAATAGTCCCTCACATTCAGGCTCTAGTCTCTCTTTCCAACTTCGTTTTCTCCAATATGCACGGAGAGGTGTATGCACCCACACATATATACACACCCATGTCTACACACATATACATACATAAATACATGCAAATGTAAACAGAAACAGATACACATGCACTTTTGCCCCACTGTACCACGCGTCTCCTTTCCCTTTTCTCCCCGTTCTTATTCTCCCATATTTCTTTGCTCATTGCATCCCTTATTCCAGAAATCCCCTTATACTTCACATTGCCTCTCACTGACACACACACACACACACACACACACACACACACATAAATTAATATGTAAGATACATATCTGACATATTAATTAAAATCCAGCTGCAGGGTAATCTCTTCAAAGAAGCCTGTCTTGAACTTCTCTTTACCACACACACACGTGCTGCAATTCTCTCTCATTTCTGAGCTACGTTCACATTTTTCTGGGGTTACAATTGAGCTCAGATTATTTGTCATGTGCATTAATTAGTTACATTATGTGGCCAATATCAATCTAAGTATTCTTCAAGAGACTATTACATATGCAATTCAACTTTTCATTCGCAGAGTAGCTTCAGAATTATTGGGAACATATATATATATATATATATATATATGTCATTCGTTGCTTAATGACTGGGATAAAATCTAAGGAATGTGTTGGTAGGCAATTTCATCATTGTGAAAATATCATAGAGTGTGCTTACACAAATCTAGGTGATATAGCCTACTGTACACCTAGGCTATATGGAGTAGCCTGTTGCTCCTAGGTTACAAACCTGTACAGCATGTTACTCTACTGAATTCTATAGGCAATTGTAACACAATAGTATCTGTGTATCCAAATGTATCTAAACACAGAAAAGGCATGGTAAAAATACAGTATTATAATCTTATGGAAGCACCATTGTACATATTGTTCATTATTTGTTATGTAACACACGACTGTACACATACAAACACACATGCACACATACACATACACAAATGCATATCTGTGTATGTATTTATTGAACACAGCTTCCCAAAAGCTGTCAACTAGCCATTTTTTAAAATCACATTTTCTCTCCCTCTCAAGGTCGAGGACTTTTTTGAAATTTTGTAAGAAAGTTTACTCACTTTTAAAATTTATTTTTAAATCGACATATCAAAGTTGTATATATTTTGGGGGTACGTGTGATGTTTTGATACCTGTATACAATATGTAATGATCAAATCAGGGTAACTGTGATATCCATCACCTCAAACATTTATCTTTGTTTTGTGTCGGGAACATTCTGATTCTTCTATTCTAGTTATTTTGAAATATATAGTAAATCATTCGTAACTATAATTTTTACTGCACTATTGAATACTAGAATTTATTATTTCTAACTCTATTTTTGTATCCCTTCATTTTGTACAAAAAATCACAGCTGATACCCTGTATTGAGTATCAGGATGTGTACTGAGCTAAGCACTTTGCATAAATCATTAAAACAAGAATAGGAATTACCAACCTTGTTGTATCTTTTTCCTAGTTCTGGCAGCACTTGCCTAGGTTCTCACATTTAATTATTGCAAACATTAAATGAAGTAAATGTAATTATTATCCTCATTTTCTAGATAAATAAGCTAATTTTTGGAGAATTTAAACAGTTTGTTCCAAATCACAAAGACTATAAATGGCAGAGCTGAAATTCAAACTCCTCTTTCTCTGACTCCACCAGGTAGCTAACCAAGTTTTACTGCTTTCCACCTTAGTAAGAGTAATCTATGGTTAAAAACACTGCTAGCATTTTTCAAAACTGGACTATCATATTTTATCTAATTTTATTTCTTAACCTTTCTGTGTTTTGCAAGATAGATAAGCCAGGTGATGGGATTCCCAGCCAGCTTATGAAAATAACTTGGCCCATAAAGTTGAGGTGAGGCAAACTGAACAGTGGACAAGCAGCGAAAAGACCTGTCTTTGTCACAGCTTTGCTGGTTACAGCTCTGTGAAGCCACTGGAGATGATGGAGAAGTCACTGAAGATAAAGCTTTATTTTCTCTCCTTTCTCAGATCTCTTAGCCTTGAGTCTTCATTTTCTTCACTAAATAAGACTCAGCAGCATTAATAACAAATCTGACACCCTCGAGGCATGTGCCATGTTCCAAGCAACATCAGATGTATTTGACATTGATTATCTCATTTAATTCTGCCAACAATTCTATTATGTTGATGCAAGCAATGTCCCCCCATTTTATAGACAGGCAAATCATGGTTCAAAGGGATGCTGAAATGTGCCTGAGTCTCACTTTTGGTGAGTTACAGAGCCAGGAAGCTTGCTGCCTGAAATTGTAACCTATATACTAAACCAATTGCAGGAAGGTTGTGAACATCTAAAAACCAGTAATAATAATAATAATGAAAGTAGCTACAAACTCTAAAATATTTTGTAAAATTTTAGCAGTCCATTTCAAGGTTTAGCGGATTCTTATTACTGAAGGCAACTGGGTAGAGGTAAAGTCAGGAATGAGCACTGACCCCTGTTCTGCAGGCTCTAGAATCAAACACTTATTAATGAGAATATTGGCTCAGCCATTTGCTACCTGTCTCACTTTGGGTCAGTCACATAAATGCACTGAACTTCAACTTCCCCATCAGCATAATGGGGACTATGAGACTATGATGCTTCCCTCTCTGGTAGGAGGATTAAGTAAAACAGTGGGGTAAAAGTGCCCGAAACAAGGGCTTGATTAAGTGCATTTTCTTTTTTCTGTGCTCTATTGCACCATGTAAATGGGCTCCAAAGGTGTGATTAGAAATGAATCCAAATTACAACAAACAGTCATGGGAGCGACCAGGGGAAGGGAGATGAAAATGTTTCCTGACATGTAGCAGAAGTCAAAGGGGATAGACTGTTTAGCCTAAGAAGTAAAAAGGGACAATAAGCCTATGCTAATAAGAAAATATTTCATGCTGGATTTCCCAGGAAATAAACGTTACATAGTTTTCATCGGCTATTTTTTAGTGGCTATGATTTCTGGACCCTTACATGGAGGCTGAACTTAAAACCACCAATCTAAGTTATAAAATAACATGAATTAGGAAAATTGAGATTAATAGTGATCTTTTAGAATAAAAGTTTTATTAAAAAGCACATATTTTCCTCCAATAATGTATATTTCATTTTTCTTACCTTTAATTCTGTCTTTTTTGTAGTTACTTAATGAATGCCACATTAATCAGGATAAGGTAGGTTGTACTGAAGTCACCAAATAAACCTTGAAATTTCAGTGGCATAAGTGAACATAAGTTTATTTCCTGTGTATCCCCATATCCAGTGCATATTTATTGGGGGAGGCTTCACTCCACAGAGTCACTCAAGGATCCAGCATCATGGAGGCTGCACTATCTCAACATATGACTTGTCAGTTCACTGTGATGAGAAAGAAAAAGATGGAAGAATTGTTTGGTGTTTTACACTGGCTCAACCAGGAAGAAATACACATCCTTTCTCATATTTCATGGTCAAAAAATAGCTGCAAGGCCCCTCTTAGCTGCAGAAGGCTGGGAAGGCTCATATTCCATTGGTCAAGGAGGGAGAGCTATACAACAAGATTTGGTGAGCACATAGCATAGTCCATGTGCCAGTTAGCAATTGTATTCTCATGTGAATGATTGAAACAATGATCACATTTTCACTTTCACAAGTTGTGACTCTGGAGACCACTGATTCCCTAGTGCTTAAAAAAGGCCCATTGTAGAACTCATGCTCAGGACAGAGCTGTCAAATTCTAACACTGAATATGTGCATCCTTAATTTGCTCCATGGATGAACATGTATGACCTCCATCTGAGCTCAGGAACAGTGTTAAACACTGGGAAACAGGATTAAAGACATGAAAATGAGCTTGTGATACAGTGAGTGTGTGCTGACATGTATTTAGCCTTCTCAATAACAAATCAAGTCACTGGAGGTGTCAGTGGGACACTCGGGTGGAGATGTTCATTAAACACATTGAGCTCTTAGGAAAGATATTCAGAGAAAACCAAGACCGTAGTTCCTTCTACACTTAGAAGTAAACTCCAAAGAAGGGCTATTTTAAACATTGAAACTGCATGATGTTGTTTAAGATGTAGAAATACTGTATTGGAAGAGAAGAAAACAAAAACGCCTGTGTTAGGCACAGTCTAGGCCTTAAATCACCGAATTGTCCCCCCAGCCCTGATTGTGTTAACATTTGCATTTCATAAGTATAGAAGCTGAGGTCCAGAGAGGTAAGTAACTGGGCCAAAAATCACACAGTTTACCCATATTTAAGCTCAGGTCTTTATACGTCAGAGTCTAGCCCACATTCCATATCCAACACAGTCTAATGGGATAGGACTCAACAGTGAGTTCATTTTCACTAGAGAAGTTCGAGCAGAGACTGTTGTTAGGGATACTGCAGAGCTCTGGAGGCATTGAATTGGGCTTTTTGCATTAGATACTCTTCAAAATGCCCTGAGTATCCAGTGCCTCAAAGAATTGAGTCTCAAGGATTCCTACAGTCAGGAGGTGGGAGGAACAAAAGTGTCCGTGATGAAGAAACCAGCTTTCCCAGAGAGGCCTGTCTCAGACTCCACTGCTGTTCTGCCTTTTGTCTGCCGCCTGCAGCACTTGAGCCTGGGAAGAGCCCAGAGAAAGGAGCCATAGAGAAACGTAATTGGTGAGTCTTTCCGATTTAGAGCTTGAAGCGTCCACTCACCTTCTAGTTTTCATGTTAAACTGTTCAAGTGGAAATCTCTTGACAGGTGTAATTAAGGTCATTTCAAGAGCAAATAGACACTTGTTTTTTCCAAAGTCACTTGCTCGGTAGTCTCCCTAGACATTTGCCAAGCTGGATCACTCCCCCACCCCCTAGAAGCTGCACGAAGCAGTCAGCAGCTTAGAAGAGAATGCCAGGTGCTCGCGGGGCTGTGATTTGTTGCCTTGGGTTCATTGCAGCTTGCAAAGTTAGTGTTAGGGATTGTTCAGAGATAAACTAAGACCATCCACCTGTTAGCCCCAATCTACCACTTGTAGTAATTTTGGAAAAAATAAAACACTGGTGGAGAGGTCAGGATACCCCCATCTTAGATATTAGCTTACCAGGTAACTAAGGCTAAGTCACTTCCCCTACCCAGCCTCAGTTTTGCCATTTGTTACATGCCAGTTGTTCTTAAATTGAGTTCTTACTAAGACTTTTTGTGTCCTATGTTGTCTGAGACATAAGTGGCTGAGACAATGGTCTAGGAATCTGTTTTCTGACATGTGGGAAGGACAGTAGCAAGTGTGGAAGGGAGCATGATGCAGTGAATTTAGTAGCAAAGAGACAAATGGATAGGCTTCTAGCTTTGTTATTACTAGTTGTATTATTATGGGCAAGTTCTCTGAAAATCTGGTTCATTTCAAAAAACAAGAATAGTGTCATTTACATTATTGTGCTATGGTGAGGATTAAATGATAAATACAGCTTCTAGCTGGGTATTTGACTAGATATGTGTTTGTATGCCCCCTTTCTCCTCCTCCTTAAGACACTGGGAAACAATATTCCCTCAACATCTCCAGCAGTGGACCTCAGGGGGTAACAACTAATTTGGAAAGGAGAATCATCTAGACATCCAGGTTGTTTAGGGTCATCGTTGAAAAGGAGAGGCAATTTTTTTCTTTATCATAGCCCAGTTAACATCACTCAGACTTTCCTGTGTCTCAAGAGGCTCACATCCTTACACTCCTTCACAAGACCTATGAAAGGCAGCTCCAGTAGAGGTAGGATTAAAAAAAAAAAAAAAAAAAAAAAACTCTAGTGCCACAGTCTTGGTCTCTGAAGAGGATGGGAAAACTTCCTAAAGGAAATAGATTTGAGATTACTTTTAAAGAGTAGGGAAATGAAAAGAAATGAAACTGAGTTTCAGAGGACAGAAGTCAGGCATGTGGGCTTATAACAGAGGATTCTCAAGCAGATGAGGACTTTCTCCCACTCTAGCTTAGTGCAGAGGTTTCTGAAGACCTAGGTCTAAGACCTGTATCAAGAATTCATAGACTATCTCTGCAAGAACTTGTCAATTACTAATCTGGAGCTGGAAGCAACATAGAGGAGAGACAGAATATGCATACAGCAGCCAGAAGGACTGACATTTGGGAGTACGAGTGAGATACTCCAGGTGAGCTTTCAAACTTGTTCATGTGATATTTGAGGAGTGGCAGGGGCTCAACAATTTAACTGTTGGGGGGTGAAAATTAATTCATTATTTTAGTATTATATTCTTGCAACTTCATTGTACACTTCCCTCACTCTCTTCATCCCCAGTGCCAGCAAGTCACCATAGCCTGGAGAATACCCAGTGCTTATGAAGTTTCAAGTACTCTCCTAAATAATTCAGTTGTATTAACTCATTTATCGTCAAGGGGTTAGAAACTGACATTTGAGCAAAGGCTAGTTGGTGATGAAGAAGAAACGAGCCATACAGGTATTTAGAAGAGAGTACCACACATAGCAGGGAGGCACTGCCAAAGCCCTGGGGTCAAGTGGACCTAATAGTACTAGAGAAGTCAGTGGCATGAGCAAGAGGGAGAATTGCAGGATATAAGGCCAGACAGTGTTGCGTTTCATAAAAAAGCAACGCCACGTCACATTTTTTAGTCCTCCTCCTCAAAAATGATTAAATCTTCCTTAACGTAGAGTCAGAGTCATTTTGTTCTTTTCTAGACTGTCATTATGTCTTATAGTGATATTTTCAATGAATTTAATCTTCTCTATCCCAATGTAACACCAGTATTTTCTAAAGAGGAATAACAAGGGGACATTTATGGAAATATAGAGACCAAAAGTATGAAATAATAATATAAGTATTAGTCAAATGTACTAAACATAAGTTTTTATTTCTTTTGTTTTTTTTCAAATTTTGGACCCAGAGAAAAGTACTTGAATTCTAAGATAATTTAATGAATGCTTAGATTAGTGGTGTTAATGTTATCCTCTGATCCATAGAACTGACAGCTAGCCTGGATGTTTATCGCAATTCTGCCCTTTGCTGACTGCATGGTACAGGACAAGTTAGTCAACCTCTGTCAGTCTCTATTAGTTTTTTCATCTTTAATATGGGAATATTTATGCTCACCTTGAAGGGATCTTGTGAGAATTAAATAAGGTAATTGAGTCAAGTGTTTGCATAATTGGTGGTGGCTCCATTTACAGTTGATGTGAGTCTCAATGTCATTGTTATCATGGTATTAGTTAAGACCCTTAGGTTTTCCATGGCAGAAATCTAACTCAAATTAACTTAAACAAAATAACAATGTATTACAAATTTTCTTAGGATTGCATGAGATAGGAACAGGCCTGAACCTTAGGATAAATCAGAACAAGAAACTTTAATAGCAGTAGAATCCTTGGTCAATTATCTTTGTTCCTCTTTCTGGATATTATTTATTGGTCTACTTTTTTTTCTGTGTTTTAAGCTAGATGCCTTCTATCCCCATCCTCATTCCATTCCTCAGATTTAACCTCTGCAATAAGTGGCAAAGGGGAGCTTCCAAACCTTTCTCATCTTTACAAGTTTAGTATTTTTGACATGAATCTCTCTTTTCCAAGTTCAAAAATTCCAGGGAAGGGACTCATTGATCCAAGCCCTGGACCAATCATGTATAAAGAGGGTGGATTCATATACAGTAAGCTTCCCATGTATAGTAGCTGCTTCAATGGTGTGAATAACACGGGAGCAAAGGAATCTCAAAAGGACCAGCAGGAACAAGAATGTCCTCAGAAGAAGGCAGGGGATTGCTGTTTAGAAAATAATAGTTTCCTACTGTAATCATTATATGTATTTCCATTTATCATTATTATTGCGCTTAGGACAAGTTTTCTAGTATTTACAGAGTTCTAGGTTATTAGAAGATGTAGAATGGAAGGAATTTTATAATATCATTAATTCTAAACAACCTGACACAGAACTTTGGCTAGTTCTTTCAAGAGGTTGATGAATGTGCGTCTCCAAAAAGAACATCACCTCCCAACATCTGACCACATTCTCTGCTTCGAAGACAGGAAGGCCTGCTTTTCCCCATTTTGTTCCATTTAATGTAGGCTCCTCTGATGTCATTCTTAGAGAAGATAAAGAACAGCTGGCCACCATCTTAAGTATAATAACGTTTAATATGTCTGAAAACTGCGATTACGTCAATCCCTTTACCTCACGTCAGATTGAATAATCCCAGTCACTTCAGCTTTCCCTCTAAGCTGCCGCAGCATTATAATTGCCACCCTATTGACTATTCTAGTTTCTCCTTCTCAGTTCTAACTTGGCCTTTGGCCCTGATGAAGTCCAGGGTCAAGTTGGCATTTCACTGCTTGGCCAAAGACAGTTTATCCTTGCATATTTTCAGGGAGGGGAGTCAGGAGTGTAGGAACACGTATTCTGATGTGGGTGAGCTGTATGGCCAAAAGTTCATGGATGGTTTTCTTAACTGCTATTAGTAGGTTGCCAATGTGTATTGGACACAACATAAAGTTTCATAGACATGAATTCAAATCTTTGCTCTATTATCTATTGATCTTTGGCAAGTGACTCGATCCTTTACCCATTTAAAAAATATACACGTTGGAGATAAAAATACTAGTAGCATCTAGTAGTAAATGGGATGATTCGTATAACATGCTAAATGATGTGCCAGATATATGAATGGCCCAATAAATTTTAGTTCGTTTTTTTTGTTCTCCTTCTCTAAATGGGTTTTTTAGGAAACCAGCAGGTGATAAGAGCCAGATTAATGAGCAGGAAGATAATTCGTGTTCTAGTCCCAGCTCTGCTGATAATTACAAGAAAAGTTAGTTTATTGTATGACACTTGTCTCTAAGATAGAGGGTTGGAAATAAATAAGTTAATTCCTAAGGTTGTTGACAACTCTAATAATACAAAATCCGAAGACTACTGTGTTCCTAATACGGTTTGGCAATTTTCAGAATTAGGAGATCATTAACCACATACATATTTGCCCTGAAAACAACACTGAAAGTAATACTTTCATTCACAGACTAATATTCATGGATCTTTAATTGTATTAAACATCTCCTCCAAAGTGATCCTGTGCTCTTAAGTTTTCTGGTTGTTTGTTGTGCCATATTGAGAGGCAGAGCCAGGGAGTGATACAAAAGTAGGAGCTGAAACCGGAAGTCCAAGGAGGTTGTCATCAGTTCCGGGAAACAGAGATCAGAGCTGAGCCCCTTAGTGGCCATTGCCAGTGAGGGAAGGTCTTGGAGCAAAGATCAAGAACCTCCAGCAGGGACAGCACAAGAGAGGCATAGAGTATGCGAGTTAAGATTGTGAGTTTGAGAGTCAAGCAAACCTGGCCTGGAATCCTGTCTGTGCCATTACTTTAGAAGTATAAAATGAAGATAATAACTCTTATCTAGGAGGGCCGCTGAAAGCATTAAATGAGATAATGTATGCAACATATTTAGCATATGGTAAATACTCAGCTAGCTGAGGCTTATGTTATTAACAGAATCCACAGCAGGGGCTTGGTGGGATTGTACTAATAGAATCCAGAAAGAAATATGCTGAGCATCCCTCTCCTCCTTCAGCCAGTCTGTTTATTATTGATACATAACCCTTCTTACTGGGGGGGTTTCTGATGCCAATAAACCAGGCAATCTCTGACATTGCTTTGAGTATAGATAAAAATGACTTTACTACATTTACCTTTTGGAAGAAATGCTATTAGATGGTTATTTTGGCAGCACAGTTGGTTCTTGACTGATATAGACCAGCAGTCTAAATTGACAGTATTATTAAATGATCTTGCCTTCCTCAAACATATGCCAAGGGATGTAGGGGAAAGAAGTCTGGGGCTAAAATTTTGTCACAGACAACCTGTGAACGAGACAAAAAATGTTAAGACAAGAACACACATTTATTAGAAAGGCATATTTAATTACATAAATAAAAAACTTCCATAAGTAACCAAAAAAAGCAAAACATGTAACTAAAGTAATAAGATAAATGACAAGCTTGGGAAACTATATTCAGTGAAACATTGGAACTCTTCAAATGACAATTTAAATAAACAAAATGAAATTCTAAAAAATGCGCAGGCAAAGAACATCAACAGATGTATCCCAGCTAGAAAACAAACACAGGAAAAATTACTGTTACAAATAATCATGAGGTATATTAAATAAAACACGATCATGCTTGTTTTGCCCATTAATTATCACCTTCACCAAATAATTAGATTCAATGCTAATGGCAGTGAGGTGAATGTAACAACCTCATACATTGTGGGTGGCATTTTAAATTGCTATAGTAGTTTGGAAAAGCCATTTGATCATGTATCTCAGAAGCCACTTCTGAGACACTGACCTACAAAAATAGTCCAAAATAGAGAAAAAAAAATGTATGCACAAAAGTATTCATTTTTAATAGCAAAAAGAGGCAACACAAATGCTCAGAGAATAAACAAACTACGGCAAATTAATTCAATGAAACATTATATATCCATTTAAAATTTTCTTTATGCAGAATCTATAATAACTTGATAAGCTAACACTATCATAATGTTAGGAGAAAGAAGTAAGATACAAAATAATTTGTACATTTTGAACATATTTAAACAATGAGAAGTAAATGTATTAAAATATGATCATTTTTATTGGTGGTGTGGAGTCTTCCACCTGAAGAATCTCCCTTTTTCCTTCTTTCGTGAACAGGTACTGGCCCCCCCCTTTTTTTTTTGTTCCTCTTTCCAGCAGTCCTTCTGCACCCCATTGCCACCATCCCCAAGTTCTTGTCAAGGCTCTATGATGCCTTATTTAGCAACATTTCTTTTCTTTTTGAACTCTCTTCCTTGGGCTTCCCTGATACCACATTCTTTGATATTCCTCTTACCCTCCTGATCTTACTCAAGCTTCTTGCTACCTTTGCTTTGTTCCTTGACCTCTGAATATTGAAGCACTCCAGGAAGTGGTTTCTGGAAGCTGTGGTCTTCTTGGTTCTTCCCTTTCTCCTAAAATGAATTCATCCAGTATAATAGCTTTCAATAACATTTTGATGGCCATGATTCCTAAATGTATCTTTTTCAATGCTGACCACTCATCAAGTTCCAGACTTAGATATCCAACTACTTATTTACCATCTTCACTTGCATATTTAGATGCATTTTAAACACAACATAACCCAGTTGAAACACTGATTCTCATTTTTCCTTGTTCCCATTTGTATCAGTCTTTATCTTCCCACCCCAGAGAATAACATCCCTGTTGACTTAGTTGCTCCTGTTAAAGACACGGAAGTATTCTTTCACTCCATCAGCACGTCTCTCAGCTTTAACCTGAATCAGTATTCTTCTCTTCATCTCTGTGTACATTGCCTTAATCCATACCACTGTAATTTCTCTCCAGAATCATTGCTGTGGAACCCAAATGTTCTCCGATTCTACTTTTGCCCATATCTCCTGTGGTTTTCTTATTCACAAGCAGCCAATGTGAAATTTTTAAGAAATAAATTAGATTGTATTATTTCCTCAAATTATTTTCTTTTTCTAAGGGTACCAATGGGAAAAATGCCTGTTTAGTTATCTTCCTCCAGTAGATGGGGCTATTGAGCACCAAATTTTCTCAGAACTAATGTACAATTTTTTTTTTTTTAAATAAAAAGAGGAGTTCATCAATGTTGATTTTTACTAACTGTAAAACATTCCTCAGAGTAGATCCACTATGGTTGCAACTATCAAAAATATACAAAAGTGGAAAACATAAAATGCTTATTATAAAGCATGAAAAGAATATAATTTGTTAATCAGATTCTCTTACTATTTGAAAGCCCTGAAAATTTGTGTGGACTCTAGAACATATATTGACACTCAATTATAATCTTTGCTAGGAGAAAGAGAAAGGGGAGCTCTTTTCTCTTCTGTTGGTGAGTTTTACGTTTATTCCAAAATGGGCACGATTCAGTCTCCACTGGGATTTTCCTAAGGCTATCATCCATATGGATGAAATAGGATGATAGCTAGGAAGGGAGAAACATTAACACTTAAAGAACAGCTTCTATGTATCATTTTGCGTATTTTATCTACAGCTTCCATAGTATTTATTTGAGTTAAATATTCTCAGCCATATTTTATTAGATGGAAAAACTGGGGCTGGAAAAGGTTAAGAGATTTGCCATTAAGAAAAAGTAAATAAAACAATTGAATTTGAATCCACTCTGGCTTGCACAGACTCAAATAAGTCTCTCACTGGTGTTCATATGCTGTTCATACACAGTGGTAATGTCCTTGACTGAAAGTGAAAAGTGTGTGGCTCATGCTTAAGGCAAGATGCTGTGAGCAGAAAGTGAGTCATAGTTGGCATAGAATGATTTTGTGTAGACATGGCTGGAATTAGAGGCAAGTGCAAGATGCTAGGAGACAGCACAGGAAGTATCTGAAAGAACATCCCTGTATTGACTTGTCAACCCTTCCATATGCTATTGCTGGACAGTGGGGGAGGGGTTATGGGTGAGCATGACATTACACACCTGTTAATTACTAGCTTTAACCAGGATAAATCTCACACTTAGTCTTCAGTTGTGAAAAGCAGCGCAACTAAGGAGAAAGAGTATGAGCTCTGGATTTGAATCCTGCATTTTAGACCCAGTGTGACCCTGCACTGGGTCCAAGACTAAATTTTAGGACTTTGAAAAATTGGTCAATATAGCTACCAACTGATTTTGAGGAAAAAGCTAAGTGAGCTCATATTCTAAAAGTGAATGCTCTAAGCTTTACTACTGGCATTTATTATCTTTAATAGCAATACTGACATGATGTATCAGTGACCCACAGACAATCTGTTGGCCATTTTTGCCCAGGATGAGAATCATAGTCAGAAACAGATGAGCACCTTTTGTTTCTGGCTGGAGTCAGGAAGAATGGGGAGTGGGTGAACAGTAAAGAAGCAAAAACAAGATAAACAAAACCAGTCTTCGGGTTCCATTTTGTTTCTGGTCAACCCATATCCCAGCAGTCCCTGCTTCTCAGGTCAATGAATATTCAACAGACAGTGTGGTTCTGTCTGCTGCCAACTTATAGCGTTCAACCTAGAAACTACCGGACTTCCGCGTTTCCTCTGCTGAAACTTTTCACCTCTAATTTAAGCAGTGCAGTTGGGAAACTTCAAAGTAAGTATAGTGATATGGTTTGGCTGTGTCCTCACCCAAATCTCAACTTGAATTTTATTTCCCAGAATTCCCACGTGTTGTGGGAGGGACCCAGGGAGAGGTAATTCAATCATGGGGGCCAGTCTTTCCTGTGCTATTCTCGTGATAGTGAATATGTCTCACGAGATCTGATGGGTTTATCAGGGCTTTCCGCTTGTGCTTCTTCCTCATTTTCTCTTGCTGCCACCATGTAAGAAGTGCCTTTCACCTCCCACCATGATTCTGAGGCCTCCCCAGCCATGTGGAACTGTAAGTCTAATTAAACCTCTTTTTGTTTCTAGTTTCGGGTATGTCTTTATCAGCAGTGTGAAAGCAAACTAATACAGTCTCTACTTCCATTGTATTTTTAGCCATGCATTGTGATGCAAATGAATGTAATAGTAAACTATAAATTCACAACAAATCAATGCATGCATTTAAACCATTATTATTTTTTCTTAGTTTTATTTTTAATTGGTAAATAATAACTGTCCATATTTATAGAGTTCAAAGTGATATTTCAACATATATATTGTAAAATTATCAAATCAGGGTAATTAGCATATCCATTACTTACCTTAACTGTTCATCATTTCCTCGTGTTGAAAATATTTAAAATCCTCTCTTGTAGATATTCTGATGTATACAATACATTATTACTAATTGTTACTAAGTAGAATCACTGTCACCTTTCTGTGTAATAGAACACCCACAACTTATCCAGGGGAGTCTGGTGAGATAAAAGCATCCTAAACGAGATTAAAAATGGAGAAGAAGTCAATTCTATGTTTCAAAAGCGAAAACCTTTAAAAACAATAAAGTTTAATGGGCATAAAGTTAAGCCATTATTATTTTTGAAGGCTTTGCTTTTGGAACACAGAACTGATTCCCTCTCCATTTTAAAACTTGGTTAGGATACTCTTTTATCTAGCTGGATTCCTCAGGGGGTATCAAATTTTTACACATTGTTTTTATTACTCGAGTTCTGTCTCATCAGTTTATATTTGTAAAATACACTGAAGAAATGCAGTTTGACATTGGCCAGAGGGACCAGCATTGTCTTTTTTCCCAGGAATGGGAGTTTGGCAGGTTGTGTGTGGCCTATGAGAGAGGGTGGGGATGAGCATAATATATTACACCTTTTAGGGCTGAAAAATAACACCTTAAGGTTTAAGACTGAATTACAGAACACTTAGCCTTCAGTAAATCCACTGTGATGGGCAAATGCCTGCCAGATTTCTTTGAGGCTAATTGCTTCTGAAGGCCTTAACAGGTGTCCCCATTACTGTCAGGACTGAGGTACTGCTGCTGACTTAAATCAGAATTTAGTGCATGAAGAGGAGATAGGTGACCAAGACTCCCTTTTATTCCCTGATAATGCAGAGAATTTGGCAGGGAGTGAGGCAAGAAGAGACTCTGAATGTCTGGTTATATTTGGGCACTTAAGCAGTTATGTCTCTACTTTATGGCAGAGAGGCCATATGTCAGCATATAGAATTATTCTTTACCCTGTATTAGCAGAATGACTTGACTAATATCGAAGAAAGAATCCTCCATATTCAGGAGCATACCAGAATAAACTTTAGTTTTTCTTGTTTGCATCAAATCTGATGCAAGATATGTGGCCCACTGCTATCTTCTAACCCTACCATCATTTACTCTCAGCCTCCAGTGGCACCATGGTGGCCAGTGGGGAATGTAGGAGGTATCTGACTGTTCACCTCCTTGGACAGAAAATTACAGTCATCAGTGCATTGACCAGAGCTGACAACATTGTTCCAACTTCAGTCTGTAGTGGTCTGGGAAATGAAAGAGAGCACATACAATATTTGGTCATTATTGTCTCTGCACCATTGTCCCCCACCCCTCTTTACAAGCAGACATATTCCCAAGGGTTCTACCATCATCATCATCACCAGCAGCAGCAGCAGCAGCAGCAGCAGCAGCAGAACCAGCAATCCCCTTATTAGCTCAGTTTCCTGATTTCTGAAAAAAATAAGGACAATAATGCCTACTTCACAAAACTTGGATAAAGTAACATTTGAAAGGACTTAAAGTAGGATATGGCACAAAATAGATATTCAACATGTATCAGTCATCTCTAGTGCTACACTCTTGATTGAGAATTCAACAGGGACATTCCCATTGCACATAATTAAACACATAACATGAAATTGAAAATAAGATTAAATAAAGTCATTTATTTTTATTTTTCAGTCACATATTACAAAACAAAGTAGTGGTGACTCTGATATGGCTATTTGTTCTTTAATTCATCTTCTTATTCTCAAAGGGCACTGTAGTCATTGCCTGAGATCTGTGGTTCTCAAACTCTAGGTGATCCAGTGTGAAGCAAAGTTGTGAGCCAGTACTGTCCCTTGCTTTCTAACCTTCCTACTCTCACCCTGTTCCTCTGAATAGCATCTGGATTCTGGAAAAGTATGTAGTAATTAGTTAATTACTTCCAGTTTTCTGCTACCCCTTGATTACTATTGTCATTATCATCATCATCAACCCTGTTTTTCACAGAGCAGTGTTTCTGAAAATAATAGTTCCCCATTTTTATTGAAAACACTATAATGTTAGGTTCTCATTTATAAAATTAATAAAGCATTTCACAAGCAAGATTTTTGTTCCCTTTTACAATGAGAAGACTATGACTCAGACATGTACTGTGACTAGTAAGGGGAAGAGTATGGGACTCCACTTCAGGTTTTCTCATACCAAGTCCTGTGCCTTTTTAGTTGTATCAATCTCTCCTAAGGTTGAGATCTCAGGATTTGTAAAAAATAAAAATAGCAGTGGCTTATAAAAATAATAGTAGTGGGTGATTAGTCTCAAATGAGCAAGTAAGGCATTTCCTACCAGCAAATTAGTAGCAATGTTGGTCATATGAATTGAATCTGTTTTTTAAATTGTCTTAACAGTCAACTCACAATTAGAGTTTTAAGCGATTGCTAGAAACATTAAACGAATAAAGTAATTGGGCTGACCACTTGTTCACTAGTTATTTTGATCATTAAGAGTAGCCTATGTTAAATGAATTTGTTTAACTGCAAATAACTTCATCCCCAACCTTCCCAGATCTAGCCACTCTCAAGGGCTGAACAAAGCAATTTCCTTGGTTACATGAGTACTTGTGTTTGCCAAGGCATCTTGGATATCCAAAGGACCCAAAATAGATCTAGTCAAATGGATTTCAATCTTATTTGCTTCCTTCTCCCAATAAGGGTCAGTCCAGAAGGATTCTAAATTAATGCAAGTTCTCCAGAGGTCAGCATAAATTTAAAAACATCAGCATGTGCTTTAACTATTGATAGTCTATTAAACCCTGTTATTTAAATTGTGCTAGCATATAAATTAGGCTGCTGAGAATTAAGAATCGAGGGGCAATGCTTTATTAGAGTAATCCAAATACTGCATACTAAATTGTAAGGCAGATTAAAATAACAGATTCTGTAGATACTCTAGCCTAAAGAAAGAGGAGTATAACTCTCTCTGACTTGAGTGAGGGCTGTGCATAGTAAAGTTATTCCAAAGAGTACTGTACAGAAAAAAATAAATGACCTTACAATGGAGAAATCTAGAAACACTCGTCATTTAGGTAATTAATGGTCAAATCATATTGATAATATATATTCTCACTTTATGTGATGAAAATGGCACTTTGTCTCTGTGATCCTCCTCCCCAAACCCACAACCTCAGTCTAATCGTGAGAAAAACTTGAGGCAAATTTCAATAGAGAGAAATTCCACAAAATGCCTGACTAGTATTCCTCAAAACTGTCAAGGTCGTCAAACCCAGGGAAAGTGTGAAAAAATGTCACGGCCAAGAGGAACCTAACGACTTGTGACAACCAAATGTAACAAGGGTTATGTGTGATATCCTAGAACAGAAAAATAGCATTAGGTAAAACAAAACAAAAAAAAAAATAGATAACTGATGGACTTTAGTTATTTATAATATATTAAGATTTGTTCATTAATTGTAATATGTACCATACTAATGTAAAATAATAATAATAGAGACAATGAGAATCTGATGTGGAGAAGTTGTATAAAAACTGTTTAATCTGTAAAATTTCTCCATAAATCTAAAACTGTTCTAAAAAATATGTCTATTAATAATTCTAAAAAATCACAATAATAAACCCTTACATGGTCCCAGGTACTGTTCTGAGTTGTGTTATTATTTTGCATGATAATTTACTTAATGATATAATTATCATTCCCATTTTATAGATGGAAAAACAGAAACACAGAGAAAAGTAATCTGCTCAAAGTCATGCCTACAGGAAATGCTGGGTATGGTTAGGACTCAGGGAACCTGAATGCAGTGTCTAGCTCTTAAGGCTATGCTAACTTTCTAAAATCTATTTTCTTGTTTATCTTAGTCTGTGCTCATCTTCGTGACCCTTTTTTGAAATTAACTTCTGTCTAAACCAAACCTCAATTTACCTTCTGTAGTGAGAATTTATTTTTCCTTTCCTGAAATTAATTTCCAATTCTTCCAGCAACACTTACCACTACTCTGCCTCCCATCAACATCTTCACCTTTGGAATCTACATCTTTCCCAATAACAACCAATAAGGTTCGAATTGTGTTGACTCTACTCCCAGTTCCAGGATTGGACCAAGCCAATCAACCTAGAGCATTCCTCTGGCTGCAATGATTAGCTACAGGATGGCCATACAACATGGCCAATGAGAAGATACAGAAACTTCTCCAGGATTTCCAAGACAGTGAAGCTTTTTTCCCCCTGTATTTGGTGAAGTAAGTGCCTGAGGCTTGTTGCTGTACCTATATTACTACCTTGAAGGCTGCCATACTGAGGAACAGTTGATATTTGGAAGACAGTAGGGAAAGGTAATCCAGAGAAATGAACTAGATAACAATATTTCAGCCTGCCTTGCCCTACACATTCAGGTTATAGGTATCAATTGATTACCTTTTTTTGTTTGAAAAATTTGAGGTTTTTGACAGATAAACATAAGGAGTTCCAGCTGCTGCACTGTGCTCCTCTGGACCTCGGCCCCAGGAAAGTCTGAATTTTACTTGAGCAGTCACCAACCAGTCACCAATTTTACAGAGCAGTCTCTGTAGGTGAGATGAATTTCCTAAGCCATCTCACCCATGCTCACCTTCCTCCTCTCCCATTCTTCCCCCATCGGGGCTAGATTGCTTGTGATTCAGAGCTCCAAAGACCACAACTGGTTTTAATTCAAATTGGTTACTCTTAAATGGACTAGCATTCCCTTGACCTACAGTTTTTATTTCTTGCCTTTTTTCCTTTTCTTGTCCCCAAATATTAATAATTCCTTTATTCATGAGCCTTCTTTTCTCTCCACCATTGCCTGCCTTGCCTTCAACTAAATTTTTATCTCAAAAAGAGAAGGGGAGTTTGTCCCCCATATAATTTCTTTCTATTGCTATATTCCCAATCCCACTGAATGTTTCCAACAGCTGTCTAGATCCTCAAGCCAGAAACTGGACATTTTTATTGTTGTTGTTAATTTTTTTTTGATACCTAGTGGAGTAGAGAGTAGAATGGTGATTACCAGACGCTAGGAAGGGTAGTGGGGAGGAGGGTGAATTTGTTCCTTCTCATGCTGCTATGAAGAAATACGCAAGACTGGGTAATATATAAAGAGGTTTAATTGACTCACTGTTCTGCATTGCTGGCGAGGCCTCACGAAGCTTTCTATCATGGTAGAAGGGGAAGCAAACATGTCCTTCTTCACATTGCGGCAGGAAAAAGAAGTGCAGAGCCAAGAGACTTATAAAACCCTCAGATCTCATGAGAACTCACTCACTATAATGAGAACAGCATGGAGGAAACCACCCCCATGATTCAATCATCTCCCATGAGGTCCCTCCCCCAACACATGGCGATTACAATTCTGATTCACACCTCAAGATGAGATTTGGGTGGGGACACAGAGCCACACCATATCAAAGGGGATGAAGAGAGTTTGGTTAATGGATATAAAAACACATTAGATAGAAGGAATAAGGGCACCAGATTTTATTCTTTCCTCTTTCATATCCTTGCATCTAGTGTTACCATACCCTCTGCCTTACATTTCTAAAATGGCTCACAAATCCATTAGTTTTTGTCTGTTTATCAACAAATGCTCATCTACTATTATCAACTATTATCTTGAAGACTTACATCAATAACCTCCTAATTTATATTGCATCCCTAAACATTGAGAATAATATATTCACAGATGCTTGGAGCTGGTAGAGACCTCAAAGATATTCTGGTCCAATCCTTTGTTAAAGTCTTGGGTACACTTGGCAACATACCACAATATCACCTCAACTGCTCAAGGCCCTCCACCCCGTACATCCCCGGACCTGGCCTCAGCCTCATCCCTCTGTGTACTTCTATGCATGTGAACTGCTGCTTACTTACATCTTACCAAATACAACTGCACATTCAGGCTTCTGGGCCTTTGCTCCTGCTTTTCTCTCTGGAAAATTGATTCCATCCCTTAAATCATCTGACAATAAGCATTCACTTTTCATAATTCAGTTCAGGGTCACTTTCTTATAATATATTTCCTGATGATCTTTTTCATTCTTGCCATAGTACTGGTTTCTTCCAACTTACATGCCCCTGCTGTGGCCTCTGTGGACTGCTATCACAGTACCTAGAACTTTTTATCACACCTGATCATTTATGCATCTGTCTCCTTATCTAAACTGAGAGTTTTTCAGGCTGAAGGTATCCTTTTTTTTGTATTTGTGCCCCTATACCAATCATAATATCTGTTATGTAACAGGACCTCCAGGCATGTTTAATGAATGGCTAAGTTAATGACTGAACAATTAGGTCTTCATCCATAATAAGCTGGACATGGTCAAGGTAATGTCCCCTCGCCCTTGTTTGAGCCCTTGAGTGACTGAAGAGAATCATGAGGTCTCCTTGGTTTACAATGATTTATATTTGATTTTTTAGAATTTATAAATTTATAATGATATGAGAGAGGTGGAGTAAGGGAGAGAGAAACAAAAGGGTAAAAAATAAAACCCTGTCCTATACAGAAGAATGTCAGCTTACATATGTAGAAGAGATTACGGAATTAGAAAAACAACAGTCATTTTTAATTGATTTAAGCAATGATCATCATAATATAGGGTCTTCAAGGACAGGGTCCATATGTAAATGGTCCTCAAAATGTGGTTCAGCATGAGTATCTCTTGAGAACTTGTAAGAAATGCAAATTATCAGTCCCCACTGAAACCCACCAAATTAGAAACTCTGGTGATGAGGTTCAGAAGTCTGTGCTTTAGGATCAGGTGATTCTGATGTGCTGTGATGTGCATTCAAGTTTGAGAACTACCACCATGTACCACCATGTACCACTCCCTGCTGCATTGTCAGCACAAGGAACTACAAAGCAGAAACGATTGTTAATCTAATTGAAGCCTTCTAGTTACCCATTGTTCATTCCTATCACAACTCTTCAGGAACTGTCCTAAACCATTTTGACATTCTTCAGATTTCTAATTCTTCTCTGTACTCCCACTCCCTCAGCAGAAGGCCTAACCATTTGCTGTCCTGAGGAAATAGAGGTTATCCTAATGACTTCCCTTCATTTCTCATCTTTTCATCCAAGTATGTCTCAGTTTCAGCATTCAGGTAGTTTAAACCCCTTGGTATTGCTGACCGGACTTTCATGACATACAATGCTTCCATCCTCACCTCCTACCACTTATCTAATTACAAACTATTCCCCAGCCAAACCCTAAGGGAGTCTTCTTGTATAAAAACCTGAGCATTGTCTCATGAAAAAAAGTACTACTCTTCCATAGCTCCACCTCTATGTACACACATACAGGGTCTCTTGGCTCATAGTTGGGTCTCAAAATATGTGTGTTAAATCAAGCAATAGGAAAGATGCAAGTTAGGGCTCCTGATTGCAGAGAAAAGAAACTAGTTTCACCAAGGTTAAACCAAGAAGAAATTTTTTTTTTTGGAAAACATGTATTTTAGCTTACAGACTTGAAGGAAAAGCTAGACCATCAGGCCTTGGAAAGGACAGCTAACCAGACCCCTCTGCAGGCATTGGAAGCAGGGCAGTGTCTGAGGGTCAGTAATGTTAGT
The DNA here is from genome assembly GCF_037993035.2 of Macaca fascicularis. Lineage (NCBI taxonomy): Eukaryota > Metazoa > Chordata > Mammalia > Primates > Cercopithecidae > Macaca > Macaca fascicularis. Next base: position 140,940,279 of record NC_088382.1, read on the forward strand.
CAGCCAACTCCAACCATTCTCCATCTTTTCATCACTGTTCCACTTTTCAAGTCATGCATGGAGGATGGGCTAAACTGGCTGAATTTGTGTCACATATAACATCCAAGTCACAAGAGGTGTCTTAATTGGAATTTCTCCAATAGCAGATCCAGAAAAACTTGAGTGCTTGTAACTTATTTGGGAGGTGATGTCAGAAACTAAATGGAAGTGAGAAAACAGGGATAGTGAGACAGGGAAAGGAGAAAAGACGTTATCATAAACTATGTAGAAAACCTTTGATTCCACATTTCTGGATTGCTCCGGTTGGCAAACAAATGAACTCCTGTTGTGGAAAACCTACAGGGTTCAAAGGGATATGGGGCAGGGATTAATAGAATCTGCTGTAAGAGGTTAATGCACCTCTTTTAAGAATTCCATTAAGACTGTGTGAACTAACCAGACACAGTTCTCTAAAAGAAAATCAAGACACTATTTACTGGGAGAAGGGAGAGTAGATTCTGGGCAGATAACATGATATACACGTCAAAAAATAAGGTAACCCATGGATAAGAGAGATTTAGAAAAAACGTGCTTGGGCAGGTTCATAGGGTAGAAAGATCTTATCCAATCAGAGAAAATTATTTTAAAAAATCATTGAGAAGTTGGATTTTGTTCACCAAATGCACTCTCCTGTCTCAACACAGCAAAGTCTGTTTTCATGGTCTCTCCTCTTCAAGCATTCAGTGCATGTATGAACTACACTAGATTCTCATCATCACAACATAATGCAAAGGAAATGTATGTGGATACCTGGGTGTAGCAAATCATTAGTGCTGGGTGTTTGCTTAGATCCCGTTGTTGCTATTTTCAGGTGAATAACTGCTAATTTAATTCTTGCTGGGAAAACAACATTACACTCAAATTCCTGTGTGGGGGAAAAAAAAAAGAAAACAAGGCACTAATGACTAGACAGACTCAGGTTTCTACGGCAACATATTGCTCTTAAGGCTCAAGTGGAATATTAAAATAGTGGTTCATTAGGTGGTACAGGTTTATTTTCTAATATAGTATATATGCAATATATAGTGCCTCAATAATGTAGTACTTGATTTATGGTCTCTAATATACCCTCTACAGCAGTGACAATTTTTTTCACCACATAAAGAATTATTTCAAGGCTGTAGCTATATTATTATTAATCTATTCATATCCTTTTGCCTCTATGTAGCTGAATGTATATCTCTACCTCCTTATATCTCTCTCTGTCTATATCATGGTCATGGATATCTGCCCTGCATCTAGTAAATATAAAAATTCCAGAGAAGAGGGGAGCAACTCTCTGTCTGAGTATACGAATGTCTGTCCTTGAAATATTTAATGGGTCTGGCATTCAGAACTCTCTGGGATCTTGCTTCTCACTACTTCATTCTCCTGCATCTAAATAGGATCATTCAAGTCTCTTCAAGAATGCTCTTTGTTTTTCATTCTGAAATCCATTCATCTAGCTATATCCTCTTCCTGGAAGATTCTTCCATCCATCACTCCTCTGCTTGTTGAGAGTCTACCCATTCTTCAAGGGCCTGTTGAAATACCCCAATCTCTGTCCTTTCAGATCTTCCTTAAAGGCTTGATCAGAAGTAACTGACCATTTTTCTGCAGTATAAAGGTCTTCATTTATATTTTGCTGGTAGTCCTATTTGAGTGATATACTGGCCCCAATGTGGATCAATGTTAGAGACACTTCTCAAACACTTGATCTTTTTTTTTGAATCTTTCTCCTCACCTACAATAAATCACCTTGAAATCAGACAGCTCTGATACTACTTCCTTCTCAACTTATTACCTGTGTGTTCTTGAGAAAGAGAGATAACTTCCCGAAGCCTCAATTTTACCATCTATAAAAATGGTTTTAACAATAGATCCTATATGATACTGTTGTTGTAAAGATTAAATGAAATGCAAATCGATGTTGATGTTGATGATGATGATGATAGTAATGACAACGGAGAGAATGAAAATTACGCTGGTTTAGATGTGCTTGAGTATTGAAAGAAAATTTAAATTTTATAAATAGTGAGTTCAAGGGGACCCACATAGCTCAAAAAAGAGCAAATAGCACGTTAATGCCCTGAAGAGAATGAATGCATCACCAAAAATTCACTGAGCATTTATTAATCATTTCTATGTGCTAGCCTCTGGTGAAAATTAAATACAAACAATGCTTAATATCCTGCAAAATTAAGTTCTGTTTTCTAGCTTGGAACATAAGCATGACTAGTATCCTGCTAGCATCTTTAGAATTTTCTTCCTATGATTTTCCTCGATTTTACAGTCCTCTCATATCGCCATATTTTTCCACTCACAATTTTCTTTCATTGGAATGTCTTTTTTCACCATTCTGTCCCCTAATGTTTCCTCAAGATTTTTCTCAATAATTGCCACTTACCTCCTCTAGCAAAGTTTTTCTATGATCCATCATCCTCTAAGGTTTGGTCACAAACAAGCAAAAAAGCAAGTCTCCCTTTTTGCTCTTATAGTTGCTTGTGCAGGTCTGTCACTACACTTTTTTCTCTTGATTTTAATTAATATACTTGATTTTGCATGCAAAAAAAAGTTAGAATTATTTCTTTATCTCTACAACCTTAGCACTTAATACAATGCCTGTCACTTAATATGAACTCAATAAAAAATAAGTACATACATGCATGTAGTATTTATTAGTGTTATTTGACACAAATGGTATACTAGATTATTGCTTGGTAAATCATCACTCTCACCCTCTTCACCTTCATGGGAGAAATGTAGTTCTTTGCCCCAGCAACAGTAGCCCTGGCCATGAGGTAATTCAGATGTTAGTGGACATGACACAAGCAAAGGCTAGAAGTGTACTTGTGCACTCGGCTCTTTTTGTGCATGCCTTCCTTCTGCCATGAGAAGAATGTGGGTTAGGCAGCTCTCAGTTCTAAGGAGAAAGAGAGACATGAAGAGCAGCTCTATATCTACTCAGAAGTGGGATTATCACACTTGTTAGGATTGCTATTATCAAAACAAACAAGCAAACAAGCAAAAACAAAAGATGACAACTATTGTTGAGGATTCAGAGAAATTGGAATGCTTATACACTGTTGGTGGGAATGTAAAATGGTGCAGCCATTATGAAAAACAGTAGGGAAGTTCCATACACACACATACACACACACACACACACACAAAAAAAAAAAAAAAAACCCAGAAATACCATATAATCCACCAATATCACTTTTGAGTATTTATTCAAAAGAATTAAAATCAAGATCTTGAAGAGACATTTGCATTCTCATGCTCATTGCAATGCTGTTATGTGCATAAAGCAGAATGTTGTACAACCTTAAAAAGAAGGAAACCTTGTCATATTTGATAACATGAGTGCACCTTGAGGACATTATCCTAAGTAAAATAATCCAGTCACAGAAGGGCATATATGGCATGATATCACTGATATGAGTTATTTAAAGTAGTCAAATTCAGAGGAGAGAATCATGGAGTGAAATGTTTTCAGGGGCTGGGAGGAGGAGTAGATGGGGAGCTGATATTCCATGGATATAGCGTTTTAGTTAAACATGATAATTAAGTCCTAGAGAGTTGCTACACAACATTGTGCCTACAGTCAACAATACTGTACTGTACACCTAAAACGATCTTAAAAGGATAGATCTCAGGTGAAGCGTTCGTATCACAATAAAAAAGAACAAATCAGAAATTTTTCTTTTAAAAACCCACAAAGGTTTTGAGAAACCTGCATGTATCTTAACTAAAAGAAAAGAGACTGAGACAGAGACTGAGAGAGACTGACACTGTTGATATAAAAATAGCGCTGGTATCATAACTTTCTACAAGGAAGAAGCAGGCTGAGAGATATGCTCACATACCAAAAGGATATATTCTTCAATTCCATCTTCAGAAGTGACCAAGGAGGAGGATTTCTTACAGGGTAGAACCATGAACCATGGAGAACAGTGGACTGAGGGGCCACTTCCAGAAATTACAATGAGATCTAATCAAAGAACCAGGCACTCTTTGCCCAGTGAGATTTCAGCATTGCCCAGAACCGTTTACAGCTATGTACCTCCCATTCTCTTTGTGTGTGTTGTGGTTATCCTGTCCACATCCCAATACTCTGTGTCAAATGTAAGGAGGGCAAACACCTTGTCTTTTTATTCATTAGTCACTCTACCAAGAGATGTGCAAACTGGGCTTAATATATGATTCTGGATTTGAGTATGCCCTGATTCAGTGAGGTTAGGAAGACGTCTTAGGGTTGTATCAGTGTATTTTGTAGGTATAGATAATGTGAATATTTATCATTTTAGTGGATACTGTGCTGCTCTACCCCCTTATGCAGGACCACAGTACTCATTTTCTTCCATAAGGACTGTGGCCTCCTGATGGCTCACAGCTGAGGCTCTTCCAAAAAATTACCATCAGCATAGGGAAGCTGCCTCACCAAGTACACATCCCTTCCCCAATTAAGATAGCCCCATTGCTTCAACTAGAGACAAATCTAGAGAGTCATCTTAGACCCAGACTTCCCTACTGGATCAGCTGAAGTCTCATTTGAATTTCATCACCCTTCATTGTCTCTCTTTTTCTAACCCTACTTCCTTCATTCTCATACATATCATAATGGAGATTACTGCTAATAAATTTCTTTTAAGAATAATGTCTATATTGTGGTGAGTTGCCATAAAACACAATCAAAGAAAGTTGGATCCAGGAGTGGTCTAAGAAAGCAGAATGCAGAATGAGATTTTAGATCTGGATCAGTCATCTACTGACTGCCAATCAAGATCCAGTCGCTAGTGGCAGGGGGAGTATGGATAACCCTTGGCATGCTGGAGCAGTACAACTTGAAACATTTTTACGGGTGATGTACTGGGATAGAATAACTGTGGGAAGGAATGTTCTGGCAAGTGAATATATCTCAGGCACTTGAGAAGTTCAATGGAAAGTGGAACACTTTGAATGGAAAGAGAAGTGGGTTGAACATCTTCATGGGCAGTTGTGAATTGTACAACTTGCTCATTAAGCACAAATTGGGAAAATCTTAGTATCACATTTTTATGCAGCATAGAGAGTATTCATCAGGCAGGAGGTATTAAATAACCAAGAACAGAAGTAATGTGGCCAGCTAGATCAGCTAGCACAGTGGACACCTGAGTGGAATAGCCATGGTGGCAGGCACAGAGGCCATTCATGGGGAACTGAGCATAGCTACCTTTTACTGTGGCTCATTTAGCTACTACTGCCACCCAATATTCAACATGCCAGCAACAAATACAAACAATGAGACTCCAGACAGCACCTTCTCTCAAGGTGACCGATTAAATACTTGATGGAACGTTGATTACAATGGGAAAGGGAGGCGAGTAGTTGTTTTTGTGTTTGTTTGTCTGTTTTTGAAACAGAGCATACCCGTGTTGCTCAGGCTGGAGTGCAGTGGCATGATCTCGGCTTACTGCAGCCTCAACCTCTTGGGCTTAGGCGATCCTTCCACCTCAGACTCCCAAGTAGCAGGGACTACCGGCATGTGCCACCATGCTAGGATAATTTTTGTATTTTTTGTGGAGATGGTGTTTCACCATATTACCCAAGCTGGATGAATGATTTTGACTTGAATTTATACATATTCTGAATATGAGTTCATATTTTCTCCCTCAAGGGCCCCAGTCAGCAAAATTTTCAAAGGATTTACAGATTGTTTGGTTCACTAGCATATGAAGCTATATAACACCACATTGGTTCAAGGGTCCCCACCTTTAGATCACAGAAGGTGAACGTAGGTACATGCTTTACTGGCTATATCACATACTATACATCACCCCAAATCTATCAGCCTTACGAAGAGATGGCATAGCTAGGATGCTATCCTGGAGATACTACTCTGTGATGATGAAATACCACCCTCCAGGAAGGAGCGTAAACTTGAATCAACGACCATTATATGGTTCTTCATCCCCAAAAGGTACAATATACATACTCATAAACCAAGAGGTGAAATAAGAGTGGCTCAGCACTTTGGGCCACATTAGACACTTTGGAAACGAGTATTTCCAGTCCTAGTCATTCTGAGCTCTGTAACACTAGAGATCATGATTCTCACTGGTGAATGCTTCTATCTGGAAGTACAATAAGATCTGCCATGACACTTTTTGCAGTGGTTGTGGATTGATAAGTACAAGTCCCTGTGACAAGAGACTGTCAGGTAAAGAGCCATCATCCTGGCAGAAGTAATTGACCCTAGTCACCAGAAGGAGGTAGTTATGTTGCTAGAATAACAGGGGAAGTACAACACACTTATCAAATAACCAGATCTCAAGAGAACTCTATTAAGAGAACAGTGAGAGGGAAGTCTGTCCTCATGACTCAATCACTTCCCACCACGTCTCTCCTGTAACAAGTGGGGATTATAATTTGAGGCGAGATTTGGGTGGGGACACAGAGCCAAACCATATCACATGGTGTTTATGTTGAGTGCTCCAGGTTGATGTTATAAACACAGTGGATTTGCATCACAGTGGAGGAACCTTGAACTTAAAGAACCTGGATCTTTTAAAAAAGGTTGCACGCAAACATGCCCACTGCTCTGGAGGGAGACTGTCTCTATCTTTCAAGGCTGTTCACTATACAAACATGCTTTAAAAGTTCAGAACGAAATGGCAATTAGGGCATCACTTTCAAGATAAGCAGAAATGTGAAAAACCATGAAGAATTGTTGTAAAACACAGAGATCTTTCATCCCTACTCCATATGGAATTAAGTTGGGTCCCTTGACTGAGGGCTGGAGGATCCTTTGTCAAGGTGGTTCACTCACATGACTGGCAAGTTGATGTTGATTGTTGTCTGGGAGCAGCGACTGCCGTGGAGCAGCAATTTAGCTTCCTCCAACATTTATCTCTGCATGGGTTGTTTGGGCTTCCTCATGAATGCTGGTTAGGTTGAGTTCTGGATTTAGAAATCATACAGCATCATTTCCACTGTATTCTCAAGTCCATCCCTACTTAATGTGTTGATGGGAGGAGTAGTAAAATCACAATGCAAGAGAAACATGCAGGATGGGAGATACTGTGGCCCTTTTTTCTTTTGAAAATGCAATCTTCCATAACATCTATTAATGTAATAGCCATGTGTTGAGCATCTATTATATTCCACACAGTGGGCTAGTTGGTGAAGAATGACAAAATCACTGGTTAATGAGTTCCCCATTTAGTGGAGAAAAGAGAGGCACAAAGAAGTACAGTTAATACTAAATAGTGTGTTCAATAACAGATAAAAATAGAGTAACACACGCACACAGTACAGGGCTATGAGTCCAGTCTCAGAAGAAAGTCAATCATTCTGATTCTGAAACCAGTGCCGGCCCTCAGTACTTAATTTGTCATTGATTTTTTGTACTTATGACATCTCATATTGCATTTACCTGGACACATGTCTTTATTACCCATCAGATGATGAGCCAAACAATAATACTGTTTCTTGAGCCATTATTTATTTGACAGACAATATACTAAACATTTTATTCAGGATATATCATTTGTTCACTTACAACAAACCCAAAGGGGTAGATAAAATTATACCATTTAAAAAATGAAGAATCAAGTTTCAGAAAGAGAAGTTATTAAAACTTTTAAGTGGCAGACCTTGAAGAATTAGTTCTCAAGTCTTTCAGTTTCCAGTACCTATAACTACTACATTGTGCTGTGGTATGATGATCTCTGTGTCACAGTAACTAAAATATTAGCACATAAATATTAACAAATCCCTTTCCTCTGCCCTTTAAGAGTTCTATTTTGCATTTATTATATCTGTGCTTTATTATGAAATTGATAACAGTAATAGATGAGGCTGGGAGTCAAGAGAGGCTGGATTGGTTTGCATTGGAAAGGACAGACTGTCAGATACATATTAAAAGGAAAAGGAAATAGGTAGGAGAGAGTAGAGACTAACTACCAATATATGAGTTATATTTAGAGAATTTTATAAAGTTTGAAGAGGAGAGTCAAAGACAGAGTAATAGGAGAGAGGATTTAGGACATTTTACTGTGGTCTGAGCCATGTAACATCTTCTTGATTTTTTTTTACAGAAAAATACCAGAAATATTCAATTGACTTCCAATTACTTTGGATGCCAAACTTGTTTCTTCTTACATCATTCAGAAGTGTAAGGTCCACAAAGCAGTGTTTTATTGAGGTTCTATTTGCATCAGATCATTTCAGATCCAGAAACAGCCAGTAAGTTGCTTCTATGAACAAGTCACAGTGCTAGGAGCTGGGTATTACACAGACCTAAAGAAAACCTGACTTTGTTAGTAAGATTACAGTCCTTTGAGGTGAAACCAATAATAAATAATTGTAGTACATGCAACGATTGAGGAAAACACAGGAGATTGTGAGGCCAGAATGGATAGACACATATGACTATGTGCGGGTGGTAAGTGGGGGGGTTGCTGGGGAAAGGTCAAGTATGTTGCCTGATGCTTTTCATATTCAGAGCATTAATCATATCTAAATTGCTTTGAAATGGGAAGAAAAGTTAGAGGGAGATTTACCAAGTGAACTTGATATCAGAGAGTACCTTAAGCAAAAGGGAAGGTTGATTTCATTATTTACTCATTCCTACTGAAGAAATTAGGGCAAGTGTCTTATCTCAACTGATTCTGCAACCCAGCAATGGAGACAGCCTAGCTGGGCAGGTTCATTGCGTTACATGCCAAGCACATATTAATAAGCCTATCTCTGCGAAGCTTCCCATGGAAGTGAGCTTCCCACTACGCATTAAGCGGCAGGCCATGAGCACTATGGCTATGTGTGTGAACTGATTTGCTGTCTGGGATACTTTCTTGGGTAGCTCTTTAAAATAACCCAACCATACTTTTAAACTTTGTTATGTGAATTCCAGACTCTTATTTAGTCTTTGGGATCAGTTGTTTTGTTGATTGTTTTCTTCTTGAAGAATAGCCAACATGTTTTATTCATTTTGTATCTCTGGAACTTTGTGTGAACACTGATATTGGTTTAGGGAATAAAAATGACGTGCCAATCTGTGAAGTGGATATTTTCTTCACTACTGTTTCTATTGTATCAATGAGCAAAGTCTCAGAGAGGTCAGGCTCTTCAACTACAGGGTGACTGTTGGTATTTTGGTTCAAATTCTGTGATCTTATATTCTAAAGCCCACATATTTTCTATAATTAAACTTTATCTCCATATGCTTCTCGAATTAGGCCAAATAAATAGTAGGTCTTTCAACATCTTTATTTTCAATCAGTTGGCTTGTTAGTTCACTTCTTAGCTATCCGATACAAAAATTAAATAATCAATTAAGATATGAACTACATATGACATGGAATAACTCCATTACATGTTAAGTTAAAAATATTATGTATGCAGGTATGTTAAACATGGCTACATTTTTGTGAAATACAGTATGTGTGTATGTGTGTGTGGCTGTGTGTGCCTGAATTCCTGAAGGCTATGTATAAAAAATGTTAGCAAGGTTTATCTTTGAATGGCAGAATCACAGGTAACTTACCTTTCTTTTTATTTTTCTTTTCTGAATATTTATTTTTTGGAACAACTCGTGTTATACTTTCATAAACATATAAAACAGTAAAGTTATTTCCATCTTAGAAAGATAAATCTCTTGTACATATTTGATACTTTGTTATTTGGATTTCAGTGCTATAGAAAAGCCTGGGGATTAGGGAAAACTAGCAGAGCTGGTTGAAATGAAACAAACAAAAGCTGAATGAGGTTCCCAGTACCCTAGCTCTAATAGATCAATGTTTGTGTCCACCTGTGTCCATGTGTAATTTCTGGTGAATCCTGGTCTCTGGTTCAATAGCTTGTTGCATTTGTGTCGTCTCTTACAGTTTACCAGGTCTCTGATCCTCTTTTTCAACAAACACCCTCTGTATAAGCAAGAAGGTCAGGCATTGTTTTCTTTTCCTTTCCCACGTCCCATCCTCTGCTGTATTTAGGCCAAGGAAGTAAAATTCAGAGAGGCTGTTACGTGCTAAGTCCTATATTGAATTGAGTTATGGCATGGGGAGGAGTGCCGAGAGACAGTCAATAAATATTATGAATCATCATAACTACTGTCTTTGCCGTTTATTTTATCTTCCCCTGCTCCCCCAGGAGAACTAGATACTCCCACCTCTAATAAAAATTACACATACCTCCAACCCTAATATAGCATTTGCTTACATGCATCTCCTTGAGGGAAGACAGTATTTCAATTTCCTACTGCTTATGTCAGAATCCGGCACACAGCAAGTTCCCAACACACAATTACTGAATAAATAAACAACTTCTGTCCTGGAGGCCCACAGCACAAAAATAATTATGAAAAATAAAGACAGAAAAAGACCCCTTTAGTAATATGATGGAGCTCCAGGAGATGAGGGGGTGCAGGTCGGTCTCCAGACCTCCTCATAATCTCCAAATTATAGCAATTTCTACATCCGAACCGGTAGGCTGGAGCTGGCTCTTATCGCCGCACAGAGCTGATAACTACAATTTTGAAGACTTCTGTGAGCCATTTGACTCACACTGGTAACTTGAAATTGGCCATGGTGGAAGTACTTACACTGTAGGAACTGGCAAATGGTACAAATTGGCATTTTATTTATTTATTTATTTTGAGACAGTGTCTCACTCTGTTGCCCAGGCTGGAGTGCAGTGGCGTGATCTCGGCTCACTGCAAGCTCCGCCTCCCAGGTTCACACCATTCTCCTGCCTCAGCCTCCCCAGTAGCTGGGGCCTCAGGCGCCCACCACCACGCCTGGCTAATTTTTTGTATTTTTAGTAGAGACGGGGTTTCACCGTGTTAGTCAGGATGGTCTCCATCTCCTGACCTCGTGATCCGCCCACCTTGGCCTCCCAAAGTGCTGGGATTACAGGCGTGAGCCACCGCGCCCGGCCGCAAATCAGGATTTGTTGTTGTTGTTGTTGGTTCCCGGACCGAGGGTTTCAGCGCTGTCTTTGTCTCCCCATGCCATAAACTTGCCACTTTCACAGAAAACTGACACAGCAGGAGTATTGGGAAGGCAAGGTAGAGATGGGGGAAGTGACTTGTTCTGGCTTACTCAGTGACTTCAGTAGGGCAAAAAGAGGATTTTAACCCTCAATTCCTTTGCCAACATTTTTTCTTCAACACCACCATATTAGAAGGGCTTAGACAGGCCAGTCACGGCGGTGGCTCACACCTGTAATCCCAGCATTGTGGGAGGCTGAGGTGGGTGGATAACCTGAGGTCAGGAGCGCCATATCAGCCTGGCCAACATGCTGAAACCCCATCTCTACTAAAAATACAAAAATTAACCAGGTGTGGTGGTGCGCGCCTGTAATCCCAGCTAATCTCCCAGGCTGAGGCCGGAGATGCGCTTGAATCTGGGAGGCGGAGGTTGTAGTGAGTCAAGATCACACCACTGCACTCCAGCCTGGGCGAGAGAACGGGACTCCGTCTCAAAAACAACAACAAAACAAAGAAGAGCTTAGACACTCTTCAATAAAGGCCAACTTCTTTCCTTGCTTGAGTGGATGTTACCCTCGGTGGTAGATACCTTAACGGGAATGCGTGCTTCCACCTTGACCTCTGCCAGGGAGCTAGGTAGCCACAAAAGAGCTGACCGCTTTGAGGAACATGAGGAAGATGACAATGATAGTGCTGATGGCAGAGTTTATTATGTGCTGGGCCCCATGCTAGGTGCGTCCATGGACGATGTAATGTAATTCTCATAGTAACACTACAATAACAATAATGACTAGTATCTGTTCATTAGTATTTTGCATGCTAGTTTTTATGTCAAACTCTAGAGGTGACAAGCAATCTCTGCCCTGGAAGATCCCATAGTCTAGGAGCAGTTAATCACAGTACATCACAGCCTGCTCAACCTATACCTAAGCAATAATAACAACAAGAAAAACAAAAATGGTAAACGGTTGCTTATTATTTACCAGATGCTGTTCCAGGCATTTTACATGTATTATCTCATTTAACCCTCCGCTATGGGTGAGCTGTCATTATTATCCCCATTTTAGAGATAAGAAAAATGAGACACAGAAAGCCTCAGACTGCTTTTTTCACCACTATACTTTGCTATTCATAAAACAGAAATCGTTGTTTGGTAAGTAAAGAAACCGAGCTACAAAGAGATAAAGTAAGTTTCCTCAAAGCCACACAGCTAAAAGTGAGAGATGGGATTTAGTCCAGGACTCTGGTTTCAGAGAAGGGATTCTCTCAATAGTATTTATGATGGAGCTGATGATGGTGACAGAGAAAATCATGCCATCCCTCTAGTAACAAGGGCTCCTCAGGTGGAAAGAGTCTCAGATGAGTCAGATGGTATTAATTACTTCTCACAGACAGTAAGTCAAGTCCCATAGTCGGAGTCATAAAGCCAGTTATGTAGAGTCAGAGCCAGTCCCAACCTCAGAACTCTCTTCACATCCTTGTGCCCTTTTCTACTGCTTTCCCATGGACTGTCCTCTCAAGAGGATGCCTGTCACAGACCCTTGGATTACTGGTCTGCTTGATAGCATTTCTTGAATATAAACTGGCTAGGATGTAGGAGTCTCAAATTAGGGGCTATGGTTTCTAGTCATTTCTGGTTTGATCTTATGCCTGCCTCTTCCCTCCCTGGATTTCCATTTTCTGAAGGTAAAATGATATGCATTGGGGAACGGACTTAATGATCCCAAAGGTGCTTTTTAAAGTTAATATTATATTCTAAGTTTAGCTGGGGAAATAGAGTTTTCTGAGAAAGAGTCATACTCTACAGCTTTGGATGGGAAAGTGCTTTTTGACATGAGATCTGAGAGAACTAAGAAATCAGCCAAGCATCACTGAGTAGGCTGTGAATGGAAGAATGCTGGCAGATCTTCAGGGACACAGTAATTAAGCCAGAAGCAGATGAAAGATTCTAAAAGAGGTATCAACAAAAACTAGTGCTGTGGCCGGGTGCAGTGGCTCATGCCTGTAATCCCAGCATTTTGGGAAGCCAAGACAGTGGATCACCTGAGATCAGGCGTTGGAGACCAGCCTGGCCAACATGGTGAAACCCCGTCTCTACTAAAAATACAAACATTAGCTGGATGTGGTGGCAGGCACCTGTAATCTCAGCTACTTGGGAGGCTGAGACAGGGGAATCGCTCGAACCCGGGAGGCAGAGGTTGCAGTAAGCCAAGATTGCGCCATTGCACTCCAGCCTGGGTGACAAGAGTGAAACTCTATCTCAAAACAAACAAACAAACAAACAAACAACAAACAACTATTGCTGTGCCTGATAGCCTCTAAGAGACCTGCTCAAACATTTGTAGATAAGGGAAACGTGGCTAGAGCCTAGGAGATGGAGAACTACTATAGGGCAATTAACATGAAAGAAAACATTAAATAAGACTGTAGTAGTACAGTGAAGTAATATTGGAAAACATTAAAATCACAGAGTCCTTCTTTCACCAAGTTTTATCAATTGTGAGGAACAAGTGAGAGTTAAGGAAAACCCTCATGGCTTTTGCTGAACCCCCATCCCAGTAATGGAGACAGAACTTCAGAGTTCTCCAGGTGTTTTATTTTCCAGTTTATAGTACAGTTTAACTACTGCTTTAGAACTTTTGCATCGCTTGTTGGGGATATGAGTGGCAGTGCCTGAGAATTAACCTAATATAGAGAAAAGTTAGAGCTGAGAAATCCAGTAAGATGTAAAGCATCATTTGAGGTCCTGGACATAGCTATTCTTAAAGCCATACTTCCTCTTACAGGGCTAGTCAATACCTCTCATTTCTATTATGCCTTCAGTCTCTTGGGTTAGTTACCTTTAATTTGCAATAAGAAGAGTCCTGGCACCTAATACAAACTAATAATTTTATGTAAGTATCTATACATGCATGTGTACATTGAAAAAGTCTAGAAAAAATGGCACCCCCCAAAAAGCAAACACTGCATTACCTAAATCTTCATTTCTCAATACCATCACCAAACCAAAAAAAAAAAAGCCAGAGATCCTTATAGGAATGACTGATTCTAGGTTTGAGGTGGGAAAGTACAAGGTAAACTAGACTTTTTTTTTTTTTTTTGCCAGAAATCAAGAAAGAACTCAAACACCGATGGGCTACATCCAGTGCATACAAGAGCAGAGGGAAGGGGTTCCCACTGGCTAATTTTTGGAAATTTAAGCACAAAAAAAGAATGGTTATAATTTATTGTAGTACATTTAATTTTTTAGAATTTATAAATTTATAATGATATGAGAGAGGCGGAGTAAGGGAGAGAGAAACAAAAGGGTAAAAAAAAAAAAAAAAAAAACCCTTGTCCTATACAGAAGAATGTCAGCTTACACATGTAGAAGAGATTACAGAATTAGAAAAACAACAGTCATTTTTAATTGATTTAAGCAATGATCTTCAATGGAATTATGACCTGTTTCTACTCACAAAACTTTTGAAATCAAATGTGTGGGTGTTTCCACACCAACAACCATTCTCTAACTCTCTCAACACCAACTGGGTGTCCAACAATTCAATACATTTCTTACACCAACTACCTGGAGTTAGCATCAAGCCCCATAGGTGAAAGCCTCAGTCTCTCAAGACTGCCCTTATTTCAGATGCCAAGAGTGAGTCCTGGGGACTTTCCTGCTTCTGACTGGCTAGCTGTAAATCTAGGGTTCCCACAATTCTCCCCTTGATTTTGATAATTTGCTAGAACAGCTCACATAACTCAGGAAGTCACTTCATTTTTATTTACTAGTTTACTATAAAGGAACAGTCAAATGGAACAGAAGCATAGGAGAAGGGATGGGAGAATGCAATATCACAGAAATAAAAAATCATTAAATAAAAAGTTTTAGGGAAAACAGATATTCCATGATGCCAAAAGATCCCTACCTCCTTTGCCACCCCAGGAAATCTTGTAGATAATAGCAAAAGGAAACATATACCTTTCCATACCAACATCATGTTGACCATCGTCTTAACCAAATGATCAAACTTTGCCTTGTCAATAGTTAGAAAACTTGATTTTGTTTTTCTCCTTTTATGTTGTAAAATGACATTGCCAAAAATGTTTAACTTGGATCTAAGCAAGCCTTTAGAACCAATGCTCAGTTTCCAGAAAAAATAGAAGATGGGAAAAATGGCTAATCACACCATGAAGATTTCAGTAAATATAAATTAATATAGATGTAGAGTTTTCTACAAAACCATTGGCCTAGACTCTGCCAGAAGTCAATATTAACTGGGGGAGAAAAGAAGAAATATAAGATGACAGATCTGTTTTAGAGAGAATAATTCGAAGAAACATAATGATGAAAGATAATGCATAAAACTTTGAGTGGATGTTGATTTTAAATTTCAAACAAATATAGAAAGAGTCTAAGGATAATTGAGAAATTATGACTGTGGGCTATTATGAATAGTTATTAATTTATTTATGTGCAAAAGGCATTGTGACTTTATAGAAGAATGTCTTTATTCTTAGCAGAGGTATCCAAAGTGTTCAGAAGGAAAAGGTCAGGATATCAGCAACTTACTTTCATATGGATCAGAAACATATGACTATAAACCCTTTATATTTATAAATATAGAGAGATAAAACAACTATGATGAAATGTCAACAACTTTTGACAATTCTCAGAAGGTATACAAGTGTTCTTTGTGCAAGTCCGAGAGTTGGCAAACTTTTTCTGTAGAAGCCACTTTACATATATATAGTACTTTACACTAAAAAATATAGTAAATAACAAACTTCTTATGCTTTGTGTACCAGCAGGTCTCTGCATAGCTACTCCACACTGCCCTTACAGTGCTAAGCATTGACGATGCACTTAAGAATGCACATGGCTGGATTTGGCTCTCAGGCATAGTTTACCAATCCCTGTACAATAAATCCCCCTTATCCATGGGAAATACATTCTAAGACCCCCCCCCCCCATAGATGCCTGAAACTATGGCTAGTATCAAATCCTCTATATACTATGTTTTTTTCTAAGCATACATACCTATGATAGTTTAATTATAAATTAGGAACAGTTAAGACATTAACAACAATAGCTAATAATGAAAGAGAATGAACATAAGAGTATACTGTGGTAAAACATGTGAATGTGGTCTCTCTCAAAATTTCTAATTGTACTGTACTCACCCTTCTTGTGATGATGTGAGATGATAAAATGCCTAATGACGAGATGAAGTGGGATAAATGACATAGGCATTGGAGTGAGGCATTAGGCTACCACTGACCTTCTGAAGATATGTCAGAAGGAGGATTATTTGCTTCAGGTGATCCTGGATCACTGACCCATGATAATGTTGATGGTGGGATTTCAGGAGCAGACCATGTAGATGACTAATGGGTGGATAGTGTATATAGAGTAGATACACTGGACAAAGAAATGATTCATGACCTAGGCAGGATGGATTTCATCACAGTACTCAAAATAGCTTACAATTTAATACTTAGAAACTGTTTATTTTCAGACTGAGGTTGACTGAGGGTAACTGAAATCTTGGAAAGTGAAACTGTGGATAAAGGTGACTAATGCACTACTCCTTTAACTCTGTATGTGATTGTAAATTCTCATCATATAAAGTGTGGAGAGAAAAGGGAGCCTTGGTGTTGATCATCATAACGCATATCAATGAGGAAGTATTCAACATGCACAATGGAGTGGTGATGGACAAGGGTTGGTGAGAGGGCACCTCATAGTCTCTGCTAAGGGCATGGGGCTTTGTGGGTGAGTAAAACAGAGCCAGCAAAAGCATTCTCTACTCTCCTTACAATTGCTTGTTTTAAAAGTTTGAGCTCCAAATCACTGTGCTATTTTACATTTGGTCTTTTTTTATTTTCCTCAGGTTTTTAAAATGTGTTATTGTTGTTTCCTGAGTGCCTCCAAATGCTACTTGTGCATATTTAATACCACTCAAAAATCTCTAGATTTACTCAAATTTATCTTTATTGATCTTGCCAGTTAGTAACTGTGTAAAACAGAAAGGCGTTGACTATGTGTAAACCAATTGCAGACAATTATTTTATTTCTGACGCCCTTATCTTGACGTTCAGTTCTTTAGCAAGACTTATCTACTTTGACAGCTGGGGACTCTGGGACTTCATTCTGCCAGATATAAACCTCAAGTAGATGTGAGGCTATGAAGGGAGCTGGTTGGTTTGGAAAATTGAGCACTGAAAGTTCTCAGGTAAATAGGGAGGAAGCGCTAAAATACTGCTTCTTCAGCTTCAGTCTGCTTTTGGCTAGCATTTTATCCTAGTTAACACTATAAAGAGAGGTTGGGGTTCTTCTGTTTAGTCAAGCTTTGTTTTCAAAGATCTGCATTTACCACTACTTGGACAACACCTCGATCTGTGCTCTTTCTAGAGCACTGACAGTCTTATCAGACAAACAGCCTGTTCAGAGTCAGTCAACCTCATCTGGCAATTAGGCTGAAGATAAGCCATTCCTCTGTTTTGCATTTGCAGATAAAATCATGCTTCCCATTCAAGAGGTTCACTCTGGGTTTAGATGGCATTTCTGAAAACATGGCATTGACTGACATTATTGACCCTGGACTGGGAATGGAAAGATCAGAGTTCTCTACATGGCTGAGCATCTTACTTTTCCTTGACCTTGGGAAGGCAGGCGCCTTCTCTGATAGAGATTATCTGTCAGTGAAACTAGGTGGGTAGACCTGGAGACTTCCAGCTTCCACCTCCTATTTAACTACAAATCTATACACATGTTCATTTTTTCATTTTATTTTATTTTCTAGTCATGAAGGCAATTTTATGTTTCAAAATAAGAATCCATTTCCAGATGAATAATTTGTTAATTCAACTGTGCAGTTAAAAGATGAGGAAGATAGTGACTCAAGAAAATACACACACATGCGTGTGTGTACCTGCAGGCTTCCAGAACTATACTTTCTCAGAACAAATGTGTCAGAACTTGAAAGAAAATGTTATTGAATTGCCATGTCACTAATCATGCTCAACATGCTCTTTCAAAAGAAAAGAAGAGAAAGTAACCATTGTTACTTATTTAATCTGTAGTATATTCTCAAAATTCTTCCCCTAATGTGTAATATGTGTATATATCATAACTGACCTTTGTGTGTTATTTTGGTTGCTGTTCATTCTCCTGCTCCACTTTAAGCTAAGTAAAGGTAGGCAAGGAATCTCTCAAACACCATCGTATCTCTAGGGTTCTGCAGTTTCAAGTGCATGTGCTCAATAACTATATGTTGAATCAAATACAATTGAATTAAATAGAGAAATAGAGTCTATGGAGTCAGGTTTTATACCCAGACTATGCAACTAGTGTTTGAAGTTAAGTGTGCTGGACTTTAACCTGTGTTCATTCCGCTAAACTGTTTTGTCTTGTAAGATTATTATTTCACACAGCCAAATAAGTGAACTTGAGGCACTTTACAAACAGAAAAGCTCTGGTTTACCCCCACTCCCCCGACCAGAAGCCCATTTTAAATCTAGCTGATACCAACAATTCTACCATGGTATGATGATTTTATCCTATGAGTGTAAGGTTCTGATTAATATGAAAAATGCTAATAACCTTGGAAGATCTCACATGCACATTATCAGATATCTATCCTTTTATTTAAATAAAACATCTTATTCCAGCAGCACATGTTCTTTTTAGAGTTTAAATACCAATCACTATGGAGAAACAGATGGAGGAATGAAAACCAGGAATCAAGGGGAATTAAGAAATGTAAAACAATCTGACACAGTTCTCACAGCGACAGCACGTTCATTTTCTCTCTCAGCACCCTGCTTCTGGTGTCACTGGTATCCGAGTCATTAGCTGGTAAAGCTTAGCACCTCATCGAGGGGTCTGCATCATTTCACTCTTCAAGACAGAAAAGTTGTCAAGACTGAAAGAAAATAGATCTCTGTTAGAAAAAAGGGGATTGCTATTTTGGGATTTGGGGTTCTACCCAGCAACACCCAAGATACCACTTTTTTACCATGGAGATGAGATCATTACAAGTACACGTACAAATGCTTATGTGAAATTAAATTATTTAGAACAAAAAGAAATATGTATTTCAGAAGAAAGCATTTATGTGAAGACCTATGTCTTGTTTGGCTCATTTGATTCTTTGAAATTGTTTCTTTTAAGGGAAGGAGAATGAAAAAAAATCTCTATAATTCTACAAACATAAAATTCTATGACTCAGTGATTCAGTTTCATACTGAGTATATTGCTAGCCAAAATACAAAAGCCTTTTTATTATTATTTTACTTTTTTAAAAAGAGTTGTTCCCAAATGACATGAATTCATGTTGTGGTATAGAGAGTTTAGCAAAACCCTAGAGGTATTCAATCGTTAACTAGATCATTGTTTGGCAAATACATTATAGAGGCCAGTCCTGCAAAACATACGGTGGTTTTCAAAGTGTAGTATGTGGTTCATACACATCAAAATCATCTAGGCTGTTTGTTAAAAAGTAGTAACTAAAATCTCTAGTGATTACTTTTAGTAATTTGCATTTTAAACCATTTAACAGGGGAATTCTTATGTAGTCTGAAACTAAGAAGTACTAATAAAGAGAACTGGATCTAATATCATGAAGTCCAATTTTAGACCCTATTTTATCTTCCTTTATGTTAGTTTTTAAAAACGTTCTGTTTGCTCAAAAGAAAATGGATGGAATAGTAGATCATCTAGAGTTCCTCAGTTAGGAGCACCAGAAACAAATTCTGCTAAAAAGTGATAACAGAATCAAAGAGAAAATAGTACAAAATCTAGCCTTTGGAAGCACATGACCTGCAGTCACTCTTCTGAACTTAGGCAGTATAGGCTATCTTTTGAGGACATTGCTGCCGGGATAATTCAGTTCTAGTTAACTTCAGTTTCCTAGATTAAAATTCAAAAGTTTTAGAGAAAAAGGCATTCAAGTTGGAAAGAAAAAAGTAAAACTATCTCTATTCACAGATAAAATTATATATATGTGTATATGTGTATACATGTATATACATGTGTTATATACACACACATATATATAATCCACAAGAATGCTACTAGAGCTAATAAAGAAGTAAGCAAAGTTGCAGGGCACAGGACCCACATACAAAATAATTGTGTTTCTGTATATCACGAATGAACAATCCAAAAAGAAAATTTAAAAAGTAATTTTTAATTTTACTTACAATAGAATCTTTAAAATTTTAAAGATTATTTAAATTTAGATTTATTTATGAATAAATCTAAAGAGGGAAGTGAAAAATCTTGTACACTGAAAACTGTAAAATATTGTTGAAAGAAATTAAGGAAGATCTTAAGAAATGGAAAGACACCCCACATTCATGGATAGGAAGACTTAACCTTGTTAAGATGTGAATATTATTCAAAGCAACCTGCAGATTTGACACAATTTCTATCAGAATTCCAACAGCTTTTTCCACCAGGATTCATAGCATCATGATTCACAATAGCCAAAAGGTAGAAACTACCCAAGTGTTCATCAACAAATAAACAGATAAATGAAATGTGCTATATACACACTATGGAATATTATTCAGCCATAAGAAGAAATAACATTTTTATATAGGTTACAACATTCATGAACCCTGAAGACATTGTGCTAAGTGAAATAAGCTAGACGCAAAAGGATGAATATTGTATGATTCCACTTATATAAGGTACCTAGAGTAGACAAATTTCATAGAGACAGAAAGTAGAATAGAGGTTACCAGCATCTGGAGACAGTGAGGAATGGAGAGTTATTGTTTAATGAATAAAGGGTTTATGTTAGGGATGATAAACATGTTTTGATTATAGATAGTAGCAATGGTTACCCAACACTGTAAATGTATTTAATACCACTAAATCAAACATTTATAAATAGTAAACATGACAAATATGTTATACATATTTTACCACAGTGAAAAAAGAAAAGGAAAATGCCTTAAGATCAAGAGCGCTAGCATCAGCTTAGACTTGGATCATATCTATGGCCACTCCTTGCCTGGGAACAGTGTTTGTTGGGTGGGAGTTAGGATTTGGGGATGGGAGTAAACTTGATGGGTGGCCCCATTCAGGCTGCCAAAATGGTGAAAAATTGTTTCCCCCAAAGAAAAATCAAGAGAAAAGTGAGGAAACAAAAGCAAATGTTTACTGCAGAGTTATTTGAATGGAGATTATTTCTTAGTATCCAGACACTACTAATCTCTTAAATTCTCAAGTGCATTAACAAAAGAATGAGTCAACTGACCCCAGCAAACATAATCTGTATTTGCTGATTTAAAATATCACTTGCCCTTGGCAATTTGACACGGGCCTCATTAAGTCACCTAGAGTGAGGGTCTTCTTACAGAAGGAATAAAAACCTGCTGTCCCCAAAATGACTGATTTCTGAAAAATTTTATTTGAATTTGTTTAACGGAAACAGACACTATCCATTACACTTTAGGCCTCACAACCCCTCTGAGATCTTATACTTGACTCAACTCATTCATTGGTGTGATCTACTTGGTCTACGTAGATTTTTAAGCAACTTGGTCTATGTAGATTTTTAAGCAACCCTGGGCTTACGGTGAGTTGGCAAGCACGTGTGAGAAAGATCATGTTGTCTTAAGCAACTTTGATTCCAAGAGAAGGAGAGTAATATGAGTGCTCCAGTCCAGTCACCTGATGAGAGATTCCTGAAGGGTGAACTTGCATCTTCAAAGCATTGGAGGTAGAAGTAAGATGGGCAGAAGGATGTCCCAGAATCACCCCAGGTACTGTTCTCTGCCTGTCACACTTTCCAGGTCTTCTCTCAGCTCTTCTCTCACTTATTTTCTCCATAGCACTTATTACTCCTTTCAGTGGTATGTATTTATTTCATTACGGGTTTTTTTTCTCACGTAGGATGTGCCTAGAATAAGAGGAATTTTTTTCCACTGCTCTACTTGAAGTATCTAATACAGTTTAGGCACACTTAGCTAGCACAAAATAGGTGGACTATAAATATTTGGCAAAAGAATAAATTCAAATCCGTATTCTTAAAAATCAACCTTCTTAAACTACCTCCAACACCTCCCTCCTCCACAAAATGAAAAATATGTTAGAGTCAGAGGGTTTCATATGGTACTATCTACTGCCTTCTATTATAGCAGATGAACAGATACAACAAAAAATGTTATGTTTGTTCACTTAGATGTCTTTCCACTGAATTCTCAACTCTTCAAAAACAGGGAGTGTGAAAACTCAGTGAATATGTATGGAAGGGATGAAATAAAGCATGATTTGGGAAGTGAACTCTAAGAGTAAACAATAAAAAATAAACTTCAGGTAGAATGTAATGCTTTTCTTCTCTTGCTATCCATTAAATTCAAGAGAGTACATTGGTCCTGATTTGTTGCCCTAGTTATTTAAGCTTTTTGCTTCCAGCAGAGGATATCTAGATTAAAAGATAAAGGTTGAGATAAAGATGGATTGTAGAATGCCAAAAATAATTGTTACTGTCTTTTCAACAGTTCCAGTATAGTAGGATCTAAATTAATCCTGGATTACTAATATTTATTGTCAGTCATATAAGAGATAACACAAAGGCCATATTAAAATTTTTGATCTTTATAAACTTGCCTCCAAAGTTCAAGTAAGTTCGAGAATATATGGATAAAAGAAACACAAGCACATTTTTTAAAATGTTATTAAGAAAGCTGACTTTTCCCTAAGTTTCAAGAGGAATAAGTTTATCATTCAGCAAATATAGAAAATAAATGTGTATGTATTCATCAACATATATATGTGTATAGAGTTTAATATTTTCCACATTATTTAATATTTATATATTTTAATATATTTATTTTAATATATTTAGTATTAATAATTAAATTCCTGTTTTCTCATTTTATTAAATATTCTTTAAAATTACAATTACTGTTTATTATTTCAATATTTGCATTATTCATTTATTCAGTCCCTTATTGTAGGGCTTTTACAACCTAATAGACTGCAAGAAACGTCCAGTAATCTCTACCTTTATTCGCGTTCCCCACCGTTTTTCAATGTGACTTTGAAGCTTCTCTTATCAAAAGATGCAAACTATTTCCCCACTCGTCTTTGATTAACAGAATGTGGTGGTAGTGACTGCATCAGATCTGAGCCTACACACCCAGAAGCCTTGCAGACTTCTACTTCCTGCCTTGGAATCCTGACAAGCCACTACCTAAGCAAATGTGAGCTACACTTTTAGTGATGGTTACATGTGATTAGATGAGAGACATGGGGCCCAGATTCCTGATTGCCCCACGTGACAGCTGACAAACACCCGGGAGCAGGGCTGCCCAGCTAACTTCTGCTGACTGCAGGTGAATGAACAAGCCCAGCCAGATAGAGAAGAAACAGTCAGCTGGGCCATAAACAACGTTTTGTAATAATCGTTTATTTATATGGTTTATATTTTGTTTCACTCTCATTTTTTAATGGGAATAGGACTTCTTTTATTGTGGTAAAATATACATCATGAAAATTTACCATTTTAACTATTTTAGCTGTGTAATTCAGTGGCATTCAATATTGTGCAATGCTCACAACTATTTCCAATTCTTTTCATTATTCCAAACAGAAACTCTATGCCATTAAGCAATAACTTTTGATTCTTCCCATCCCCAGCTCCTGGTAATCTCGATTCTACTTTCTGCCTATATGAATTTGCCTATCTTAGATACCCCACAAAAGTAGAATCATACAATATTTGTTCTTTTGTATTTGACTTACTTTACTTGGCATATTTTCAAGGTTCATCATGTTGTATTATGTATTAGACTTTTATTTCTACTTATGGCTGAATAACATCCTATTGTAGATAAATAGATATAAAATATGGTAAATATATGTATATATAAAATTTATCTCTTCATTTGTTGATGAACCCTTGAGTTGTTTCTACCTTTTGCCTACTGTGAATAACACTGCTATGAACACTGGTATAGAACTACCTGAGTGTCTGCTCAATTACTTTGGGTATATACGTAGAGGTTGAATTGCTGGGTCAAACAGTTATTCTATGTTGAACATTTCGAAGATTGCCAAAATTTTCCAGAGTCTGCATCATTTTATGTTCTCACCGGCAGTTCACAAAGATAACATTTTCTCCACATCCTTGCCAACACCTGTAATTTTCTATTTGTTTGATACTAGTCATGCTAGCGAGTGTGAAGTGGTGGTATCTCACTGTGGCTTTGATTTGCATTTTTGCAATGACTAATGATGTTGAACACTTTTTTTTCATGTGATTATTGATCATTTGTATATCTTCTTTGGAAAAACTGTCTATTCAAGTCTTTTGCTCACTTTTTAATTGAGTCATTTCTTTTGTTATTGAGTTGTAGGAATTCTGTACATATTCTGGATATGAATTTCTTTTTAGATATATGTTTTTTCTGTCATTCTGTTGGTTTTCTTGATAGTGTTCTATCATTACCAAGTGTCAATGCTAATTTTTAAAAATTTTGATGAAATCTAATTTATTCATTTTTAAATTACTTGTAGTTTTATTACCATACTTAGAGACCATCACCAAATCTAAGGTCATGGCGATTTTTCCTTATGCTTTCTTGTAAAAATATTGTAGTTTTAACTTTAAATTCAGTTATGTAACTCTTCTAAACAATTTTTGCAAAGCGTGCATTCCTTAGTGTGTTTGGCCACTAAAGTTTCTGTTCTATTATATTTGTGATCAGCCTGACAAGCAGTTCTTTAGATGTCTAACTCCAAAATGAGAAAGAACATTAAAAAGATGCTGTCTCCTTAAATCTGACAGATACTTCTCAGGAATTCTGCTTCAGCTGAGAGGACCAAAACAAAGGCAAGCATTTGGGCAGGTTCCTCAGGTAAGTGGTGCCACACCAACCTAAACACACAACTCCAAATGTTTAGAGGAGAAGGTCTCCACTGCCTGTCCTGGCACCAGACAGCAACTCCAAAATATGGGATGCTAACCCCACAACCTTGAAGGGGCTAAGAAATGGTAGATGATAGTGGGTTCTAGCATGAGCACGCTGGTGACTTACATGTGATCAGCAGCCTTTCCTTCCATTGAGCACTGCTCTGGCTGCTATAAGTGTTGGATCAGGTTCCAGAACTCCAGTGAAATTGATCCAAATCACTCTTTTCAGCTCAGTGATTTATTTGGGGGAGGAATCAATTTCTCCATTGCATCATAAAATTTTCTACTCTGCTATTGTGTGACATTATTCGTCTCACATTTTTAAATTAAACATTTTGAGATAACTGTTGATTCACATGAAGTTGAAAGAAATAATACAGAGAAATCCCATGTATTTATTTATCCAGTTTCAACTTCTGGTAGCATGTTGTAAAACTGTAGTGCAAAATTACAAGTGGAATATTGGCATTGGTACAGTCAAGATGCAGAACATTTCCATAATACAAGAATTACTCATGTGGTCTTCAAATAGCCACATCTACTTCCCTTTAGCTCTCAACCCTTCTGAACCCCTGGTAATTACTATTCTGTTCTCCATTTCTATAATTTTGTCATTTCATCATTTGACCATTATTCCACAATTTTCTCAACCTCAAAATAAGAATAATATTACTTACTTCCCAGTGTAACTTCACATAATGTACTTCAAATTTATTTGAGTACTTATCTTGCACATATTAAGTACTCCAATAAATGTTAGCTGTAATTATTGATGCCATTATTACTATAGTCAGAAACATAGCCTTAGGGTATCAATACCAGGGATAAAGTATTGTCATTGGAAAAAAGTTAAAGAATATGTATTTGGCTTTAACTTTTTCTTAACTAACTAGAAGGTATCCTCCATTATATCATAATATTTCTAAATCTTACTTTCTCCACATTTAGAATGGAAATAAGAAAGTTATTTTACATTCAATGTTTTTGTGGTGATTAAATGTACAATGTTTATATAGGTTGAACCAGTCAGCTTTCTTTCCCCTTTTATTATTCACTGACAATGTATGAGAGTTAAAGGTTAAATCTATTGTCAACCTACAAGGTTAAATCTATTGTCAACCTACAATGTACCCATTAGCAGAGGTACACAGGGAAGAACGTACTATACAACTCTTTAATGAAATTCTTACCCTTCTGCCTCAATGACAGAGAAGGACAATATTTTGAAAATGCTTATTCTACCTCTTCTATGCTTTTTCTGGGAAAGCAAGTTGGTACACCACCTTGGGAAGATTATATGTTAGGTCTATTGAATTAGGCCATTCTTGCTTGCTACAAAGAAATACCTGAGACTGAGTAATTTATAAAGAAAAGAGGTTTAATTGACTCATGTTTCTGCAGGCTGTACAGTAAACATGGTGCTGGCATGTGCTTGGCTTCTGGAAGCTTTTATTCAGGGTGGAAGGCAAAGTAGGGAGAAGACACATCACATGGCAAAAGCAGGAGCAAAAGACAGTGACTTAGCGGGGAGGTGCAACACACATTTGTTTAAATGACCAGGTCTCATGTGAACTCTCATGATCCAAATCCTCATGATCCAAATACCTCTCACTAGGTCTATCTCCAACATTAAGAATTGCATTTCAACATGAAATTTGAGTGGAGATAAATATACAAATGATATAATTTCATCTCTGGCCCCTCCCAGATCTCATGTTCTTCTCGTGTTGAAAAATACCATCATGCCTTCCCAATAGTTCTTTAAAGTCTTAACTTGTTTTAATGTTAACTCAAAAGTCCAAAGTCTCATCTGAGATAAGGCAAGTCCCTTCCATCTATGAGCCTGTAAAACCAAAAACAAGTTCTTTACTTCTAAGATAAAATGGTGGTATAGGCAGTATAGGGTAAACATTGCCATTCCAAAAGGGAGAAGTCAGTCAAAATAAGGGGCTGTGGGCCCCACATGAGTTCAAAACCTACCATGGCAGTCATTAATCTTAAAGAGCCAAAATAATTTTCTTTGACTCTATGTCCCACATCCAGGGCACACTGGTGCAAGGGGCCGCTCCATCCCTGTGGCTTTGCAAGGTTTAGCCCCTCTGGCTGCTCTCACAGGTTATTGAGTGCATGAGGCTTTTCCAGGTGCAAGGTGTAAGCTGCCAGTGGATCTATCATTCTGCGATTCTTTCCTAGAGCTCCAATAGGCAGTACCTAGGGGGGACTCTGTGTGGGGGCTCCAAACCCACATTTTCCCTCTGCATTGTCCCATTAGAGGTTCTCTGTGTGGCTTCAGCATGCTTCTGCCTGGGCACCCAGGGTTTCTCATACATCCTCTGAAATCTAGGTCGAGGTCAAGTCTCCTTAATTCATGCACTCTGCACACCCAGGCTTAATAATACATGGAAGTTGCCAAGGCTTATGGCTTGAATTTTCCAAAGTGATAGCTCTAGGTGTACCTGGGCCCTTTGAGCTCCAACTGAAGCTGGAAGGCCTGGGATCTCAGAAGCAGTGGTGTCCCAAGGCTGTGCAGGGCAGCAGGGGCCCTAAGCCACGCCCAGGAAACCATTCTTCCCTTCAAAGTCTCCGGGCCTGTGATGGGAGGGGCTGCTGTGAAGGTTCCTAAAATGCCTTTGAAGTCATTTCCATGATTGTCTTGGATATTAGCACTTGGCTTTCTTTTAGTTATGCAAATTTCTCTAGCAAGTGATTGTTCCACAGCATGTTTGAATTCCTTTCCCAAAAAGCTTTTTCTTTTTCTGCCACGGTGGCCACAAAAAACTTTTTCTTTTTCTGCCACATGGCCAGGCTGCAAACTTTCCAAACTTTTATGCTCTGCTTCCCTTTTAAATGCAACTTCCAACTTTAAGTCATTTTTCTGCTCCCGTATATGAGTGTAGCTCATTAGAAGCAGCCAGGCAACATCTTGAACTCTTTCCTGCTTAGACATTTCCTCTGCCAGATACTCTAAATAATCACTGTTTAGTTCAAACTTCCACAGATCCTCAGGGCATGAACAGAATGCAGCCAAGTTCTTTGCTAAGGCATAATAGGCATGACCTTTGCTCCAGTTCCCAATATATTTTTCATTTCCATCTGAGACTTCACTAACTATCAGCAATTTGGTCACAACCACTTAACTAGTCTCTCAGAAGTTTCAGACTTTCTCTCATCTTTCTGTCTTCTTCTGAACCCTCCAAACTCTTCCAACCTCTGTCTTTTTCTGAGTTCCAAAATTACTTGCTCATTTTCAGAAATATTTATAGAAATGCCCCCCTCTTGGTAGCACTTTTCTTCATTAGGTTGTTCTTGCATTGCTGTAAAGAAATAACTGAGACTGGGTAATTTATAAAGAAAGAAGGTTTAATTGGTTCATGGTTCTACAGGTTTTACAGGAAGCATAGTAGTGATATCTGCTGAGCTTTTGGGGTGACCTCAGAAGCTTACAATCATGGTACAAGGTGAAAGGGGAGCAGACACGTCACATAGCAAAAGCAAGAGCAAGAGGGAGAGTTGGGGGGAAGGTGCCACATACACATAAACAACAAAATCTCAGGAGAACTCACAGCAAGAGCTGGCTTAGTATGGCCCAAGCCATTTGTGAAGGATCTGCCCCTATGAACCTCCCATTAGGCCCCAGTTCCAGAATTGAGGATTACTATTCAACATGAGATTTGAGTGGGGATGAATACACAAACTGTATCACCTATCAAAATGAAAAATCTACAAACTTGTATTTCTATGAATTCTATTTTCAGGTATTCATTATATAGACAGTTTTACAAGTATAAAAGAGTTATATTTTATTTTATTGCTTATTTGTAAGAGCTCTGTACATATTGTAGATACAAATCCCTTATCAGGTATATAATATGCACATGTTTTCTCCCAATCAATGAGATAATAAACATCCTTTTAATAAAAGTTTATTTCTATAAATTTAAGGGGTACATGTGTAATTTTGTTATATGAATATATTGCATAGTGCTGAAGTCTTGACTTTTAGTGTACCCATCACCCAAATAATGTACATTGTACTGATAAGTAATCTGTTATCTCCCTTCCTCCTTTCTAGCCCTAGCCTTCTGAGTTTCCAATGTCTATCATTCCACACTCTTTTGTCCATGTGTACACATCATTTAGCTCCTGCTTACAAGTGAGAACATGCAGAATTTGACTTTCTGTTTCTGAGTTGTTTGCCTTAAGACAATGGCTTCCAGTTCCATCCATTTTGCTGCAAAATACATTATTTCATTCTTTTATATGGCTGAATAGTATTCCATTGCATATATATACACAATATTTTCTTTATCCAGTCATCCCTCAGTGGACACTTAAGTTGATTCCATATCTTTGCTATTGTGAACAGCACAGTGATAAACATATAAGAACAGGTATCTATTTTATATAATTATTTCTTTTCCTTTGAGTAGTTATCAAGTAGTGGGATTGCTGTTACATGCTAGTTGTATTTTTAGTTCTTTGAGAACTCTCCATACTGTTTTCCTTAGAAGTTGCACTAATTTACATTACCACCAACCCTTTTCTTTGCAACCTCACTAAGGTTGTTTTTGACTTCTTAGTAACAGCTCTTTTCACTGGTGTAAAGTGATATCTCATTGTGGTTTCACTTTGCCTTTACATTATGATTAATGATGTTGAGAATTGTTTCATTTGCTTGTTGATCATTTGTTTTCTTTTAAAAAATATATATTTATGGCTTTTGCCCACTTTTCAATGGGGCTATTTTGTTGCTGTTGTTGCTGGAGTTGTTTGAGTTCCTTGTAAATTCTAGATATTAGTCCCACATTGGATGCATAGTTTGCAAATATTTTCGCCCATTCTGCTGGCTATCTGTTCACTCTGTTCATTATTTCTTTTGCTGTACAGAAGCTTTTTAGTATAATAAAGTCAAGTTCCATTTGTCTATTTTTGTTTTTGTTGTTTGTGCTTTTGAGGTCTTAGTCATGAATTCTTTTCTTAGATCAATATCCAGAAGAGTTTTCCCTTGGTGTTCTTCTAGTACTTTTCTAGTCTTGGGTCTCAAATTTAAGTCTTTAATACATCTTGGGTTGGTTTTTGTGTATCGTAAAAGATAGGAGTCCATTTTTTTTATTCTGCATATGGCAATCCAATTTTCCTACGATTTATTGAAAAGAATGTGTCCTTTCCCCAGTGTATATTTTTGTTAACTTTGTCAAAAATCAGTTGCCTGTAGATATCTGGTTTTATTTCTGGGTTCTCTATTCTGTTCCATTGATCTATGTGTCTATTGTTACCCAAGTACCATGCTGTTTTGGTTACTATTGCCTTCTGCTATAATTTGAAGTCAGGTAATGTGATGCCTTCAGCTTTGTTCTTTTTGCTTATGAATGCTTTGGCTCTTCAGGCTCCTTTTAGTTTTACATAAATTTTAGAATTCTTTTCTTCTAATTCTGTAAACACTGATGTTTGTATTTTTATATAGATGATATTGAATCTGTAGATGTTTGGGACAAGATGATCATTTTAGTTTCTTTTTTAACTTTTATTTTAGGTTTGGGGGTACATGTGAAGGTTTGTTACACAGGTAAACATGTATCTCCGGGGTTTATTGCACATATTATTTTTTCACCCAGGTATTAAGTCCAGTACTCATTAATTATATTTTCTGTTCCTCTTCTACCTCCCACCCTCCCCTCTCAAATAGACTCCAGTGTCTGTTGTTTCCTTCTTTGTGTTGATAAGTTCTTATCATTTCGCTCTCACTCGTAAGTGAGAACATGCAGTATCTGGTTTTCTGTTCTTGCATTAGTTTGCTAAGGATAATAACCAGCAGCTCCATCCATGTTCCCACAAAAGACATGATGTCATTCTTTTTTATGGCTGCATCGTATTCCATGAAGTATATGTACCACATTTTCTTTATCCAACTTGTCACTGATGAACATTTAGGTTGATTCCATGTCTTTGATAATGTGAATACTGCTGCAATGAACATTTTCACACCTGTGTCTTTATGGTAGAATGATTTATATTTCTCTGGGTATATATCCAGGACTGGGATTGCTGGGTCAAATGGTAGTTCTTCTTTTAGCTCTTTGAGGAATCAATGTACTGATTTCCACAATAGTTTAAAGGATCAGTATTACTAAAATAGCGTATTACCCAAAATAATGTACAGATTCAATGCTATTCCTGTCAAACTACCAATGATATTCTTCACAGAAGTAGAAAAAGATATTTTACAATTTACATGGAACCAAAAAAGAGCCCAAAATAGCCAAGGCAAAACTAAGAAAAATAAAAAACAAAGCTGAAGGCATCCTGTTACCTGACTTCAAACTACACTACAAGGCTACAGACTACAGTAGCCAAAACAGCGTGGTACTGGTATAAAAACAAGTATACAGACCAATAGAGCAGAATAGAGAGCCCAGAAATAAGGTCGCATATCCACAACCATCTGATCTTTAACAAAGCTGACAAAAACAAGCAATAAGGGACTGAAATGTAAAACCCAAATATAAAAACCCTGGAAGACAACCTAGGCAATACCATCCTGGACATAGGAATGGGCAAAGATTTCACAGCAAAGACACCGAAAGCGATAGCAACAAAAGCAAAAATTAACAAGTGGAATCTAATCAAACTGAAGAGCATCTGCACAGCAAAACAATCAACAGAGTACACAGACATCCTACAGAATGAGACAAAATATATGCAAGCTATGCATCTGACAAAGATCAAATATCCAGCATCTATAAGGAACTTTAACACATTTACAAGAGAAAAACAAACAACTCCATTAAAAAGCAGACAAAGAGCACGAACAGAAATTTCTCAAAAGAAGACAGACATGCAGACAACAAGCATATTTTAAAAAGCTCAGTATCAGTGATCACTAGAAAAATACAAATCAAAGCCACAATGATCATGTAACGATAGCAATTCTTCCGTCCCATAAGCATGGGATATTTTACCATTCGTTTGCGTCATCTACAATTTCCTTCATCAATGTTTTGTATTTTTCCTTGTAGATCTTTAACCATCTTGGTTTCTAGATATTTTTGTTGTTGTTGTTGTTGTGGTTAAAAACAGAATTATCTTCTTTATTTGATTTTAAGCTTTATAGTTATTGGTGTGTAAAAATTCTACTAATATTTGTATGTTGGTTCTATATCCTGAAAACTTACTGAATTTTTAAAATCAAATCTAAGATATTTTGGTGGAGTCTTTAGGGTTTTTTAAATGTAAGATCACATTGTCAGCAAATAGAGATCATTTGACTTTCTCTGTTTCCAATTTGGTTATCTTTTATTTATTTCCCTTACCTGATTGCTCTGGCTAGGACTTTCAGGACTATGTTGAATGGGAGTAATGAAATTGACCAAACAAGATAAGGACGTCCTTATCTTGTTTTAGTTTTTAGGGGGAATTCTTTCAACTTTTACCCATTCAGTGTGATGTTGGCTGACGGTTTATTGTGTATGGCCTTTATTATGTTGAGATATGTTCCTTCTATGCCTAGAAGGCAATACCAAAAGGAACTGTAGAAATGATATAAAAACAGTGAAATTTAAAAACATTCCCTGAATGACCATTGAGTCAATGATGAAATTAATATGGAACTTAAAATAATTTTTAATTATTGAATGAAATGAAAGCATAACATACCAAAATATTTAGGATACAGCAAAAGCAGTACCAAGTGAAAAGTTTATAGCATTTTGTGATGCCTACATGGAAAACACAGAAAGATTACAAATTAACAGCCTAATGTCACACCTCAAGGAACTAGACAAACAAAAATGAATCAAATCCAAAGCTAGCAGTAGAAAAGAAATAACAAAGATCAGAGTGGAACTAAATGAAAATGAGACCAAGGAAATAATGCAAGGATTTGTGAAACCAATAGTTGATTCTTTAAAAAGATAAACAAAATTGGCCAGGCACAGTGGCTCACGCCTGTAATCTCAGCACTTTGGAAGGCCAAAGTGAGTGGATCACAGGGTCAGGAGATCGAGACCATCCTGGCTAACATGGTGAAGCCCCATCTCTACTAAAAACACAAAAAATTAGCTGAGTGTGGTGGTGGGCGCCTGTAGTCTCAGCTACTAGGGAGCCTGAGGCAGGAGAACGGCATGAACCCAGGAGGTGGAGCTTGCAGTGAGCTGAGATCATGCCACTGCATTCCAGCCTGGGTGATAGAGCAAGACTCTATCTCAAAAAAAAAAAAAAAAGATAAAATTGATAACTCACTAGCTGGACTAACCAAGAAAAGCAAAGAGAAGATCCAAATAAACACAATCAGAAATGAAAAAGAAAACATTACAACATATATCACAGAAATACAAAAGATTATCAAAGACTTCACAACTATACATTCACAAACTAGAAAACCTAAAAGAAATGGATAAATTCTTGGAAACATACAAATGCCAAGATTGAACCAGGAACAAATAGAAATCCTGAACAAACCAATAAATAGTATTGAGATTGAATTAGTAATAAAAATCTCCCAACAAAATAAAGCCCAGGACCAGATGTATTCACAGCATAAGTTCTATCAAATGTACAATGAAGAACTGGTACCTTCTGAAACTATTTCAAAAAATTCAGGAAGAGGGAATTACTTCTAATTCATTCTAGGAAGCCAGTATCATCCAAGACAATGATATAACAACAACAAAAAAAACCCTAAAATCAATATCCTTGATGAACATAGATGCAAAAATTCTCAACAAAATACTAGCAACCAAGTCCACCAGCATATCAAAAAAATCAAGATCAAACTCATGATGAAGTGAGCTCTATTCCAGGGAGGAAAGAATGCTTCAACCTACAAAAATCAATAAATATGATTCATCACATAAACAGAAAATTAAAGACAAAAACTGTATGATCATCTCAACAGATGCAGAAAAAGGATTTGATAAAACTCAGCATCCTTTCCTCCATGATACAAACCATTTACTTTTAACATGAATCTTTATATTTAAAGTAGGTTTCTTGTAGATCACATATAATTGGGTTGTTGTTCTTTTTTTATCCACTCTGACAATATATGTCTTTTAATTGGTGTAATGTGACAGCCACATTTAAAGTAATTATTGATATAGCTGCATTAATATCTACCATATTTGTAGCTGTTTCCTATTTGTTGCACTTTACCTTTTCCTTTTTTTTTTTTTGGTCTCGCTTTAATTGAGCATTTTATGTAATTCCATTTTATCTCTTCCTTCAGCATATCAGTAATGGTACTAACAAAAAACTTACTACTTTTCCTAAAGTTTCCAATATACATTTCTAACTAATCTAAATTTAACTTCAAATAACATAACATCACCTCACATGTAATGTAAGTGCCTCATAATAATATTCTCAATCCTTCCCTCCTGTCCTTTGTGAATTGCTTCATTTCTTTTACTTATTTATGTTATTATAACCTAATGCATTGTTACTATTATTGCTTTAAACAAAGTTACCTTTCATAGCAATTAAAACCAAAAAATGAAATATTTTATTTTACCTTCATTTATTCTTTCTCTGATGCCCTGCCTTTCTTTATGTAAGTCCAATTTTCTGACATCATTTCTCTCCTGCTCAAAGATCTTTTATTATTATTATTATTATTATTATACTTTAAGTTCTAGGGTACATTGCATAATGTGCAGGTTTGTTACATAGGTACACATGTGCCATGTTGGTTTACTGCACCCATCAACTCATCATTTGCATTAGGTATTTCTCCTAATGCTATCCCTCCTCTAGCCCCTCACCCACCAACAGGCCCCAGTGTGTGATGTTCCCCTCCAAAGATCTTTTAAATGTCATGCACAGCAGATCTGCTGGTTACAAGTACACTCAGCTTTTGTCAGATAAAGTTATTATTTCTCTTTAACTTTGGAAGGATAATTTTCACTGGATATAGAACTCTAGGCTGGTGTTTTGTTTCCTTTCAACACTTTAAATATTTCACTCCACTTTGTTTTCGCTTGCATTGTTTTTGACAAAAAGTCTGCTATTCCTATTCCTATTCCTGATCAGTAGGTATTTAATTTCTCTGACTTCTTTCAAGGTGTTCTCTTTGTAAGGCCTCTGAGTCCAAGCCTGCAGGTATACATCCAGATGGCCTGAAGCAACGGAAGAATCACAAATCAAGTGAAAATGACCAGTTCCTGCCTTAACTGATGATATTAGCTTGTGAAATTCCTTCTCTCGAACAATGAATCTCAGGAACCCCCCCACCGAGCACCTTGTGACCCCCACCCTCAGCCCCTGCCTGCAAGAGAACAATCTCCTTTGACTGTAATTTTCCACTACCTACCCAAATGCTATAAAACTGCCCCACCCCAACTCTCTTTGCTGACTCTCTTTTCAGACTCAGCCCACCTGCACCCAGGTGATTAAAAAGCTTTATTGCTCACACAAAGCCTGTTGGTGGTCTCTTCACACAGATGGCATGACACTCTTGACTTTGATTTTCTGCACTATGAATATGATAAGAAGGGTATATATTTGTTGTTGGTGGTGGTGTTTGTTTCATTGCTGCTGTTGTTGCTTTTTGTATTTATTATGCTTGGGGTTCTCTAAACTTTCTGTATCTGTGATTTGGTGTCTATCATTAATTTTGGAAAGCTCTTTGTTATTTTGTTATTTTGTCTTTCATTGTTGCCTTTAATTTCGGAAAGCTCTTTGCTATTATTACTTCAATGCTTGGGGTTCTCTAAACTTTTTGTATCTGTGATTTGATGTCTTTCATTCATTTTGGAAAGCTCTTTGTTATTTTGTTATTTTGTCTTTCATTGTTGCCTTTAATTTCGGAAAGCTCTTTGCTATTATTACTTCAATGCTTGGGGTTCTCTAAACTTTTTGTATCTGTGATTTGATGTCTTTCATTCATTTTGGAAAGCTCTTTGCACTATTACTTCAAATATTTTTTTCTGTTTGATTCTGTCTTTCTTTTCCTTTTGGTATTCCAAAGTTTCTCACAGTTCTATAATCTTGTAATTATATCTCAGTCATTTATTGGACATGTGTCTTAGGGCTGAGACCTTCCTATGTGTTTCTCAAATGGTGTAGCATTTCCTCCCCTTCTTTCTAGCTGCAACATTTCCACTTTATTTCCTTGAAGCCCCCAAAACCTGTTGGCCATATTTTTCCCTTCACGTGTGAGACAGGAAGAGAAGAGTGGATTGGATTGAGAAAAATGCCTTTTCTTAAACTGCAATGCGTCTTTACACATTCTCTTCTTCTGGAAGGCAGCTCTTTGTTATGGAGAACACTCTAGGTATGTTTCACAATTTTGATTCTTCCCCATTCTATGCCACAGTCAGGAAAGGGTCTTTCTTGGATCTTTACTTTGAGGATATGATAGGATTCCTTGAGATAGAGCCCATGCACGTATGGGATTTCCTAAAACTGTGGTCCCCAAAAGACTCTCCCTCTCATGCTATTACACAGTTAGCCTCCATCAGTTTGCTAAAATTGCAATTTCAGTATCTTTACAGGGTATATGGCTCCATTACATTCTGCTCCAGTGTTGCTGTATTTTTCTGATTGTACCTGTCTCTAGATTTCAGATTGCAATTTTCCCTGTGACCTCAGTTTTCTGATAACTAGCATAAAACAAAAGTCATTTTTCAGAATTTTCAGCTTTTTCTTATTGTAGGCTTGGGAGTAAGAACTTCAAAGCTCTTACATTTTGGAGCTAAAATTGGAACTCCCATGCATGGGGTTATGATAAATAGTAATCATTCATCTTCAAAACCACTAATATCAACTTGGCCAAAAATATGCTTAAGAAAAATTTTTCTTTTTGTTAATATCAGACCCTGTAGGGTTCTTAGCTCTTTCTCATCCCTGCAGCTAAAGACATGTGGTCGTCTGTTCCTATACCAAACACTATCAGTTAAGATGGAGATTTCAGGGGCCTTGTTTTTAGGTACTACTGAAATCAGTCCTTCTTTAGCTATTAGTCTGTTTTGGGCCTAATTTCCAGATTCCTAATTCTTGGGATTGTTTTCTCCAACTGAGGAATTCTTCACCAAACAAGAGACTTGTTTTTTCATTTCCTAATCTGATGATTTCCTTTTCTGTCACCATTTTTAAGACTTAATTCTTGTCTCTAAACTCCAGCTAAGTGTTGCCTTTGGAGCCTAATCCTTGTATCTCTGGAAGTCAGTGTTTCCTACCTATACCCATACGGAAGGGAACAAATCATGGTAAACCGCAAGCACTAGTAGCATTTACAACAGTTGCTGAAGATCCTCCATAGCTCCCAGCCTTCCATTCTGTTTCAGGTCAGCCTGCCTCCTGATGCTGGATGTGCTCCTCCTCCCTGACCTTTATAAGGGCTCGTGGAATTGAGGGTTGCACTGGAGCCTACCTCTGCTTTTATGGAACACACTGAATCTACTAATGTCAGTTTTCTCACTAAAAGCAAGATCTCAATTATGTAAATAGTACAGGCCTTCAAACATCTCATTCACTGGTGATTTCAGGTAGTTGAATCTAGGATACTGAGGGAGACAGAGCGTGATCAAGCTTGTTCCTTAACTGGCCAGATAGTTAATTCAGTTCAGTATCTGCTGTGCATAGACAGGTATGTATGGTTGTACATAATTCCTTATTTTTGCTCCTAAAAGTCAATCATTGTAAGTAACTAGTTATATACATTTAGTGCTAGCACACACACTTTTAGTTATAGTCTTTACAAAAAGAATAAGCTGTGCTTGAATTATGCTTCAAGCACTAACTTTGTGACCTTAGCTAAATCACATAAACCCCACATATCACTTTCCTTAGTCTTAAATAAAGACAACACACAGTGAGTGCTCAGGAAATACCAACTCCTCTTTACTCCCGTACATACTGCTCAGCCTGAATGTTGCATCTTCTGGGCCTTGCTCACTTTTGCCAATGCAGGACTTGCTACAAACACATGTGTTCATGAATGATCTGTCTTTTCAAAAACCTTCCTTATATGCCTATCACGCTGGTATTTTTTTAAGCTAGTCTGTCCCTGAAAATTCACAAGCTCATACCTGCCTGTTGAAACTATGTCCTTGCTTCACATTCTAACTCAAGATCTAACTGTGATAAAATATTTTTCACTCTCACTACCCACGTTGTTTTACACATCTACACTTGTGTCTGTCAACTTTGCAAACAGAATACACTTATATGTAAACCTCTTTCCCTAAACTGTGAACCTATAGAGTGCCAACCATTTACAATTAGTGTCAATGTGGAATTTTGTTCTCAACAGATAGTGGGTAAATTAAATGTTTTATCAAATAATGATCACTGCAACTGAATAGCAGATATGTCAACATTTCCTTTTAAACTGGAGTACATTTATCTCCATTACAGGGACTGTGTGGTCTAACCTTTGAAAACACTGTGCATAGCATTGAACCATGAAGTAAACATTTATTAATCAATTTTGAGGCCTTAGTGTATTTCATAATTTAAATTGGTATTCTGATCAAAAGAAAATAAGAAAATGGCGGAACAAAAGTTTTAGAGAAAAAGGGTAGGGAAAGAAGAAAGAAGGAAGTAACAAAAGGAAGATTCCTAGCCCTATAGCAACAAATATCCAGCAGGTGCTGATTTTTTTTTTTTTTTTCCAGAAAAGAAATAGAATGCTACAGCATAGTCAGTTTTGAGAAAAGGCTAACCAACAACAACAACAACAAATCATAGGCATGCTCAGATTGCACATGCACAGAAAAATGTTGGAGAGAAACCATTGAAATAGCTCACTGGTCCTCTTGTGTTGCTGCTTATCTGATTATCTGAGGTCAAGAGAACTGAGGACAACAAAGGAAATTAGGTCTTCCATAGTTCTCATTAAATGCTGGAGGAGTCTGACTACTGCTGAGCTGAGCACTTCAGCGGCTTTGGAAAAGGAAGTGTTGTTACTTATTTCACCACCTTCATTGTGCTGGAGGAAATAAGAAATAGCTCTGAGACTAATAATAACAGAAACGCATCCACAGCAGCAGAGCCCAGTTGCACTTCCTAAAGGCAGTATAAATAATTAAGTGTCTCTACAGGCAAGCCACTAGGAAAAAAGGAAAAAGAGCTGCAATTGCTGATGTGGTTTCACCCCAGTCCTGCCCATGTTTCTTAACAGGAAAGGGAGTTGTAATGCCAATAATAAAATCTTAGAGCTGGAAAGAACATTTATTTGTTCATTTACTCAGCCATTATTGGACACTTATGATAGATTAGTTGTTATGTTACCTACTGAGAACTTGGATATCACCCACTTCTATGTCTTCAGTCTTTGAGTGAAGAGCTATCTATATGGTGAGTCCAAAAGTGCACAAGAGGAAACCTGGCTTGTCCAAACCAAGGGCTATAACTAACTTAGTTTCCTAACTCCCCAGCAAAA
Organism: Macaca fascicularis; assembly: GCF_037993035.2. Classification (NCBI taxonomy): domain Eukaryota; kingdom Metazoa; phylum Chordata; class Mammalia; order Primates; family Cercopithecidae; genus Macaca; species Macaca fascicularis. The sequence continues at coordinate 140,979,565 of NC_088382.1, forward strand.
ATAATTTCAATTAGGCTCCACTTGAACTCTTAAAAATGTGGCTTGTGAATTACTTGATGAATAAGTTTACTTTCTTGATTATATTAAGCACAAAAAGGAAGAGAAACACAATTACAATATTAAAATTGTTAAAGGCATCTCACCAAGGTGCTTCTTCTGAGAACTCCATGTCTCCATTGCTTATTTGGAACCTTTATTTTGCTTGGCCTCTGGGTCCCACTGCTTCTGGATTTTACCTCTTACCTACTGACTGCTCCTTCTTTTTTACTTTTTCTGTATGCTCTCCATCGTCCTGACCTCTTTAATTTGAATGCCTTAGGACTCAGCCCTTTGGCTTCTCTTTGCAATCAGTGCACACACCCTAGATTTACCCATCCAATGCCACAGCCTTAAATAACATCAATACTCTTCTGATGGCTCTCAAATTAATATATTTTGCTCTGACCTCCCTCTTTAATTCTACATGTATATCAGAGTGTCTATTTGGCAGCCCCAGTGTGATGTTCCTCTAGAATCACAACCTTAACGTATGTAAAACAAACTCTTCTCACCCTACCCCTCGTCAAAAAAATCTATTTTTTATATACCTACCCATTCAGGAAAAGGAAACCTTCTTCTTTCATTTGCTCAGGTAAAACACTCTGGGTAACCGGTTCCTCTAATTTCTCTATTTCCTATATTCAATCCATCGGCAAATTTTACAACTGTAACTTTGAAATAATACACACAGCATCCAATCACTTCTCTACAACTCTGTCGCTGCCGCTCTGGTCTAAGCACCATCATGTCTCACCTGGATTATTGTGACAGTCTTCTTAATGGTTTTTCTGCATTTCCTTTTTACTCCACTGCAGTCTATGCTTCTCAGAGCAGCCTAAGTCACTCCCCTGCTCAGAATGCTCCAATGCACACTACATTCCATCAAAGCCCTAACTATTGCTAAAATAACCCATTGTCACCTTTATTCCTGCTACCTCTCAAGTCACATGCCCTATCCCCTATGCCTTCTCCAACTGTCCCTCTGATGCAGCTATCAAGTCCCATGCTGTTCCTCAAACATAGTAAGCACACCCTCTCTTAGGGTATTTGCATTATCTATTCCCACTGCATGGAGGGCTTCATTTTTAGCTATGTAACCGCACGGTTTATCTTCACAGAGATCTTGGCTAACGCTAGTACCTTTTCACTCTATGGTCCTTTCCTCTGCTTTATTTTTCTCTTTGGTACCTTTCACCATCCGATCCATACTTTTTTTGTTTGTTTGTTTTCCCCTCAAGAACATAAGCACCATGAGAATAGGAATGTCACTTTATTTATGTTTCTGTTTACATAAGTGCATTGGCCCCAGAAATCTAGACTTCTAATTTTAGAGGCCATTTTTTCCCCTCCAGTTTCAAAAAAATTGCACTTCAAAATTGTAATACTTTGTGAAAAAAGGAAAAAGATTAAAAATTATGGGTCTAGGGTCAAGGCAATGGTGGAAGATAAAAAGGAAAGATGTTACATTCATTGGGGAAAAAGGTTGGTCTTGAAGAAGAAAACAATGGGGATGTTGAATGAAGTAAAAAAACAACATTGGCCGGGCACGGTGGCTCATGCCTGTAATCCCAGCACTTTGGGAGGCAGAGTTGGGTGGATCACAAGGTCAGGAGTTTGAGACCAGCCTGACCAACATAGTGAAACCTCGCCTCTACTGAAAATACAAAAATTAGCCAAGCATGGTGGTGCACGCCTGTAGTCCCAGCTACTCTAGGGGCTGTGCCAGGAGAATCGCTTGAACCCAGGAGGCAGAGATTGTGGTGGTGAGCTGAGATTGCGCCATCTCATTCCAGCCTGAGCAGCCAAGCAAGACTCCAATTCAAAAAAAAAAAAAAAAAAAGTCTAGGAAAAAAGGACAATATTCCAACATAAATGTTAATATAATTATTTCCATGAGGCAGTAATTGGAATAATCAAGGGAAATGACTCAGAATGAATGCAGTCATGCCTGTGTGACACTATGGCTCATGCTTGCAATCCCAACTATTTGAGAGGCTGATAGAGGCGTTTGAGGCTGTAGTGAGCTATGATGGGACCACTGCACTCTAGCCTGAGCAACATCATGAGACTCCATCTCTTAAAAAAATAAATAAATGAAAATGACAAGGATAATTGGTTTACCACTTTTGATAAAATTCCCTGGGAATTTTCTTCTAATGACATTAAGTATACTAGAGTTACTCCTATTTGAAGGAATGATACAAAATTATTATTATTTATAGGCAACGTGATGGGAAAACTTGAGTCATCTGAAAACTATTAGAATCAACAAAAAAACATTCAAGGCAGTAGCTTTGTAAAGAATAATTACCCAGTTCATTTTCTACACTTCAGCTATAACAAGATAAAAAATTTATGAATAAAGCTTAATTCTCATAATGATAAAAACTGATTTAAAGGAATACATAGTAATGTATTTACCAAAATAATTGTTTAGGAATTATATGGGGAAAATTACAAAGAGAAATTATGGCTTGAGAAAAATCTCATTAAAAACTCATATTGTAGAAAAGAAAAACTAAATATTGATATAATATCAGATCTCCTAAGGTTAATATACACATTAATGTATTTTCCCACAATGAGTCTGTAATTACCCTATAATGAACTTAAATACTTTAGAAATAGAAAAACTCATATCTAAATATTAGAAGTATTGAAGGCATTTGCAAGATTAGTCAACTGTTAACCATATGTCCCATGAATTGGTAGAATGAATAGCTTAACAAAAAATTATACAGGAAAAAATTGTGTAATAAAAATATCAGGGATAAATAAAAACTGAATCTTAACAACTGTACTTCAAACAAAGGAATTTTCTTCAGATAACATATTTTACTTTGAATACAGATTATTAGTGGCCACTGATAAAGAAACAGTTTATATTTCACATATATATTAGTCATCTGTGCTACAGTAATAAGCAGTCCATAATCTCAGTGGCTTATAACAAGGGTTTTGGTATGAATGTGTGCTCCTCTAAAATTTATATTGAAATGTAATACCCAAAGGTGTGGCCTTTGGGAAGTGATTATGTCATGAGGGCTTCACCTTCACGAATGGGGTTAGCATCATTTTATAAGGGCTGTATGTTAAAGGGAGCATGCTCTTGCCTTTCAGTCCCTTCCATCACATGAGGACACATTCTTCATCCCCTCCAGAGGATGCAGCAACAATGCATTATCTTAGAAAGAGACAGCAGCCTTTACCAGACACCATGCCTGTTGGTGCATTGATCTTGAACTTCCCAGCCTCCAGAACCATAAGTAAGAAATTTCTATTGTTTATCAATTAGTCGGTCTGAAATATTTTATTACAGAAGCATAAATAAATGAAGACAACAACAAATCCTTATTTCTCATGCAGGTTGCCTGTCAGTAGCTGCAGAATGGCTGCTATGGCTCTTCTCCATGGATCCAAGTTGAATGAGCAGACCCTCTTTGGAGAATGTCATTATCTGGAGGAGAACAAGAGTCTAGTGGGAAATTCCACTGCCTCTTAAAGCTTCAGCTCAGACTAACGTAGGCCTCATCTGCTTACATTTTGTTGGTCAAAGCAGGTCATAAGGCAAGCCCTAATACCTGAGTCAGGGATAAGTACTCCTTCCAGGGTGAGGGCGGACACTGCAGGTCACATGGCAAAGAGAGCAGATGTATAATTCTTTTACAAAGAAGATGAGGCAGAATGATTGGGGATAACGATATAGCCTACCATCGTATGTCTATCTGTCCTGTTTAAGATGGGAGTTAAGCTCTGTCAAAACATTTCTATAAAAATTTCCAAGAAGATGAGGGTAAAACCTCTTGTAAAAACATTTTGACTAGAAAGCTTTGTTTTATTTCCATAAATTTTGGCTCTATCATTTACTATTTTTGTCACTCTGGGTGTGTTACTCAAATTCTCTGAGCTTCAGTTTGCTTATCTCTAAAGCAGTGGTAAAAATGCTAGTCTTTCATGTTTGCAAAATGCCTAGAATTAAGGATATTAGTGTTTATCTCACTGCACTATTTTGAAAGAGCTGGTGTTACCCTGCCTTTGTAGCAGTTTTATATTTCAGAGGATATTGTCTGACTGTTTGGGCTTCCCCATCCCGAGTCTCTCTTTATAGTGCCTACTTTATTTTAGGAACTACACAATATTTTCACTACACAATATTTTCATTTCTAGAAATTGTACCACTGATCTGTTCTTATAAGTGTAAATATGCAAGGGTAAAAACTGTCTATTGCTATGTTGTCTTGCAATGGGTACCTAATAAGTCACAGGTTCCAGTGTTTCTTTACGGTGAAGGCTGGCCACCTCACAACCATCCTAGCTACAACTTCAAAGACTAAAATGATTGATTACTAATAATCTGTGTTAACAAAACAAAAATAACACAGAAAATAAAACAAAACAAAATGCTAAGTATTATGGCACAACCCTGCTAAAAACCTTCAATGACACTGATTTGCTTTCTTTTTTTTTTGAGACAGAGTCTCGCTCTATCGCCCAGGCTGGAGTGCAGTGGTGTGATCTCGGCTCACTGCAAGCTCCACCTCCCGGGTTCACGCCATTGTCCTGCCTCAGCCTCCCGAGTAGCTGGGACTGCAGGCGCCTGCCACCACACCTGGCTAATTTTTTGTATTTTTGGTAGAGACAGGGTTTCACTGGGTCAGCCAGGATGGTCTCGATCTCCTGACCTTGTGATCCGCCCACCTCAGCCACCCAAAGTGCTGGGATTACAGGCGTGAGCCACCGCGCCTGGCCCCTGTTTTGCTTTTAGACCACATAACCAGTTAGCATCTGGTCCCTATTTCATCACAGCCTGATAGATTCTCCCAGAAGACCCAGGACTTTTCTTACACAGAACTATACGCATGTATATTTCTTTGTGAGATTTTGTTTAATAATTTTTTCTCACTTGGCATTAAGCTATTTGAGGGCAGAAACTATCTCTGTTTTTATTTCTACACTGTGTTTTTGGCAAATAAAAAGCCTAATACATGGCACTCAGTAACTACTTACTGTCTGAGTGAACTCACAAGAGGTTAATTTCAAGCTTGGTAAACAAGCTTCTCTCTTGCTCTGTGCCTCACTTTTTTATCAAAGCATAGTCTGCCCTGAAAGGTTTGTTTTTACTAATCTATGTTATTTTTTAATGACCTGAACCCTACAGATACTTATTCATCTCATTGATTTATTAAATTTAACATATGCATATTGAGGGCAAAATGTGTTCTTGGTATAATAGGAAATAATGTATACATTTTTTTTCATTCTCTGCTCATTTAAAACCATTTAACTAGAATATGAAAGCAGTCATACGTACATGTGTAATTACATGAGTAATTATAGTGGGTTCCTTAGTGACACAGAAATGTATTTCTCTCTTGAAATACATAGAGGAAAATTAATATAGACAGGACAAAATGGAAGGGAGCAGCAATATTAAATAAGAGCAATTTCACAAGGTATTTTCCAGATAAGCATACATTATTGGCCTTGATTTATTTTAAGTGTGTGTACTTTGAGGAAATTGAGATGAATATAGATGAAATGCTAAGCTAGCCAATGAATCTTTTAGAAAATGGAATTAGCAATGCTATGCAATCTGTCTTTAAAAATTATTAATCTTGGATGGCTTTCAGAGTTCATGGCTTGTGTAACTGCCTGTGATCTTTCCAGAAATCATTTATATGACCTTGGGTATATCCCTTTTTTTTGTTGTTGTGTCTTGGTTTCCATATTTTTAAGATTAGAAAGTTGAATGATCAATTAGATTTCTTCCAACTCCCTTATTCTTTACTTGTATTTTTCCCCCTTACATATTTTGAAAACTTATTTTGGCCTTCAGTGGCTTCTGTGACTCAACCTTCTTGTTCTGCTGGCATTGAGTCTAGACCCTGGCAGTGCTATGGGGAATGTGACATTGGTGTCACCTGAATGCTGACCAGTCCAGCTTTATTGGTGGCACTATGATGTATCATTCATCTTGGTCACAGAAATTAATGAGTTGAGGGCGTTTTCATAATCAGACTCATTCTAAAGTAGTTTAATCCAAGTTAAATGGTAAAGCTTTGTATTACTTCAGTCAGGCTTGGGGGTAAGTATATCCTGTTCAGTTGCCATACAGAATGAAACGTTGAAGGAAAGATGTTAAATGGTGATATGATATTTAGTCTATTGAAGTTATAATGAAAGTGGTAATAAGTAAGCATCATTGAACCAAAGAGTGTCACAGGGATCACTCAGCTACACCTTTGGGGAAATCTCAGGCTGCAGACAATGATGAGGCATCACACCACCTCCCATGAATGGTCTCCAGAAATGTGTGAAAATACCCTTTCTGGCAAGTGTGGAAGTGTGTGCCAACAGTGACGAGAGGCTGACTTCTCTACCTCTATTATACCTCTAAATCCAAGAATGCAGACCCTGAAAAGCTTCAAGAGAACTTAAATATTTCTTCAAGATGCCCCCAAGGACTCTATCCAAGACTTTTCATGTGCAGTAGTTCACGTAGCCTAAGGATACCTAGAGCATGGTGACTAAGAATGAGCTGAGGTTAGACTGCCTGGTTCCACAGTAGGGTAGGTTTACCGGTAATCAAAAGCACCGTGTAATCAAAAGCATTGATATTTTTACAGCAAAAACTTTCACAATAGGTGAAATAAAGATAAATGATAAACAACTTCATATAAACTCAGGCTTAGTTTTTCTGCCAAAAGGATTAGCAGCAAGCTAATACAAAACTAAACAAAAAAACACACCAAAACAAGCAAGATGGAAAGCTCTTAAAACAAGCTGTGTCTTACATGAAATGCTGCATTGCAATAGCTCTTATCACTGTCATTACTTTTATTATTACAGAAATGGGGCTCTGAGAACTTAACCTCCTCCTGGGCACAAATCTTGTATGTGGCCAGCTAGAATCCATACTCACATCTCTTGGACTTCAAAGATCACCTTCTTCTTACTGCATCACAAAGCTTTCCTTGTTCCAATTGCATTATCAGTGAAATGAAATTCAAATTCAAAACGATTCAGTTAGAATTTAGGTTTTCCTGTTTTGGAGGAGGGAGGACACCTGAATCTGTAAAGTAAGAGATATGTTCATTGGTTAATTTAATTAAAAACACTAGATACACAACAAAATCAATTACATTTTTGCATACTAACAATGAATGTGGAAAGCAAAATTATAAAGGTCATACAATTTATAAGCACTCCAAAGAAAATGACATACTTAGGAATAAACTTAAAACATTTACAGTCTTTATGCTGAAAATTATAAGATGTTAAATATATTAAGGAAGACCTAAATAAATGAAGAGCTATTGTGTCATGAACTGAGAAACCTAAACATGGTAAAGATGTCAATTCTCCACAAATTGATCCGTAGGTTTAGTGCAATTGTATACAAAAACATGCTTACTCTAAAATTCATATGGAAGGGCATATGCTTAAGGATAGCTTATAAACCATCCTGACAAAAAAGGCTGAAGTGGAAACAATCACTCTACTGAATATGAAGACCTACTATATGGCTATTGTCATTAGACTGGTTTTGGCAGAGGAACAGACACAAAGACCAAAGGAAGAGAACAGAGAACCTAGAAATAGATCCACACAAAGACACACAACTAATTTTTGACAGTCATGCAAAGGAAATTCAATGAAAGAAACACAGCCACTTCACAAATAGTGCTGGGGCAATTGGGCATCCACATAATAATAATAATCTACTCCTAAACATCCATTTATACAAAAATGAGCTCAAAATTCATCATGGAATTAAATGTAAAGACATAAAATTGTAAAACTTCAAAGAAAATAAATGAGAGAAATCTTTTGTATCTATGACTAGGCAAAGTTCTCAGATTTGACCAAAAGCATGATAGATAAAAAGAAAAATTAATAAGATGTTTTCATCAAAATTCAAAATTTTTCTTCAGCAAAAGCCAATATCAAAGAAATGAAAGACAAGCTGCAATTTAAGGGAACATATTTGCAAATCAAATAACCAACAAAAGACTAAGAGCTAAAATAAATTAAAAATTCTCAAAACTCAATGATAAAGAAAAACGAGCATTCAAATTAAATCATGAGCAAAGGACATGGAAAAGCATTTCACTGAAGACGATATACAGATAGCAAAAAAAGAAAGCACTTGAAAACATTTTCAACGTCATTAGCCATTAATCACATGCAAATTAAAACCGAAATGAGTTATTACTCTACATCTATAAGAATAAAGTAAAAAACATTGACAACACCAAATGATGAAGAGGGTGTGGAGAAATAGGATCAGTCATACTCTACCAGTGGGAGTCCCAAATGTTATAGCCCCTCTGGAAAACATTTCTGTAGTTTCTTATGTAACTTCTGTAGTTTTTTATGTCACTAAGCATGCAACTACCATACATCCCAACAACTGCATTCGTGAGCATTTATCCCAGAGAAATTAAAAATGTGGTCACACAAAAGCTTGTCCATGAATGTTCACAGAAGATTTTTCCTTAATTGTCAAAAATTGGAAACAAGCCACCCAGATGTCTTTCAGACAATGAATGGTTGAACAAACTGTGGTAAACCTATACCATGGAATACTAATTACCAATAAAAAGTACAAACTATTAATGCAGCGACTTTGATGGATTCCAGGGGTTTATGCTAAGTTTAAAAAAGCCCATCCCAAAAGTTCACAAACTGTGTAAATCCACTTATATAGTCATCTCAAAATGACAAATATAGAAATGGAGAGCATACTGGTCTTCACCAGGGCTCAGGAATTGGGGAAGGCAGGGTGGAGGTGACAGCAGCTATAAAAAGGCAACATAAGAATATTGTGGTGGTGGAACTTTTCTGTTGTAGGTGATGGAACTTTTCTGTTGTAGTGACTATAAATTTCAATTCCTGATTGTGATATTGTACTATAGTTTTATAACATTATTTCTTGCAACTGCATGTGAATCATAATAATCTCAGAATTAAACGTTTAATTAAAAACTACTATATACTGGATATTGTCTTCTCTCCCAAACACTTAGATTTAAAATAATGTACTTTTTGAAAGTCTTAATCAATTTATTCTTCTTTTTAAATTAAACTTTCCTATTATAATTGTAAATGGAAACAATTAATACAATAGAAGGAAAGGATTTAATACAATGCCTTTTAGTATCACATTTCAGCAGTCATCTCATTCACTTTCTTGTGTATTTCCCAGAATACACACACTCTTACTTACGTACATCAAACATATACACAGAATAATTCATATTTGCATCTCACTTTTTGATGGCCACCTGGTATTAAGTGCCTTGTATGCCCTGTGATTTAATTTATTGTTCCTGTTTTGATCAACATCCTTTTTCTTCAGTTGCATTTTATTTTATTATTTTATTTTGTTTTTTAGTATTATTATCCTTTACTAGTTGTTATATGAATCTGTGATGTGTCAAAATTTATAAAACACTCCAAAACATCAATTTTATATAAATAAAATAAAATATAACTTAAAAATGCAACGTTGAATCATCTTGTAGCTTCACCTTTTTTATACTTGTGAAACTTCTCTGTAGAGTAAATTTGTGGAAAAAGAATTCTTGGAAAATTAATTTGTACATTTTTAGTTTTGATGGTGGACCTCAAAATTTAACCTTCAAAAAAGGTAAACCAAGTTACTTTCCCACAAAACTGTAGAAGACCTAGAATGAACATCTTCAAAAGCTTCTGTATTCGAGGCAGAGGGCTAAGGATTTTAGGGAAGTGTTGCATAGTAACTATTTTCTTCTCTGACTCTGCTAATAGATAACATGTAGGTGGACTACAGATTAAGCCTCATACATCATCAGTGACTAATGGGAGAAGAAAGATAGCTGATTATCGGTCACACAAATACACATTGTGCATTTGATCACTATAAAAACATTGAAAACTGAATAATTTTATTTCCATTTATTATAAACTGAACTATGCACCTTCTCCTCACCCCACCAAATTCATATGTTGAAGCACCAACCCTTAATGTGACTGTGTTTGGAGGGCATTTAAAGAGGTAATTAAAAATAAATGAGATTATAAGGATGGGGCTGAAATCCAATATTACCAATGTCATTATAAGAAGAGAAAGAAACACCAATGACCTCCCTCTCTTCACCTACACACTGATGAAATACTATGTGAGAAGATAATGAGAAGCAGGCCATATGCAAGCCTAGAATAAATCCCTCACCATCAACCAAATCTGCCAACACCTTGTTCATGGACTTCTAGCTTCCAAAGCTGTGACAAACTGCATTTCTGTTGCTTAAGTCACACCCAGTTTTTGATATTTTGATATGGTCACCCTAGATGACTAATATACCATTCTAAACTTGACAAAAGTGAGATCTAGAAATATTGAAACTTAAGTGGGTATACCCTTCTAGGTTTCTTTTTTTAAGTTAAGATCAAAAGGAAGATGGTACAGTAGGAAGCACAGGAATCTCTCTTTCCACCAAGACAACAATCACACTGGCAGAATCTGTCTGATATAACTACTTGGGAAATTTGTAGTGTATTGAAAGCTTGCAACTTCCAAGGGAAGCCTTGGACAGTAAGTTGTGTTAGCTTCATTCAGTTTCCACTCAGCACAGTGGCAGCTATGCCTCCCCCACCCATGCCCATTCTGGTGGCAGGCAGCTGTGCACAGATTTCTGGAGCAGCTTGCACACACATTGCAGGGGCCAGGGTGGGCAAAGAGGGCCCTATTCTCCAAATGCTCAAGATCTGTGCTCAAATTGCTGACTGCTGCTTCTGATCAAAGGGGTGCAGATACTGAGGCAGGCAGCCATTGTTGCCTTTCCTGCTCCAACTAAAATTACTTCCAGGGGATTAAAAGAGCCAGCACTTCTTTCCCATCTTCATTTTTCTCTTTATCTCTTTTTGGGAACCAGGCATTAAAAATTAGGACATTAAGAAACAACTGCATATAGAGGAGAAGTTAGGAAGTGATTATGCATGCTCAGGGAAAGGTTCAGGCTCAGAAAAGTACTGAAAAGGCATTAGATTTACTCCTCACACTGGCCATTGGCAAAGCCTACAATAATCAAAAAATAAATGAGAAGAATTACAAAATCCAGCAAATCCTGGGAAAGGGGAAGAATCTAACTTTCAGAGTTTTCATACTATGAGATTCAGGTGCTCAGTTTTCAAAAAAAATTAAAATGTACAAAAGTAACGAGGAAAGTATACTCCATTAAAAAAAAAAGCACACACACACACACACACAATTAAACAGCAACAACAACAAAAAATTCAATAGAAACTGCCTCTGGAAAATCCTCACGGTACATCTACTAGACGCAAATTTTAAAACACCTGTCTTAAAAATTCTCACAGAACTAAAGGAATACATAAAGTCAACAAAATAATGTATGAACAAAATAGAAATATCAATAAAGAGATAGAAAACCTAAAAAGCAACAAAAAATACATTTTTGAGATGAAAATTACAGTAACTAAAATGAAAAATTTGCTAAAGAAATTTAAAGGTAGATTTGAGCAGGCAGATGAAATAATCAGCTCACTTGATGAAAGGACAATGGAAATTATTGAGTCTGAAGTATAAAAAGATAAAGATGATGATAAGTAAACAAAGCCTAGGGGACATATGGGACACCATCAAGTAGACTAACACACACGTTGTGGGAATCCCAGAATAAGAAGAGATTAAAAAAAAAAGGGAAGAGAAAATATTATTTTAAATAATGGTAAAAAAAAAAAAAAACTTCCTACATTTGATAACAGACATGAATATAAACATCTAAGAAGTTCAAGTTCAACAGATTCCATGTAGATGACCTTAAAGAAACCCACATCAAGACACAGTATAGCCAAACTTCCAAAACACAAAACCAAAGAATATTGAAAGCAGCAAGAGAGAAGTAGTTTGTCACATACAAGGGATCCTCAATAAGATCATCAGTAGATTTCTCATCAGAAACTCCAGAGGCCAGAAGGCAGTCAGTCAATATACTCAAAGTAGTGGCCAAATTATCCTTTATAAGTGAGGGAGAAATTAAGGCATTCCCAGATAAACAAAAGTTGCCACTAGACCTACCTTGCAAGAAATGCTTAAAGGAGTCCTGAAAGATGAAATGAAAGGACACTAAAAAATAACTTGAAGCCACCTAAAGAAATAAAGATCTCAATAAAGGTAATTATGCAAGCAATTATAAGAGCTAGTATTATTGTAAAAATGATTTTTATACTCCAGTTATTTTCTACATGATTTAGGAGACTAACACAATTTAAACAATGTTCATCTAAAAGCTATAATTATTGTAAGTTTGGTTTGTAACTTCATGTTTTGGTTTCTACATATCTTAAGAGACTAATGCATGGTGGTTCTAGAAGTTTTTCAAAGAAGATGAGAGCCTTGAAGATGAGGAGCATAGTGACCTGCCATTGGAAGTTGACAATGATCAGTTGAGAGCAATCATCTTGACTGATCCTTTTATGAATACATGAGAAGTTGCTGAAGGACTCAACGTTGAGCATTCTACAGTCATTTGGCATTTGAAGCAAATTAGAAAGGTGAAAAAGCTCGATAAGTGGGTGCCTCATGAGCTGAGCAAAAATAAAAAAAAAAATCATCATTTGAAGTGTCATTTTCTCTTACTCTACATAACAACAATGAACCAATTTTCAATCAGATTGTGATGTGTGACAAAAAGTGGATTTTATGTATGACAACTGGCAATGACCACCTCTGTGGCTGGTCTGGGAAGAAGTTTCAAAGCACTTCCCAAAGCAAAACTTGCACCAAAAAAAGGTCATGGTCACTGTTTGGTGGTCTGCTGTCGCTCTTATCCACTACAGCTTTCTGAATCTCAGTGAAACTATTACATCTGAGAAGTATGCTCAGTAAATCGACGAGATACACTGAAAACTGCAATGCCTGCAGCTGCCATTGGTCAACAGAAAGGGTCCAATTCTTCTTCATGACAGTGTCCGATGACACATTGCACAAACAAAGCTTCAAAAGTTGAATGAATTGGGCTACGATGTTTTGCCTCAGCCATTATATTCACTTGATCTCTCACCAACTGACTACCACTTCTTCAAGCATCTCAACAACTTTTTGCTGGAAAACGCTTCCACAACCATCAGGATGTACAAAATGCTTTCCAAGAATTCACCAATTCCTGAAGCATGAATTTTTTATGCTACAGGAATAAACAAACTCATTTCTCATTGGCAAAAATATATTGATTGTAGTGGTTCCTATTTTTATTAATAAAGATGTGTTTGAGCCTAATTTTAATGATTTAAAATTCACAATCTGAAATGGCAATTACTTTTGCACCAACGTAATACAGTGGAATCAATCCCAAGCATGGTTGGGTTAGGGTTAGGGTATCAAACCATGCCTGGGTTTAGGAATCAAAATAGGTAAAATCACTGAAAGTTTTACCCATGGTCTGCCTCAAACTAATTATGCAAAGTCAGTCATTGCATGTCTGTTTCATTATTCATGGAATAGAAATAAAAAACCCTACCTCTTAAGGACATTGTGAGTTTTAAATGAGAGAATGTAGTCAAAAATATTGCACACATTTTAACATGTTTTGTAAATGTTAGGAAGCAAGCCTATTTTATCTACAGCCAAATGTATGAAAGCAGTGTTTAATAAAATCTTAAATAGACTGAAACCAAGTTAACCAGTTTCCTTAATTAGCAAGATAACATGCTTCTAATTTGCAAAGAGAAAAGAAAATCACAAGAAAATGAGCTGACATCTATCTCTTATTTTAAAAAAATGTCTAAGAAATACCATGGGGCCATATTAATTCAATTAGATCCCAAACATCTTTTTATTTCCTTCTGACCTTGAAAATGAAAATTATCACTTATAATTCACGGGGCTAGTTTTTTTAATGAGATGGTGGGGTGGGGGGGGTAGAGAGAGAGAGAGAGAGTGTGTGTGTGTGTGTGTGTGTGTGTGTGTGTGTGTGTGTGTGTGTTGGGTATGAGGGGAGACAGGGCTATTGGCATCCAGACACATCCTGCTAGTAAAGATTACTGTTGTCAGGATGCAGTTCGGGAGGAGGTGTAGGGGTCAGAAAAGAGAAGAAATTAAATAAGGGCAAAAGGCTCAGAAAGTTGCAGTAGCATACACTAACATCTGCTTACCATGTGCCACACAGGGCTCTTACGTAAATTCAATTCATCTGCAAAACAACACTGTGAAATAGAATCATTACTATTCCCATTTTACAGATAAGAAATTGAGGCACAAAAATGTTAGGTCACTTGCCAAAGATCGCACCGCTAAAAAGTGCTAGGGCCAGTAGTTCTACTCAGGCAGTCTAGCTCCAGGTACAGATCCAGGGGCATTATTCATATATTCTGCATTCTTCAAAATTTTTTTGAACATAGACTCTGACTTAGTGATAAATCTAAGGTGAGAACAAATATTGATTTGTCATGTACTGTGTTCTAGAAACTTTCTATACTTTCTATTATTTCTTAACACTACCAGTTTTCCTAATTCTTCTCCTAATTGAGATGAGTTAAGAACATAAATTAAGGTCATCTTTTTTCCTTTCATTCCCATTGTGAAAATTAACTTGATGCTCAGAGGTTTAGTGTGTTCCCCAAAGTCACATGGCTCATATGGTGAAAAGATAAAATTTGATCTCAGGTCTTTTTTACTTTATTTAATTCTCTTGGAATATGAAAACAAATATCCTAGTTATATAAGAAACAGATATTTTACCCAGCATTGATACAACAATTGTAATTTTTGGAGGATATACTTTGTGTCCATTTGGGATCTCTGAGTAATAGACACCAAAATGGAATTAGATGTGCAAGAGGTATATTGGGGAAATGCCAGTAAAAAACAAATGGTGAAGAGGGAAAGAATAAGCAGAGGGACACTTCAGGGTGTGATGCAGATGTAGGATCTGTAAAAGGAGACAGGGAAATTAGGATGATTGGGTAGAAGAAGCCTCAAACTGCTGGGAAATTCTGAGAAAATCTTGGCCAGGCCAATGAAAATATCTCTAAGGAAGCCTGACATTAGAGAAATCCCATGCTGAGTAGAAATGGTCCTGCTGAGTCATTGTCTGTGACCTAGGATCCACTCAGAGATCTCGTGGCATTGTTGTGAACACGGTGGCAGGTTTAAAGGTAGAACAAACGGTTGTCAACCAACTACATTTCTCATGGCAGTTCTCTTAAAGGAAAATCTGAGTGGTACATGTAATAGGCCACTTCAACTTCTTGCATTCATGTACACACAAGAAGATAATGCATGGAGATAATTTGTTCACTGTGATATTTACCAATGTACTCTGAATGCAACTTTCCATCCCATTGGATTCCAGTGCTGAAACAGGAGTGAGGCTCCAGATGTAGAGGAGGGATGTCATTGGATTTGCCCTGGATAGTGTACAAGTTACCTGAAAACATACAAGGGAGGGAACAGTAGGAAAAGACAAAAAAAAAAAAAAAAAATACTGTTGTGCTCAAGCATATTGAGTTTTAGGGAAAGCCAGCAGCTGGGCCATGTGGCTGAGCAGTTTTTCTATCTACTTATAGCTGGGGTACAGACAGGGAGGGTCTGGGCCATAACTCCATAAATCTATTAGTCATCTTGGTCCTGTTCCATTATCTGTTGGTGTTTAGTGAGGTTCTCTTAGTGAATGCTGGACTTCCCGGTTGCATCAAGAAGAAACACAGAAGCAAATTTGGTTGTGTATTTTAGAGGGGGGAGTAGTGGCCTTCTGGAGACCTACAGGGCAGAAGAACCAGAGAGAGAGAGAGAGAGAGAGAGAGAGAGAGAGAGAGAGAGAGAGACAAAGAGACAGAGAGCACTCAGAAAAGATGGAGAAATCCAGGAACATGTTCTTGTTACTTATATAACTCTTCCTTCTCATTCATTCATTAAAAAACAATGTTTTTGGTCCCATATTGTCCTCAAATCGGTATGTGAGGCCCTGTAGATACAACCATAAACAAGAAATATTACCTATTGGCCGGGGGGACCAGTGGCTCATGCCTGTAATCCCCACACTTTGGGAGGCTGAGGCAGGCGGATTACTTGAGGTCAGGAGTTCAAAAACCAGCCTGGCCAATATGGTGAACTTCCCATCTCTACTAAGAATACAAAAGAATTAGCCAGGCATGGTGGCATGTGCCTGTAATCCCAGCTACTCAGGAGGCTGAGGCAGGATAATCGCTTGAACCAGGGAGGCAGAGGTTGCAGTAAGCTGAGATTGCACTACTGCACCGCAGCCTGGCCTACGGAGTAAGACTCCATCTCTAAAAAGAAGAAGAATAAATATTGCCTATTCTTCAGGAGCTTATAGGTCAGTCAAATCTTCCAAAACCATGGAGGGATTCATGTCTTGTTTTAGGGAAGGAGTCTTTGTTCTTGTGGAATTCTTTGAGGAAGGACAAAGTGATGGAGGAGATGCAGCAGTTTTGTCAGTTACCATTATTCCTCTGCATTGTTCATGAAAGGTGACAGAGAATCTGTGTGCAAACATCTTAACTCAGAATATGACCTTCTGCCTTCAAAATTAAAAAAAAAAAGAAAAGATTATTAGAACCACCCAGACAAGGAAAATTTTTGTTATAGGATCCCCAACAAAGTTACAGAATTTTCATTCCCTCTCCCTTTCTCTCTCTCTCTCCTCTCTCTACTCACCCTACCCTCTTCACATTTGCTTCTTTTCTGATTAATTGTAGAAATGATATTGGACTGGGAAATAGAAGGTCTAGAATTGGATCCCAGATTCTCCTCTGCTGAAAAGTAACTTTATTTTTGACCCTCAAACTGAATCTCATCATTGTAAAATACCTCTTCACATAATTGAAACTGTTTACAACATATCTGACATGTAACAAGTACCCAGTAAATATCACTCCCTTCTCTCCCTGTTCCCTCCTTTCTTACTTTTTTCCTCTATTGTTTTCTTAGACATGTTTCCAAGGTAAAGTTCAATAATTTTAATGCCATGCGTTATTCCTACAAGACATTCAGGTACAAATGCTTGAGGGAAGGTTCTAGTTAAAAGCCTGGATTCATACATCAAAGCTCACACATGCAAAATTGGGCATAGATTGAGTGGTACTTAAGTGAGTAAGCATAAGTATAAACCACAGGTAAGATCTACATAACAACTGACAGTAAGTGTCTGCTTCCTGTACCTGTAATTGTTTTTATGCAGCCTGGAGTGAGACTCAAGCCAATGATAAATAGTACCTGCACAGTTTTCTGATGCAAACTTTTGGCTCATACCTCAAACATTTGTGATAAATAAAGTTTGGTTCATTTTTCTTCAGTGTCATATTTTTACCGGCGGGTCTTCGTTCTTAGAGCTCCCAAGATGGTGGTGGGCCTGCTCCCAAGATGGCAGCAAGCCTTTTGTTCTCTTACCTGGGGTTCTTGGCCTCACAGATTCCAAGGAATGAAACCCTGGGCCATGTGTTGAGTGTTATAGCTCTGTTAGAAGCTGTGGGTCATGGAAGAGAACCAGCGACTAGTATTCAGCTCGATTAGGATGAACCCAGGCACTTAGCCACACAGGAACAATAGCAAGCCTCTAGTCCAATGGGGAGTGGCAATGGGAGCCTCCTTGGATCAGAAGTGCAGCGGACACCCTGCCGGATCTGGAGACATGGAAGTCAGCAGCAGGTCTGCGACAACAGTGATCAGGAGTGGTGGACGGCGAGCAAAAGCTCAGCTCGAGCCAGAACAAACACGGACCAGAAGAATGTGCAGCTGCAAGATTTAATAGAGTGAAAACAGAGCTCCCATACAATGGGAGGGGACCCAAAGCAGGTTGCCTGATCTGGCTCGAATGCCTGGGTTTATATCCCGATCATTGTCCCTCCCCCTGTGCTCTCAGGTGATAGATAATTGACTATTTCTTTACCTCCTGCTTTTAGCCTAATTGGTATTTTAGTGAGCTCTTTTTACTATCTGGTTGGGTGTGAGCTGAGTTACAAGCCCCATGTTTAAAGGTGGATGCGGTAACCTTCCTCAGCTAGGCTTAGGAATTCTTAGTCAGCCTAGGAAATCCAGCTAGTCCTGTCTTTCAATATGAATCTATGTATAAAGCCTTCAGTTCTCATGAGTCACTAGAACTGTATGGATCTCCTAGGTCAGCATCACTCCTGGTGATCTCTGGAAAGCCTACTATTCCTTCTTCTTTCAAAATTATTTCATTTCTCAGCCAGGCATAGTGGCTCATGCCTGTAAGCCCGGTACTTTGGGAGGCTGAGGTGGGCAGATTACTTGAGGCCAGGAGTTTGAGACCAATCTGACCAACATGGCAAAACCCAGACTCACTAAAAATACAAAAAATTAGCCAGGCATGGTGGTGTGTGCCCGTAATTCTAGCTACTCGGGAGTCTGAGGCAAGACAATCACTTGAACCTGGGAGGCAAAGTTTGCAGTGAGCTGAGATTACACCACCACACTCCAGCCTGGGTGACGAATTGAGACTGTCTCAAAAAAAAAAAAAAAATTATCTCATGTCTTGACTCCCTGGTGCCTGATAAAGGTTTTTGTTTCTCTATTGCTATCATGGAAGCTGTGTTTTCTTGTCCCTTTTTAATGCAATTGCGAGGATACTTCTAGGCTTTTCTTTTGACTCACATGCTCATAAAGAGAATTAGGCTTGGCAAGGCTGATAGCCACAGACCCATAAAAACCCCTATTTCCATCACACTTCCTTCCAACATCCCGAATGCTGAGGACTAGACTTGAAAAAAGAACCACTTTCATTCAGTTTAATAATTCACCAAATATATACTGAAGGTCTACCATATGCCACATTCTATATGCTCTAATGATAGAGAATAATTAACAAGTCATGCACTAATTCAATATCATAAATACAAGAAGCTATAAGAAGACAAAAGAACAAGAATCTAGTCATTGTTGAGAGGTGAAGAAAGTTAGTAAGAGCAGGTGATATTTGAGCTGTCTTAAAAAGATACAAATGAGTTTGTCAGTCTGACAAAGATGGTGAGAAAATGAATTCTAAACAGAGGAGGAATTATGTAACAACATTAAAAAGGCCAAAAACACAGCATTTTTGAAAAATAATTAAGGCTAGAGTCAGGAAAGTAAGAAATAAGGTTTTCAAGATAGCAGAAATGATGAAAAATGTCCAGATTTTGTAATGCTCTGCTAGTTTGCCTTTATTCTATAGGCTCTGAGAACCACTGAAGGCCTCTTAACTGGTGCATGCATGAATGATCATATTTGTATTTTGAAAAAATCTCTCAAATGGCAAGGAATAAAGATTCTTAGACGACAAGTACAGAAGTAAATAAATGAGTTAAGTAGTCACTGTAAATAATGCAGGTCACTGACAATAAAGATAGCCAGGGAGTTGAAGTGAAAGGATTCTGTGGTGGATAAACAGGGAGTTAAGGAAAAGTGATTATTTGAGAACAAAGCTCATATTTCTTAAAGTGCTTGGGGAAAGCTCTTAATACCAAGACAACATTTAGGCTGATAGTTCTTGAAATGCTAAGACAAGCTGAAATAACCAACATTTATTCAATACTCACTATGGGTCAAATGCTATTGTCACATGTACTTGCATGTACTATAAGTAATTACAATTGTGATGAACACATAAAAAGAAGCAGAAAGTAGAATGAGTATTTGGAGCAAAGATATTGAATATGATTTCAGGAATCTTTGATATTGGGGTATGATATTCATCTTAAATTAACCATTATGTATTGGGCTTTCATTACCTGTGAAGCTCCTGAAGACAAGGAGAAAATACCCAAAAATTAAGCAATTCACTTGTCCACTTACCAAGCCTCCATTCTGAGTTATTAAGTTATACCAAGAAGATTCCTAGGAGTGTTTCTGTGTGGTGAAGATAGCAAACAAATAGGTCGGTGAGGATCCAATTTGTCACAACCAGAATCAGGAGACACTGAGAGAAGCTGGTTGTAAGGTCCATGGGTGCCGTGAGTTGCCTTGGGGGTTGTGAATTCTATGCCCACCAACATAATACAGTTCCTGAGCACCTGCTTTATGCCTGGAACTGTGCTGAGCGCTCTGTATGATCTCATAATAAACCTTCAAGGTAAGGAAAAATTCTTCCATCTTACTGGTAAAGAAACTGAAGCTAAGAGATAAATGACTTTCCCAATACCTTACTGGGAGTTGATGGGGGTCAGAGTTCACTTCAATGCCTGTTTCCAGACTCCATATTCTTTCCAGAACACTATGTTGGCTTTATCAACAGCTCAAGAGAGCTCAATGTTGCAAATATTGATGAAACATTCTCTTGTGCCAAGCGTTGTGTAAGGTTTTTAGGACTCCTGACCCTGAGAAGCAAATAGAATAGAAAGAGCAACAGACATAAGCAGCAATTCAATGCAAAGAAGTGAGTAGAATGCCTGAAGTGAAGAGGGTGGTTTGGAAATATGAACTTAAGCTAGAGTTCCAGAAAGATTTTCTGGAGCATATGATGCCTTAGCTGACTCTAGGGAGGATCACTGAGATTTAGTAAGAAAAGGAAGGTGGGTGAGGCAGGAAGTAAGTGGCTGGAGATGAGGTGAATCTTGAAGAAGAGCCTAGACCAGCTCATAGAGAGGCCATGTGAGGGGTCAAGATCATGGAGAGATTAAATGCTTCACTAACTCCATCTTTATCTTTGGCAATGATTAGCCCTTGATGTGTTTCAAGTGAGATTTTTATGTTAGATCATTTAGGATGCATTCGGAATAATGGATTTTAAGAACTTAAAGGATGAGTGGAATGCAAATGATGAGAATGGAGACAGAAAAACTGGCCAGCAAGCATGACAGACAGCATTTATCTCTCTCCTGTGTCCATTCTTCCCTATTTTGGATAAATCTACTCTAATTGTATTCTAAAGAACCACCTCCTCTTTAACTCCCAGTCCATGTCCTTCCATTGGCAGTGATTTCCCATCAAACCTTAGTGGTGGGCATGTGACTCTGTTTTGGGCAATCAGAGCATTATGCTGTCTTAACTACAATGATTGTTTCAGGTATGGACACAGGACTAATTTGAAGTCTATGAGATGCAATGAGATTTCTACCAAAACTGCTGAGCAAGGCAGCCACTTTTTCTATTGGGCATGAATCTAAGAGTGTACAGTCTTCTTATAGGCAGCCTTCTTGTCACCATGCAGAGTCTGGGAATCAAAGCAACGTGGATATGGCAGAGCCAAGAGAGATAAGCCCTGTTGTTCAATGCCTGTCAAGTCATACATAAGAACTATTCAGAAGATTTCTTCAGCTAATAAGTTTTACATTTGTTTAAGCCCAAATTGAAGTTGAAAGGTCTACTATCTGTGAAAAAAGAAAAATGCAAGAAAAAAAAATCCCATCTACAGAAGCCATCTGCAACAATCATGAGGTTTTCAAATATGATATCGGACTATATCACTTCTTTCTAGGCCGCCTCAATTTCCTTACCTATAAAATAGGTTTGGTTGTATAACTTTTAAGGTGTTTCCCTGTCCAACACTGCATGCCGTGTTGAGTTTAATGCAGATACATTTTTTTGCAGTCACATAAGCTGAAAATGCCTCCTCAACACCCATTTGCACTTCCCCAAAGTTGTCTTCGATCATCCCTGAGCAGAGAACTCTCAGTTTAGCCAAGACCCATTAGGGAGATTCATAGCTAAAGGGAAACTTTCAAATGACTTTCCCATCATCCTCCTTTCAGGAGAAGTTCATGAGAACCCAGAGCTGACTATACATCCTCTTCCCTTCACAGTAAGGAAGATTGTTACATGAAAAATTCATTAGTGCTTTGGGTCTCAAATGCTTAGTTCCCCTGCCACAGAGGGTTCATAACTCCCACTGAAAAGAGAGTGGATTTAATCTGCTCAGAAGAATTCACCTCTGAATACTCTGTCTTGCCAAAGCATATACATTTGCTTCTTTGTGACATTCTCCATAGCATTACCTTCGCTTTCCTTTTGTTTGTAGCAATAAGAACATGGAGTAGTTATTAACAGATGGTGCAAAATGGGGATTCATTTGAGTTATATGGCATCATCCACAGAGCGGAATTTAAAGTCATGAGCTTATATTTTCATGCATAGCAATAGTGCGGTGGGTTATATCTCCCTAGTGCATTTGGAAGCAAGAAAAAAACTATCTCCTTTATGATTCAGGCGTGATGGAAATCCTCCCTATACTTGCTTAATGCAGTCATGCCTCATAGTTTTCAGACAGCACATTCCATTTGATTCAATTCCTTCAGCATTACTGAGCTCTGTTTTAGATGCTGCAAATATAAACATGAAAAAGATGTGATTCCAGTCCTCATGAAACTCAAAATTTTGTAGTGGAGAGAGGCAAGTACACACATACTTAGAGTCCAGCATAGCAAGTACAAGGAAAAGGGCCTGTGAAAGCATAGGCATTGTACAGAGAAGGGAATGATGAACTACAGTAGAAAGAACTGGAAGAAACAATACCTGGGACTGATTCTGAAAAATGAGGTGGAATAAATGAACGTGGCAGAGGCTATTATTGTACTCCCAGGAGAGAGCCCAGCACATGCAAAGACACACAGACATGATGCAGGTTAGCATTTTGCTGACGGTAAGTGGTTCATTGGCAGCAGGGTAAAGTGCCGAGAGGGGCTGTAATAGGAGAGGAGGCTGAAAAGACTGGAGTTCAGCAGGAGGAGAAATAGGAGGCAACTTTGATGCAATAGTCTAGAGAAAGGCCTGAACGACAGCAGTTGTGGTAGGAATGGGAACTGGAGGCATCAGAGACACATTAGGAAGTAGGGCTGGAAGGGCTGGGTGACTAACTAGTCTGTGGGGTTGGAGGTGATAGAGCAGGTAGAGCCAAAGAAGCCTTGTAGGTCTGCCTTAAAAAGCGGTCACACTTGCAACACGCCTTCCTTGAGCACACATTTTCATCTGCTTTGGGCTCTGCAACCAACTCAGCAGGGCTCCTCTTTTTCTGTAGAATTGGCCCATCATCATTTCAGGAACTGCAATTTTCAAATAAAATATTTGAAGTGTAATTTTCAAATGAAATATTTGAAGTGTAATTTTCAAATGAAATATTCAGAAGCCCTCTTAACCTTACACCTCAACCAAGTTTCCTAAGTTTATTAAAATAAAATAGGTTTGCTAATTTTATTAAAACAGGTGAAAATTTCCATCCCCATCTGCCTGACTCCTGTATCTGTATGTTATTTTATTTGGAACTTGGGTGAGGAAGAGAGTACTCCTCATAAGCTTCTTCCAACACCAAAACCCGAGTCCAGATTTCCTTTCTCAACCACACTCGGCCTTCTCTTCATTCACTTCTTTAAAGAATGAAAATGTTATTGAAGCAAAAATTGAGCTCTTTAGTACTGTTGTGTTTCCCCTTCTGCACTGGGCTCCCTGGCACACACCCTCTCATTTCCAAAGCATTCCATTCTCCTCTGACTTGGCGTAACTTCATACAGCACCCCTGAGTTTGTAGAATTCACTCTGTAATGAGCGACTTGGCTGGTGTTTCCTGTTCCTCAGCCAACCATCTCATACATGTTTACTTGGAATGAGCCTTTTCTCAATTTTCCACAATTAATAAGGTTTGGCCACATAGTGGGCATCAAAAATAAAAAGATTCCAAATTATTCCATTATTGTCTGAAGGAATTAAAATTACTTTCCAGCTGGGTGAAATGATTTCTGAGGGTTTTCTAGGAGGGTTTAGTTGAATATGTCTTGAAACTGATGATAAACCTACTAAGTTTAATGATCATTCAATATGTCTTTAAACTTAAAACTACTTCTCCAACAGTGTCAAATTCATGCAACTCTTGACTATTGTAGAAAATAATCCAGAGATCCCTGCCAACATAATTCTATGCATTTAGACTTCTCTTGCTGTTTTTTACTCTACAGGCTTAAACCATAAAATTCAGATTTCTATCATCACAAGTTGACTGTTACCCAGTGCCCAAGGATTGGGGATTAAGTGAATATTTTCAGAGTTTCTAATATATATTTTATGTTTAGTTTGCAATACATTATCTTATTCAGTTTTCACATACATCTTTTAAAGGTAAAGAAAGCAAAGCTCTGAGAGGTTAGGTGACTTGCCTGAGATAGCACAAGCTAGTAAGTTGTAATGTAGTAACTGGGAACCAGGGCTTCAAAACCCATATTCTTTGCAAATAATAAAATTCTGCCCTCAAAACAATTTTTTCTGCTCTAAAATGTGAAATGTGCAGTGATACAGTAATGAGTTTAAATTCTCATGAGGCCTCCATTGTAAATTGTGCATTATGAAATTAAAAGTGGGCAACCATATAAATGAACAGCTTTTTATAGAAGGAATTAACATGTTAGAGACATGTAAGAGGAGTCAAATCACATTCAGTTATAAGCATGGAAAAAAATTACCCATTCCATATTTAGGAAAATGGTACCATTTTAGACAATTCAGGTCAAGTACATCTCTATATCCAAAACTGGAAAAAACCTTTTTATTATAATGAATTTGTTTATGGAACTTGAGGTACATCAGAGAAACATGCATAATATTTTATGTGTGTCAGCTCAGAGAAAGAGAGTGTAATCACTGCGTTTAAGTCAATAATGATAATGAAACTCTGTAGCATCTTTCTATGCCAATAAAAATAATGATTCCCTTGAACATATATATGGCTATTCATTTAATAAAGTACTTCCATTAATGTAGGTTTATTTGATCATCACAACAGTGCTAGCGGGAATTAACATCTTGCTTTTAGCAAAAACAAAATTGAGAGTTTTAGAGGTCAAATGCTCTATTTGGGCCACGGCAGGTAACCAGCAATACTGGAGTTGGTGTCTTGGGTTTTGACTCTTGAGCTCTCCCCTCTAGCACCTACTGCTTCCAGAAAATTAGTTTTCCAACTTATTCGACTCTTTAAAGAGCATTTGGACTCTATTAGATCATTTTATAGTCCTAGAATGATGTGAGTTTCTGAAGTTGTCTGATGAATAACATTTCTCTTCCCCACTCAGGTTCTAAACAGATTGATGAAGGAAAAAAGATACCTTGACCAATAAAGCACTAAACTCCCCCTTCATTACTGAAAAATACAGAGCTGGAGCTTGTATCTTGGAGTGGGCCTGCTGTCTAAACTTCAGGATTAGACTAAACTACCCACAGGGTTATAGGTCACCTTCCATAGGGGCAGACATCCCAGACTGGGAAGAGTCTGCCCCTGAAGGAGGAGTGGTAGAATGTGATGTCAGAAAGCACACTTTCAGGGAGAAGAAGGGACGGGCTGAACTGATCACACCCGATTTGACTTATGTTTCCCAAATTTACCAGTAAGTTAAATCCCTCTGCCTCCTTTGGGAAAGAAAGAGTAAAAGGGTAGAGCCTATTACAGCTGGTAAAGCTCCAAATCTTTATAAGAAATATCATACGTAGGGAGAAAGAAGCAAAGCCTGGCAGTCCTGTATGTTGTTCACTCATTCATTTTTTATTTATTTGCTTATTTTTTTGAAACGGAGTCTCGCTCTGTCACCAGGCTGGAGTGCAATGGCACAATCTCGGCTCACTGCAACCTCTGACTCCCTGGTTCAAGCGATTCTCCTGCCTCAGCCTCCCTAGTAGCTGGGATTACAGGCACGAGCCACCATACCCAGTTAATTTTTGTATTTTTAGTAGTGACGGGGTTTCACCATGTTGGCCAGAACGGTCTCGATCTCCTGACCTTGTGATCCACCCGCCTTGGCTTCCCAGAGTGCTGCAATTACAGGCGTGAGCCACCACGCTGGCCTCACTGATTCATTCTTTTATTTATCTGTCCAGTGTTTACAGAGTGCGTCCTCTGTGCCAGGCACTGGTGACACTGAGGCAAATGATGCCATGACAGTGCTTGTCTTCCAGGAGGTTAATTTCCAGTCAGGAATATAAACACTATTAACAAGTAAACAGTCAACCAGATGATCTCCCCAACTACTACAGGCTATCAAACAAATGATGCCCGCTATTGTAGTAGAGTGACTGGGGAGGTGCCTGCTTCATCACCTTTCTCTTGTCCCTCAATGCCAGGTGGACAGGACAGCAGAATGGGCCCAGTGTGGTTGCATGTCCTGTGTTGCATGTCATGTGTGAATCAATTTCTCCAAGCGTAAATTTTTCTTGTCCTCCGCTACCTCTCTTCGCAACCTCCAATAATGAGGCTCATCCTGGTCCCCAGATACTGAGATTAAATTGTTAAACATTCAGATTCTCCGTACCCATGCTACATTCTCCCCACAGGAGTATCTGAGACCATGGTCCCAGAATCAGAATCTGCATTCTTGACAAGTCCCACAGCTAACACAGGTGATTCTTGGATCACATGTTGTACAGAGTTGCTCCAGGGATGTAAGCAGCTCCAACCCCAATTGGGCATCAAACCTTTTAAAGTAAAAGTATCACCTTTTCATAGTTTTGATATTTGTGGAAATCCTGGCTCTGCAGCTGTGTATCCTTTAGAATATTGCTCAAATTTGCTTTGCCTAAATTTTCTTTGCGTAAGTTTTGCCTAAGTTTCTTTGCCTAAGACCTTATCTCTCAAGATTGGTTTATCTATTAAAAAAATAACACTCATGAAATGGCCAAGTGACTAGAGTCTCATAGGTACATACAAATATGACATGTCAAAGAAGAAATGGATGAATATATTTATGGCATGCCTTCAAAACCTTGTTCCATTTATGGAGCCTTCTTTTATTTCTGTGCCCGAGTTTTTCTTAGTGACAGCCTAACATTCCAGAACTTCACGAACCAATGGCCCAGTTTTTGGACCCTAACCAAGGCCTCGACCTCAAACTAATCACTGACTCGGTTACCTGCTTACAGACGCCTCATCCCAGTACTAGCCAGGAGCCAGTATACCATCTCCCACTTGGTCCGTGTTGGCATCGCTTTTTGGGGAATGGCTTCTTAGAAGAACTTATACCATTTTCACAGTCTACATGCTGAAGTTTGAAAATGTATATATTCACTCTTGTAGCGTGTACACCATGAGGCTCAACGTTTTGCTCTTAGTGTTTGTTTGGCTTAGAAATATAACACCAGCACTCGGGGAACATCAGTGCCCAGAGGCAACTGTTTTCATTCTGTGTTGAAGCCTGTGCATGACTCGGGCCTTTGACCTGTGAGAAAATGCATAACAGAAAGCACTTGGTTCATCTGTCATGAAAATGGGTTGGAAAATGAAAAAAGAAAATCTTGGTCGGTGCTACAAAAAAATTTTAAAAGTTAAAAAAATACTTCAGAAAAGCACAGCGGCCAGAGTGCTAAAAAATGTGTGTTTTTAGAGTTCAAGAAAAGGATTTTAGGAAGAAGTTTTTGAGAAGAATAAACAACATAGTCCCTTTACCAAGAATGCTTTATCATCTAGGTCATGATCGTTTTCTTACTGAATGTGTCCTTTATGTTTCCTCTCTAAAATCATTAATTAAACTTTATTTATTAAGAGTTGGTGAGGGGCCGGGCACAGTGGCTCACGCCTGTAATCCCAGCACTTTGGGAGGCTGAGGCGGGCGGATCATGAGGTCAGGAGATCGAGACCATCCTGGCCAATATGGTGAAACCCCGTCTCTATTAAAAATACAAAAAAATTAGCCAGACGTGGTGGCGGGCGCCTGTAGTCCCAGCTACTCGGGAGGCTGAGGCAGGAGAATGGCATGAACCCAGGAGGCAGAGCTTGCAGTGAGCTGAGATCGAGCCACTGCAGTCCGGCCTGGGCGACAGAGAGAGACTGTCTCAAAAAAAAAAAAAAAAAAAAAAAAAAAAGAGTTGGTGAGGTACAAAGACTAAGAAGACAGGTTCTGAAGAGAGAATATGAGTTAATTACAGAGAGACCTTGGGCAAGCCATTTATCCTGTACCAACATCAATTCTCTCATCTGTAAAAGGGGAGTCAGTAAATAGGACACAAGGTCCTGGTTGCTTACAGGAGTAGATAGACATACAACAGTTGGCACAGTGGCTTCTTCAGAGTGTAGACATACAACAGTTGGCAGAGTGGCTTCTTCAGAGTGAGGGCTCAGTACGTGTTTGCTACCATCATAATCACCTGCTCTTCAATTCTTTGAGGTTGGGTTACACCCACTTCTCAGAGTCCCCTGGAGAGGGTAGATAGTAACATATTTCCTTCCAAGATAATTCAGGTTGATGACTAATTACATGTCATGTATCAGAAAGCTGCTTCCTGAGCTTCTGATATAAAAGACCACCTTTGCCTCCAATAGTCTCTCCTTGCCCCTTACTTTTATTTATTTTTCCCCATAGCACTTGTCACTTGTCATCACATTATGTAATTATTTGTCTTTTTTCTGTATCCCCACCCATAAATGTGTAAGTTTCATGAAGGCAGGGACTTGTTTCAGTCACTGCTCTTTTTCCAGGGTCTGACTCGTGGTAAGCACTTAAAGAATATTTGAAAGTGAAGGAAAGAACAATCTGTGTGTCTTGAAGACACAAAAGGAATGGTAAGCACTGTTCATCATAGTTATGTTATTATTTAACATGAAAGTAAAATTGGAATCAACTGGGGTAAGAATAGTAAGGGATCCTTTTTTCTGCCTGCTCTCATTATCTGATCTTGGTACTTGTTTTGAGGTCACACATGGTACAGTCCCGTTTCATTGCTTTAGAAAGACTGCTACCTCCTTTATGCTGGAAACAAGAACCATCTCAACAATTATGCAAAATATGAGTAACCTCAAGAGGCAAAAGAGCTTCGTGATTGAGTATGCACATGCCAACACCAGATTGGCAGGTTTTGAATCCAATTTAGACACTTACCAGCACTGAGATCTTGGCATACTCCAGTGTTCTTATCTGAAGAAATAACTATAATCAATAATTACTTTGTAGAAAGTTTTGTAAAGATTAAAGGAGATGTTGTATAAAAAGCATTTGGTACTATGACTAGTATATGTTAAGCACTCAATAACCCTTAGCTGATATTATTAATATTGTCTTCAAAGCACAAAGTCACATATCCTGGTAGTGGTATAATGTGAAAGGCCAAAAGATCTAAACAAAGGGTGGTTTGGATCGTTTTTCTTGTCCATCAATTTTAAGATACATTTTTTAAGTCTTAACATGTCTAAAATTAGAATGAGTTTTACAATTGCTTACAGTAAGGCAGCAGTCAAGACTCAGATCTTATTGCCTGTGTATATGCATCAAAACTTGCAGAAGGGGCATCAACAGCTTGGAAACAAATTCCAGGAATAATAATAGAGCATCTTTGGAGAAATTCTGCATTTCCAACACAGGAATCATGGAGGATATCGTAAGGGAACAAAAAATATTCTAAAGACTTGGGTCTAAATGAGATTTTGAAAAATCAGGTATTATGAAGAAATTTTAGGAGAAACTTAACCAATACATTTCACTTTGTCTTTGCTTTTTATGTGTCCCCATGAGTGATAGCAGATGAAAATCTATTTCTTATAAGTATAAAAGTGATTGTTAAATAAGTATAAAATAAAAATTTAAACGGTAAGAAAACATTGTTGTATCACTTAATTGGCACATTTTTCTTTATTAAACACATAATAGTGTCACTTACAATTGATGGCATTTTATTTATTTATTTTTTCTTTTTAACTTTTATTTTAGGTTCAGGGAGTATATGTGCAGGTTTGTTACACGGGTAAGTTACATGTTATAGGGATTTCAGGTACAGATTATTTCATCACCCAGGTACTATGCATTGTACCTGGGAGGTAGTTTCTGAATTCTCACAGTTCTACCACTCTTCACCCCAAGTAGGCCCTGGTGTCTACTGTTCTATTCTTTGTGCCCATGTACTCACTGTTTAGCTACCACTTATAAGTGAGAATATGCAGTACTGGTTTTCTGTTCCTGCATTAATTCTCTTAGGTTAATGACCTCCAACTCTATTCATGTTGCTGCGAAGGACATAATCTCATTTTTTATGGCTGTATAATATTCAATGGTGTATATGTACCACATTTTCTTCATCCAGTCTACCATTGATCGGCAAATATTCCATGTCTTTGCCATTGTGAATGTGCTATAATGAAAATACATTTTCATATGTCTTTATGGTACAACAATTTATATTCATTTAAGTATGTACTCAGTAATGAGATTGCTGAGCTGAACGGTAGCTCTGTTTTATTTGAGAAATCTCCAAATTGCTTTCTGCAGTGGCTGAACTAATTTACATTCCCACCAGTAGTGTATAAGCATTCCCCCTTCTCCACAACCTCACCAACATCTCTTATCTTTTGACTTTTTAATTATAGCCATTCTGATATATGAGATGGTATCTTACTATGGTTTTGATTTGCATGTCTCAGTGATTAGTGATGTTGAACATTTTTTCATCTGCTTGTTGACTGCATGTATATTTTCTTTTGAGAAGTGTCTGTTCATGTCCTTTTTCTATTTTTTTAATGGGGTTGTTTGTTTTTTGTTTGTTGATTCATTTAAGTTCCTTACAGATTCTGGATATTAGACCTTCATTGGATACACAGTTTGCAAATATCTTCTCCTAATGTGTAGGTTGTCACTTTACTCTGTTGGTAATTTCTTTTGCTGTGCAAAAGCCCTTTAGTTTAATTAAACCTCACTAGTCAATTTTGTTTTTGTTATAATCGATCTTGGAACTTCATCATGAAATCTTTGCTATGGCCTATGTCCAGAATTGTATTTCCTAGTTTTTCTGCTAAGGCTTTTATAGTTTTAGGCCTTACATGTAATTTTAAAATTTATCTTGAATTGACTTTTGTATATGGTGAAAGTAAGGGGTTTAGTTTCAATATTCAGCATATGGTTAGTCAGTTATTTCACTACCATTTATTGCATAGGGAGTCCTTTCCCATTGCTTGTTTCTGTTGATTTTGTGGAAGATCAGATGCCTTTAGGCGTGTGGCTTTATTTCTGAGTTTTCTAGCCTGCTGCATTGGTCTACATATCTGTTTTGTACCAGTACCTTGCAGTCTTCGTTAGTGTAGGGATGTAGTTTAGTTTGAAGTTGGGCAGTGTGATGCTTCAGCTGTGTTCTTTTTGCTTAGGATTGTTGTGGCTATTTGGGATCTCCTTAGGTTCCATGTGAATTTTAGAAAAGTTTTTTTTTTTTTTTCCTAATTCTGTAAAAAATGTTATTGGCAATTTGTTAGAAACAGCATTAAAGCTGTGAACTACTTTGAGCACTATGGCCATTTGAATAATACTGATCCTTCCCACTCATGAGCATAGAATGTTTCTCCATTTGTTTGTGTTGTCTCTGATTTCTTTTAGCAGTGTTTTGTAATTCTCATTGTAGAACAATTTCACCTCCCTGCTTGGCAGTATTTCTAAATATTTTTGTGTGATTGTGTGTGTGGCTGTTGGGAATGGGATTGCATTTTTGATTCGGCTCTCAAATTGGATGTTGTTGATATGTAGAAATGCTACCCATTTTCATACATTGATATTGTATCCAGAAACTTTGCTAATATTGTTTATCAGATCTAGGAGTTTGGGGGCAGAGACTATGGGGTTTTCTAGGTATAAAATGATATTGTCTGAGAAGAGAAATACTTTGACTTCCTATTTGGATACCTTTTATGTCTTTCTCTCACCTAAGTGCTCTGGTTACAACTTCCAGTACCACACTGAATAGGAGTGGTGAGAGTGGGCACCCTCATTTCGTTCTGGTTCTCAAGGGGAATGCTTCCAGCTTTTGCTCATTTAGTGTGATGTTGACTGTGGGTTTGTCATAGATGGCTCTTATTATTTTGAGGTATGTTCCTTCAATGACTGGTTTGTTTAGGGCTTTTTAACATCAAATGATGTGAATTTTTTTTTTTTTTTTTTTTTGAGATGGAGTTGCACTCTCTGGCCCAGGCTAGAGTGCAGTGGCATGATATCTGCTCACTGTAACCTCCACTTCCCGGGTTCAAGCAATTGTTCTGCCTCAACTGCCTGAGTAGCTGGGATTACAGACATGCACTGCCACGCCCAGCTAATTTTTGTGTATTTTCAGTAGAGATGGGGTTTCACCATGTTGCCCAGGCTGGTCTTGAACTCCTGAGCTCAGGTAATCCACCAGCCTCAGCCTCCCAAAAGTGCTGGGATTACAGGTGTGAGACACCACACCCAGCTTGATGTTAAATTTCATTGAAAACCTTTCCTGCATCTATTGAGATAATTATGTGGTTTCGGTCTTTAGCTTTGTTTATATAATGAATCACATTTATTGGTTTGCATATGTTGAACCAACTTTGCATCCCAAGGATAAAGCCTACTTGATTATGGTGAATTAGCTTTTTGATGTGCTGCTAGATTTGACTTGCTAGTTTATTGTTGAGGATTTTTGCATGTATATGCATCAGAAATATTGAACTGGAGTTTTCTTTCTTTTGTGTCTCTGCCTGGTTTGGGTATCAGAATGATGCTGGACTCATAGAATGAGTTAGAAAGGAATCCTTCCCCCTCAATTTTTTGAAATAGTTTCAGTGGGATTGGTACCAGCTCTTCTTAATATATGTGGTTAAATTCTACTGTAAATTCATCTGGTCCAGGACTTTTTCTGGTTTATAGGTTTTTTATTATTGATTCAATTTTAGAACTGATTACTGGTGTGTTAATGGTTTCAATTTCTTCCTGGATAAATATGGGGAGGTTTAATGTTTCTAGGAATTTATTCATTTCTTCTAGGTTTTCAGTTTGTGTGCAAAGTGGTGTTTGTAACCATCATTGAAGGTTTTTGATTTTGGAATTTCTGTGGTGTCAGTAGTAATGTCTCCTTTGTTATTTCTGATTGTGTTTATTTGGATCTTCTCTCTTTTTTCTTTATTTGGCTACCAGTGGTCTATTCGTTTATATTAATTCTTTCAAAGAACCAATTTGTGGTTCTGTTGGTCTTTTGTATGTTTTCTTGCATCTCAATTTCATTCGATTCAGCTCTGATTTTGTTATTTCTTGTCTTTTGCTGGCTTTTGCGTTGGTTTACTCTTGTTTTTCTAGTTCCTGAAGGGTTGATGTTTGTCTTTAATTTGAGAGCTTACTAACTTTTTGATGTGGCCATTTAGTGCTGTAAACTTTCCTCTTAACACTGTTTTATCTGTGTCCCAGAGATTCTGGTACGTTGTATTGTTGTTTTCAGTAGTTTCAAATAATATATTAATTTCTGTCTTAATTTCATTGTTTACCTAAAAGTCTTTCAGGAGCAGATTGTTTAATTTCCATGTAATTGTATGATCTTGAGAGGTGTTTTAAAAAACATTTTAACTTTTATTTTAGGTTAGGGGTACATGTATAGGTTTGTTATATAGGTCAAATTTTGACTTGGGGGTTTGGTTTTTAGATTACTTCTTCACCTACTCACTAAGGACAGTACACAAAAAAATTTCTTTTCAGAATCTCTCTCCCCTTCCAACCTTCTCCCTCAAGTTGGCCACACTATCTGTTGTTCCCCTCTTTATGTGTGTGTGTTCTCATTATTTAGTTCCCACATGAGGACATGTGGTATGTGGATTTCTGTTCCTACATTAGTTTGCTGAGGATAATGGCCTCCAGTACCCTCCATGTTCCTGCAAATGAC
The DNA here is from genome assembly GCF_037993035.2 of Macaca fascicularis. Lineage (NCBI taxonomy): Eukaryota > Metazoa > Chordata > Mammalia > Primates > Cercopithecidae > Macaca > Macaca fascicularis. The sequence goes on from NC_088382.1 coordinate 141,013,169, forward strand.
ATGAACTCATTCCTTTTTATAGCTGCATAGTATTCCATGGTATATATATACCACATTTTCTTTATCCAGTATAACAATGATGGCCCTTTAGGTGGATTCCATGTCTTTGCTATTGTGAATAGTGCTGCAATGAACATACCCATGCATGTTTCTTTATGGTAAAACAATTAATATTTCTTTGAGTATATATTCAGTAATAGAATTGCTGGGTCAAATGGTAATTCTGGTTTTAGTTCTTTGAGGAATTGCCGTGCTGCTTTCCACAATGATTGAGCTAATTTACACTCCCATCAGCAGTGTATAAGCACCTTATTCGCCCTATTCTCAGCAATCTTGCCAACATCTCTTGTTTTTTGACTTTTTAATAACAGCCATTCTGTCTGGTGTGAGATGATATCTTATTGTGACTTTGATTTGCATTTCTTTAATGATTAGCGATATTGAACAATTATTTTGTATTCTTCTATACTGGCTATTTTGTCTGTCATCTACTCTATCATTTTACTGTGGTTCTTAGCTTCCTTGAATTGGGTTCCAAGGCTCTGAATTTCAATGATCTTTGTCCCTATCCATATCCTGAATTGTATTTCTCTCATTAAGAACCCTTGCTAGAGAACTCACATGATCATTTGAAGGAAAGAAGACACTGGCTTTTTGAGTTGCCAGAGTTCTCACATTAGATCTTCCTCATTTGTGTGGGTTGATGTTCCTTCAGTCTTTGAAGTAGTTGTCCTTTGGATGGATTGTTTTGCTTTTTTCTTCTTTAGTGCCCATGGGGCTTTCGTTATGGTATAAGGTAGTTTGGTTGAATGGCTTCATTTCTAACCTGCTCCTGAGTCTTGGAAGAGCCCTGTCTGTTGACTGTTTTTGTGCCCGCATTTCTTTTGTTGAGTGTTCTGGTTCATTGGGTTTCCTCAGGCTTGTCTGACAAGTTGTACCCATTGTACCCTTGCCAGATTGGCCCTAATCTGCTGCCCATGTGCTTCCTGGGGCAACCCAGGGTTGTGTTCACTTGCAGAGTTCAAGTGGAACCGGGGCCGCTGGCTTGGGAACTCTAGTGGGTATGGTCCATCTGGCTACAGTGTGTGGAGGTAGGTGGGGTTACCAATTTGCTGTCCAGGTGTTTCCAGGGCAATGGGAGGCTGCACCTCTCAGCAAATTCAGGCAGATGTAGGACTGCTGGACTCAAATCTCTAGCAGGTGTTGCCTGCTTGATTTTCAGTGACAGAGGTGAGTGGGGACATGCACCCTGCCATTCACGTGTGTCCTGGAACAACAGGAGTCAGCACCCTCCAGCTGAGTTCACACAGAAATTGGGTCATTGTGTTGGCAGCTCCAGCAAGCGTTGCCTACCTGGTTACAAGTGGAGGGGGCAGGTGGAGACTCACGCTCTTCTGTTAGGTTGCTTCCTATGTCAGTAGGAAGATGTGCCCTCTAGCTGAGCTCACACAGGAGGACCACTTGACCAAAGGCCCTAGCAGGCATTGCCTGCCTGGCTACCAGTGGCTGGGGCAGGTGGAGTCTCATGCTCTGCCATCGAGGTGTTTCCCATATCAGGAAGCTGTAACCTCCAGGTGAATTCACAAAGAAGTGAGGTTGCTGGACCAAAAGCTCTAGCAGGCATTGCCTGCCTGGCTACCAGTAGCAGGGACAGATGGAGTGTCATGGTCTTTTATCCATTGCCCCTCATCACAAGAGAAAGCTGCACCCTGCAAGTGAGTTCACACAGAAGCAAACTGCTGGTTTAGAAGCTCTAGCAAGCATTACTCGCCTGCACTGATGACGAGGGCATGTAGGGTTTTGTGCTCTGTCATCTGGGTGTGTACCATGACAACAGGAAGCTGCACCCTTCAGCTGAGCTCACACAGAAGCAGGGCCATTGGTCTGGAGGCTCTACTAGGTGTTGGCCTCCTGACTATCAGTGGTGGGGATGGATGAGGTCTTGTGCTCTGCTGTCTGGGTGTTTCCTGTGACAACAGGAAGCTGTACCCTACAGCTAAGTTCACACAAATGTATGACCTCTGGGCTGGAAACTCTAGCAAGTGTTGCCTCTTGCCACCAGTGGCAGAGGTTGAAGGGGTGGTCAGCCAAGTTCAGGACAAAGCGGGACTACCAAGCCAGAAGTTGGTGCTGAGCCCTGGCCAGCAAGCAGTGGTGGAGTAATATTACTGCTCTCTGGTACCACAACTGTGTGGCACTGGTGCTCATTTGCTCTAAGGCCCAAGGCCTGTGGAGGTCCCCTTGGACTTGAAAGTTGCCCTCATAAAATATCCAGGTGGCTCTGCCTCAGTCTAGAAGCAGGGTGGGAGGGTGCAGGAGGATCCAGGGTGATTCTCCCATTCCCAGTCATGTGCAGGCTGCTGTGGAGAGCAAGAATCCTCCTGGGGGCTCTCACTTACTCACCCTTTCCCATGTTGAAGAGGTTCTCCTGACTCCATACTGAGCCCAGGTGGGCTGGGGCCCAGCTTTACTCCTCTCTACTCTCTGTGTTGCCCTGCTGCTCTGATGAATCTCAACATGGTTTTATAGATAATCAGCCTGCAGGGTCCATGTTCACTAGCCCTTTTGCTTCCTCTCTGTGAGAGCGGTGCACATGAGCTGTTTCTAGTCTGCCATCTAGGCCCTGCCTTCAATAGATCTTCACATTTTTAATTTCTATTTTTTATTATCCTGCGATCCAAGAGTATGGCTGGTATGATTTTGTTTTGTTTTTGGATTTGTTGAGAATTGTTTTATGACTGAGCAGGTAGTCAATTTAAGAGAATATGTCATGTGCAGATGAGAAGAATGTATATTCTATTATTTGGTAGAGTGTTCTGTAGATGTCTGTTAGGTCTATTTGGTCAAGTGTCAAGTTTCAGTCCCAAATGTCTTTGTTAATTTTCTGCATCAATGATCTATCTAATATTGTCAGTGTGGTTTTGAAATATTCCAGTATTATTGTGTAGTGATCTAAGTTTCTTCCTAGGTCTCTAATAACTCGTTTTATGAATCTGGGTTCTCCATTGTTGGGTGAAATATATATTTAGGATAGTTAAGTCTTTTTCTTGAATCGAAAGCTTTGTCATTATGTAATGCCATGCTTTGGCTTTTTTTGATCATTGCTTCTTTCAAGTCTGTTTTGTCTGAAATTAAAATAGCTATCCCTGGTCTTTTTTGCTTTTTATTTGCTCGGTATACTTTCCTCCATCTCTTTAGTTTGAGTGTATGTATGTCTTTGCTTGTGAAGTGGGTCTCTTGGATAGAGCATATGGTTTGTTCTTGCACCTTCATCCAACTTGCCACTCTGTGCCTTGTAAGTGTGATGTTTTGCCTATTTATGTTTGAGATTAATATTGATATAAACAGATTTGATCCTGTCATCATGATATTTGCTGGTTGTTCTGTAGACTTGATTTTGTAGTTACTTTATAGTGTCAGTGGTCTATGTACTTAAGTGTGTTTTTGTGGTGGCTAGTAGACGTCTTTTGTTTTCATGTTTAGCACTCCCTTAAGGACCTCTTGTAAGCCAGGTCTGGTAGTAATATTTTCCCCTAGAATTTGCCTGTTTGAAAAGGATTTTTTTTTTTTTTTTTTTTTTTTTTTTTTTTTTTTGAGATGGAATCTCGCTCTGTCGCCCAGGCTGGAGTGCAGTGGCGTGATCTCGGCTCACTGCAAGCTCCGCCTCCTGGGTTCACACCATTCTCCTGCCTCAGCCTCCTGAGTAGCTGGGACTACAGGTGCCCACCATCACGCCTGGCTAATTTTTTGTATTTTTAGTAGAGACGGGGTTTTACCGTCTTAGCCAGGATGGGCTCAATCTCCAGACCTCGTGATCTACCCGCCTCAGCCTCCCAAAGTGCTGGGATTACAGGCATGAGCCCCTGCACCTGGCCATGAAAAGGATTTTATTTCTTCTTCACTTAGGAATCTTAGTTTGGATAGATATGAAATTATTAGTTAGAATTTCTTTTCTTTAAGAAAGCTGAATATAGGTCCCCAACCTCTTCTAGCTTGTAGGATTTCTGCTGGAAGGTCCACTGTTAGCCTGATGGGATTCTCTTTGTAGAATCTGTCCCTTCTCTCTAGCTGCCTTTAATATTTTTTCTTTTGAGTTTACCTTGGAGAATATAATGACTATGTGGAAGATTTTCTTGTATCTCTCACAGGGGTTCTCTGAATTTCCTGAATTTAAATGTTGACCTCTCTAGTGATGTTGGGGAAATTTTCAGGGACAATATCCTCAAATATGATTTCCAAGTTGCTTTCTCTTTAACTCTTTCTTTCAGGGATGCCAGTAAGTCATAGGTTTGGTCGTTTTACATAACCCCATATTTCTGAGAGGTTTCATTCATTTTTAAATTCTTTCTTTATTATTATCTGACTGAGTTGACTTAAAGAACCAGTATTTGAGCTCTGAGATTCTTTCCTCAGCTTGGTATATTCTGCTGTTAATACTTCCAGTTGTATTATAAAATTTTTATAGTGAGATTATGAAATTTTTATAGTGAGTTTTTCAGCTTCATGAGATCAGTTGGTTCTTTCTCAAAATGGCTATTTTCTCTTTCATCTCCTGTATCCTTAGATTCCCTGGATTGAATTTCACCTTTCTTTTGAATCTCAATGATCTTTGTTGTGATCCACATGCTGATTCTTTGTCTGTCGTTTCAGCTACTTCAGATTGGCTAAGAACCATTGCTAGAGAGCTAGTGCAGTCATTTGGAGGTAAGAAGACACTCTAGCATTTTGAATTGCCAGAGTTCTTGTGCTGGTTCTTTCTTATCTGTGTGGGCTGATGTTCTTTTAATGTTTGAAGTCTCTGTCCTTTGGATGGGGTTTTTTGCTTTTATATTCTTTGATGCCCTTGAGAGTTCGACTGTGGTATAAGCTGGGTTCATTCAGGTGGCTTTGTTTCTGGACCATTTCAGTGGACCAAGACTCTGCTCAGTACAGCCGGGCTGTGGGCTTTACTCCAAGGGGCTGGGTCCAGACCCACAGTTTTGTTCTCTGGCCCCTTGAGGTTAAGCGCCTGCTCTTCTGTAAAGCATATGGTGTTCCCAGTCCACTGGCAACAACACTTTCATGGGCTGGCAGGGTCGGGGGTTGGGCAGCAAAGGCTCTTCATTGGGGCAGTGGCAGTGGGTTCCATACATGTGCATGAAAGGCATTTTAGATGCAATGAAATTGTATAGGTTCCCATGGAAAGCTACAGGGAGTACATTGGAGAATACAATGTTATTCTGAAAATATTTAGAGATAACTTACCCTTCAGAGAATGATTCCTGCGATGTGATAAATGTAATGCAATGAATTAAAACTTCAAAGATTATTCTAGCTTAATATATTTAACTATGTGCTACTACATGACTTTTAGGGTCACAGTTGCAGGAGTAATTATCTTTGGTACTAATAATGAATGTGTACTTTTGAATGAATTAGTAGCAGATGTTGGTGAGAATGTGGAGAAAAAGGAATGCTTATACATGACTGGTGGTAATATATATATTGGCACAACCTCTATGAAAATAGTATGGAGATTTCTGAAACAACCAAAAATAGAACTAGCATTTCATCCAGCAACCCCACTACTGAGTATCTAACCAAAGAAAAAGGTCATTATGTAAAAAGTATATATGCATTTGTATGTTCATGGCACACTATTCACAATTGCAGAGATATTGAATCAACCTAAGTATACATCAATGGATGACTGGATAAAGAAAATGTAGCATATATACATAATGGAACACTACTCAGCCACAAAGGGAATAAAATGTCTTTTGCAGCAACATGGATGGAACTGGAAGCCATTACGTTAAGTGAAACAACTCAGAAAGAGAAAGTCAAATACCACATTTTCACACTTATCGGTGGAAGCTAAATAATGTAGACTCATGGACATAGAGTATGGAATGACAAACATCGGAGACTCAGACAGTGGGTGGGTAGGAGCAGGATGAGGGATGAGAAATTACCCAATGGGTATACCGTATACTATTTGGGTGATGGTTACACTAGAAGTCCAGGCTTCACCACCATGCAATATATCCATGGAACAAAACTGCACTTGTACCACTTAAATTTGTACAGAAAAAGAAAAATAATATAAACCGTGGTTTATCTTTATAATCTGAGTACTTTCTGGTTCAAGAAGAAACATGGATTCTATCTTTTATTTATTTATTTTTTAAGATTCCATGACTTGGATCTTTCAACCTATCAAACGCCATTCCTGTCCCTTCTTAGTTATGTATCTTCTCTAAAGTGACCCTGATATATATCTAAGAATTAAATGAGGAACTACTAAAAATTATGCTGGGGCAATATGTACAAATGGGATTATCCCAGGAAAATTGAATGTATGTTAACCCTTATTGTCTCAGTTGGAATAATTTTTCTAGTTAGTTATACAAAACACCTACCCCAGTCCCCTCTGGTACCTTTTCTTATATTACGTTTTCCCCTTTCCCTGTTAGGGGCCCATTTTCTACTCCATATGTTTGTATATTGAAAGAACCACAATTTGACTCTAATTTAGTCTCTACTGGACAGGTGTTCAAATTCTGATTCCATAGTCAATTATTTTTTCAACATTGCCTCTTCGGCAATAAAGTGTTTTTGTATCACTTTATTTACTATGTTTTTGTCTCTATAACTAAATGGCAAACATTTGAGGTAAAACCATTTTTTTAAAACATCTCCACAACATTTATCTTAATGGTGTATACATTAGGCAGATACATAATTTATATCTTTATGAAATTGTGTGTAAATTAAAGTCCTCTTACAGTAATTTTTGCAGTTTATCTGGATTAGAAGCAGGATTAAAAGAAAACAAACATAGTGGTAATTTTCATAACGTCATCTTCTGGGCATATGATCATTGCTGATGATAAAGTCTTTTCACTCCATTATCCTACTTCATTTCCACAGTGAGGTGAGTACTATCATTCCATTTGATGAATATAGCAATTGAGGCTCACAGAGGCTTACTGGTGTCATGAGAGACTATAGAATAGTGATAAACAGAAACATTTTAAGGCAGAAACAGTGTCTATTAAGTATACCTTTGGAAACTTCTATTCTCTAATGCTCTAAAATGTACAATCACATAAGAAATAACAAAGTGGCATTTTTAAGGAAAAATATCAACCGCTATAAAAATAGAATTTAAAGTTCAGCTGTGATTTATATATAACCCTGGAGCTTTCCATCAAATTTTTCTTCAGAGGAATTCAGTTGTGTATTTTAACAAACTGGTTTCTGCTGTAAAATAATATACAAGCAGATTTTGTTTATCAAGCACTTGTTAATAAATCCACCAATAATAATTTGTTCATCTAAAACAATATATTATTTGAAAGTAAAAATAGCTTTTCATATAGTAGTAATGCTTGCAAACTCCCAAGAAAAATGTATTTTTTCAAAATTTTAGTTTGGAAATAATAAAATGTAGAAATAATACAGATTTTTCAGTAATTAACATCTTATCATTTATTATGAGGCACTTGTGTCCGCAATTTGGAAAAATGGACATAAAATATCATAAAAGGTAAAACAAAAATACAAATAAAAATAAATGTGGAGGAAAGAGTTTTGAGAAGAGCCAAAGGATGACACCACAGGGACCTGAGTTAATGACATGTCAACACCAGCCATCTGGAGTGAGTCTGAGTATGGAAGGTGGAGTGCTCTGTAAATAGACAACACTGGCATCTGATAGCCAAGTGGGAGCACAGAATGGAATAACAGAATCATAGACATGGGAAAGTGACCATAAGGCTAAAGGTCCCAAAGTTCTCATAGTCACAGCCCTTGCTCTCGGCAGGTAATTTCTTCTCCAACTCTACCTGGACCCTGCCTTAACAAAGGCCATGACCTTGCTTCCCAGACTGCAGAAACCATCAGAAACCCGGATGCTGTTCCAGCACAATGCCAGATGCCATCCAGATGAAAGATGATTCCTAGCACTGCAGCCTATGCCTGACTAACGAGCATGGGAGCATGTCCTTGGTCTTTCCCAAGGCTAATCCTATAGTCTGTTGTCTCTTAGTTCACAGTATCTTAAATGTGAGCACAATTTCTTGCTGTCGGTAAACCAAAAACACTCACACTACCACACTCATGTTGAATCTCATGACGTGAGAATCTCCTCCTAATTTCTACTTGAAAGAAAAATAAAGTACTACCACCTCCTGAAAGTTAGATTTCCTTGGTTTAACTCCTGATTGTACCGTGGTCTATGTTGGCCTGTGACCACCTCCACAGCACTCTCCTACATAACTGACTCTGTGTATGTGAATGTTGGGCTTACTCCGATGTCTTCTCTGAAGGCTTTTAGGGTAATATGGGATATTCAAAAGTGGACTGTAACTTTGCACCATCAGTTACTTGAGGGCCATCAAGTTCTTAGAAAAGTAAAATGAGAACTCAGAAGGCAAATCCCAGTGATATGGAAAATGAGATTTCCCTCTATCCTCTGTCTATCAATCTCCTGTGTCTAGACATTATGGAGGGTGGGTGGTGAAGTTGTAATACCGGGTAAGGATACTACAATGGTATCTAGCTCCTGGTGGCAGGTTGGGGGCAAAGAAATGAGAGCATCTCAAAATTGTCAATGGCCCATTTCTCTTGGAAACCTAATTAATTAGCTTCACATGGTTTACTGTTCATGATCTACTGAAACATGAAAAAGAAATTCTATGTGCTCAAATTTTGCTTTAGCTAAGATTCAAAGCATAATATGGAAGGATAAAGGCAGTAATAAGCATGCAAAGAGGAATAATGGCTCTTTTTCTTCCTTCTACACTTAAATCCCAGAGAGAAAATAGCAGTGACAGCAGCAATTAGTAAGAGATCACCACAGAGGCTCCGAGGTGAATAGGTGTCTTTCTTCATGTGGAGAAATGTCTTTAGCACCAATCCTGAAAGATCTAGCTTTTCTCTTTATACCCACAAGATTGATTTTCCTTTCACTCGATTAACTTGAACTTGATTAAGTTGATAAGTTACAAAAATATTTTGAAGAACTGAAGTATATTGGTGGCTTTCTAATGCTTTGTTGAAAGTCTATAATGTATAACAGTCTTTAAGGGACAATAAAGATTGATAAAACAATAAAAATCTAAAAATGCAAATGTTTATTAAAATCTAAATCATAATGATGCCAAAGATGTTCAAATATAGGAATAATTTATGTTTGCTCATGATGCTTTTTTGTCTGCATACGAGGGTTTTATATAATTGAAACTATTGCACAGATACAAGTTTGCATTTTTTATTTCCTCATTTGACATTAAGTTATGAGTTTCTGTTTTGGCACAGTGTTTTCTATACCTATTCTTTTTAAAGCCTGAATATTAAAATAAATAGACACACAGATTAATAGTACAAGTAATGTTTGCCTTCAGCAACACTGCATACAATGTAAATGTGTACATTTTACTCTGGGAAAGTAGGATCCAAATAGCATCGGAAAGACTTTTGCTAGAATGACCTTTAATTTGTTCAGAAGGAAAATCATGTTTAGAAAGATGGAACAAAGCCAAAAAAACAAACTAGTGCTGAAAAAAGAACTGGAAGGTAACTCCATCTAGAAACCACATTGGAACCTGAGCGTGGTGAAATAACAGAGTGGCCAGAACAACTTTCTCCCTGGTCTCAGGAGGGAGACCTTGGAGAAGAGACAGACTGGTGCTGGCCTTTGTGGCGTGGCATGCACAGTATAATATACAGCATGACCTCAAACACACTTATTTAATAGTTAACGTTCATTTTAAAGGGCATTAGAAAAATGTTACCAATATGTCACACATATATAATTTTAGGGATATTATTACTCAGCACAATGCAAATAATTAAAAGTGAGCTGATTTAAATTTATAGTAAAAATTATTAATCACTACTCCATTGTTACCCTGATGTGATAAATAATAAAAAAAGGTAAATGAATGAATCAAGATTGAAAACTTTGATAATAAGTGAGTCAGGAATTCAGAACTGAATTTCAGCTCTACTGCTAATTAGCTACATTCACTTGGCTGATTAGTCACCTCAGGCTTCAGTTTTGTTATCAATATAACACAAATATTTTTGCTAGATGATCTCTAAGGTCCTTTCTACCAGTATGACTTAGAGAAAAATAAAAAGTATTTTTGGGGAAAAGTAATCTTTTTTTCCTTAAAAACAATGATCTGAATGTGCTCTATAGTACCGTGCTTTGTCCAGCAGAACATTTGATTAGCTGCATTTTCTCTTGATTGCCCTGTTAACTTCTGAGAGTACTGAATGTCACAGAATCTACAATTTCACCATTCCCTCTGCATTTAATGGATAATATTTTCAGGTTTTTACCATACTCCCAAGCCATAGCACACCTTGTAATCAAATTGATGAAAAACAACCAGGAGAGAAAAAATCTAAAGCAGCTGGAGGAAAAAAAGACATGGTGCATCTAGAGAAACAAGAATAAGAATTCCACTGACTTATCAGAAACAACGCAAATCAGATGATGGAAATGAATGACATATATATATATATATATATATATATATATATATAGAGAGAGAGAGAGAGAGAGAGAGAGAGAGAGAGAGAGAGATGGAGTCTTGCTTTGTCACCAGACTGGAGTGCAGTGGCACGATCTTAGCTCACGCCAATCTCCGCCTCCCAGGTTCAAGCGTTTCTCCTGCCTCAGCCTCCCGAGTAGCTGGGATTACAGGTGCACACTGCTACACCCAGCTAATTTTTGTAATTTTAGGAGAGACGGAGTTTCATCATGTTGGCCAGGATGATCTCCATCTCCTGACCTAATGATCTGCCCACCTTGGTTTCCCAAAGTGCTGGGATTACAAGCATGAGCCACCATGCCTAGCCCATGAATGGCATTTTTAAAGTGCAAAAATAAAAATAAAATTTTTATCCTAGAATTGTATATGTCAAAAAAAGATCCTTCAAAGCCAAAGGCAAAATAAAGATATTCACAGGCAGACATGGGCTGAAAGAATTTGTCACCAACAGATCTTTACTACAAGAAATATGAAAGTTTCTCAAAATGAAGGAAAATGAAGATGAAAAATTCAAGAGTGTGGGTGGGGGTGGATGGGAAAATGGAAGGTGTTGATCAGAAGGTACTAGAGGAGTAAGCTTTAGTGATCTATTGCACAGAACAGTGAGTAGAATAAATAATGATGCATTGTACACTTGAAAATTGTTAAAAGAGTAGGTTTTAAATGTTTTCAACTCAAAAAATGGCATGTGAGGTGATAGGTTTATTAAGTAGCTTGAATTATTCACGTTGTGATCATATATAAAAACATCACGTTGTATAAGTACATATATTCTTTGTCAATTAATAAAAAATGCTATTCTTATTAAAAGATAGAATCACCAAAAGAATTTAGAGAATTAGAAATGGTAAATATATGGATAAAATAAATAGAGAAAGGGTTAATAATTACCTATTTTTAAAACCTTTTATATTCTATCTCAATTTTTAATAATCGTGACCTCAGACTAGATTATTTCTCAGTGAATAAATTGTGATTGATCTCCACACCCTACTGCTTCTTATCTAATGGGGGTTTTATATATTTGCAATACTCTCAGCTAATTTATTTTCTAATAACTAGGTCTAGTGGAAATGTTTCACTGAGTATGAGAAAGGGGAAGATGGGTGACTTAAAGATATATCTAATTATTAAGCTCCTGGCTGTGTTCTTATATAATTTTTCCTATAATACAAATAGGTGGGCATCATAACTCCATATTAGAGATGAGATATTAGACTCAGAAAGGTTAAGCAATATGTCCAAGATATAGCTTCTTTGTTTCTCATTTGGTTCTTGTGTCCCAAGATTGGAAGTGGGATTGCAATGTTGTATGATATGTGGAACATAGAGAATTAAGCTCCATGTAATTACTTGATTATTTCTATGGAACATATAGAATTATGATCCATGTAATTATTTGCTTCTTCCTATAATATACTGAACTCATTTAATTTCAACTTCTTTCAAATGCCTTCATATCTGATTCAATAGATAATCCTCCTTTTTCCTTCTCCATTTTCAAAATTTATTGGCTGTTTTATATACATACTTTGTTTATAATCAGTTATTTTAGTTACACATGTGCACACACATCAAATCCACCATGATTTTGTTTGAAATTTCATTATGTTTATTTATGTTCGTGGGACAAAATGATTTCTTTATGATGGCTTTTTTTTCATACCCATAAATATGGTCTCTAGCTCTATTAATTTAGATCTTTGGACTGAAGTAGTATCAGGGATATTTAGGAATAGGTGAATTAAATTAGTCTAGGAATGGAGTCATTCTTCTGTAAGTGGAAATATTCTGGGGGTGAAATTTCCTTTAAATGACATCTAGGCACTGACTCTGCTTTCCTTCCTGGGTTAAAATGTGGCCTAGAGAGAATTTAATGCTAGTAAAGACTAAACACAGGTGCAGAGATGTTAGTGAAGGTGAACATTACCTGATGGTGTAAGACTGAGAGTGCAAAAATGCAAAGGTGTACCAAGGTTTCCTTTTTTTTCTTTCTGAGGTCCAACAGGACTTCCTCCACGTGGAGAGAGTCATCTGTAATGTGAGTTCTGTAGGTAACCAAGAGCTAAGGGGAAAGGTGAATTTGTATAACTGTGGAGCCACCTCAGTTCCACTAAGTTCTGAATCCAGGCTAAACACAATTAGAACCTTAAGAACTGTGAAAAGTCTAAGACTTGATTTGCAAGGAATCAAGTTAGCCTGTCACAGGTTCATATTTATATTGGCAGGAAAACAGAAACCTCTGAGTCAGAGACAAGACTGTTTATTACTAGGAGAAAGAGCAACAGCCAGACTAGCTTATTCGTTTTGCATCCCTGAGCTCCAATAACCCAAGAGTGGCATGGTGAGGGGTAAGTGATACCACATATGCAGCGGGGATGCATTATAGGAGAGGAACCCCAAGCTCTAGAAACTCTCATCTTATCAAACCTGCCCATTTTCTTCTCCCGAAAATAAATATTATTTTTATCACCCTTGCATGAAGCCAAATATCTCTGGGGAGAGGAGGAAAATATCTCTGGGTTTATTGTCTTGGAATATCTCCTTGGAGAGACATCTCAATATCCCTCAAAAAGGAGAAACTCTCTTTACCTTTACTTATCCATAATGTAGTTAAGTGTGTTCCAGAAGTTTTTGTCTCTACAATTCAAGGGCTTCCTGACTATATAAACATGTCTGAAAATATAGTCCTGAAACACAAGAGCTGTTAATGTTTAGATGTGTGGAAATATGATACATTCATGGGGAATTATCTCCTAATATAGATAATCTTTACTACATGAATTCTCTCTTCAGCTGTTCTAATTTACTTTTTAACCTGTGTACTAAATATTGAATGTGTCTATATAATTCTCATTAAAACAAACAAACAAAAAAACCTTTTTATATCTTCTGCTCTTGACAAATCATTGTTTTCGTTTTTTTTTAACCCTCCTAATTTTTGCTTTGCTAATTTTCCTTTTGATTGGGCTGGGCACTTATTCTCAGTGTTCACGGTTTTATCACCTCTTGTGATTTGTTTGTTTGTTTTTCTTTTTCTTTTGAAAGATAACAATGCTGCAAGTTACAGAGGTCTATCGATGCTCTCATATTTGCAGCAGACATTTTAAAGTTTCTTCAGCTCCACACTAGTTATTCCACTAAATAATTTTAGCTTTGAACTCATACACTGAAAGAGTAAATTTGGACCACACATTTATATCCATGGTTCCAGCTTAATTTTCTATTTTTGACTGGTTTTTCTGTAACTAGCATATAGCAACTAAAAACTATTGAGAACTTATGCATAAAGTACTGTGCTAAGTGCTTTGCATGTATTATCTGCCTTTGTCCTTGCTATAACCCTGAGATATATACAATTATTAAATGTATTATATAGATGGAAGGGTGAGGATTGCAGAAATTAAATGTTTCCCATAATTAAAAGTTGTTTGGTGACAGGAATAAGATTCAAACCCAAGCAATGTGGCATCTGAGGCCCTATTCTTAACCTCTATGTTAAGTATCTCTTGAAGAGAACAAAAAGAATGTGCAATGAGACTGACATTAGCAAAATAGCAGATTGTGAGGTCCTAGTTCTTAACCCCCCCAAAAAAACATAGTTTAACAAGTATCTATGGAAGAAACTAGCTCTGGAAGAGCTCCAGAGTATAATTAGGGTATTACTGCAACCCAATGGAGCACAAAAATTAAGGATGGCCTCATAGAAAAGCGTAGGAAACATTTTATCTATTTCACCTCACCCAGGCTGGCACAAGTCAGTACAAAGAGGAATCCCCTTGGGGTTGACTTCCTCCCACAGGGGAAAGGGGAACAGGAAAACCCCAGCAGCCTTCACCACCAAGGACTCCAGCAGCCCTCTCCACCACTACAGATGCCCATGGCCAATGCCACTTAGGACCCCTACAGTCTTTGCTGACACTGACTGTAGCTGATGCAGCTGCCTGGAATCCCCCTTGCTGCAACCTCCTTTTCTGGTACTAGAGTCTCTGCTGTGCCTCCCTCCCCTGGGGCTGGACCTGCCACTGTATGTACCTCCCTCGAGAACCCAACTCTCTGCAACCCTTCCTGCCACCCCCGGAACTGCACACATAGTACCTGCATCCCATGAAATCACCAAAGAAACCCAGTATATTCTCAGTAACTGACAGTGAAAAAGGCGTAATTGTACGCTGCCTTAAAAAAACAAATCAAAAGTATTGTTTTTTGAAGAAGCTTAAGGAGAGCTTGAGCCCTCAACAAAATCAGAAAAAACAATACATGAAAAACATAGGAATTCAACAGAGTTGGATTTTAGTCATTAACCTCAGAGTAGTTCTTCGTTTATAATGAAAGAATAAAAACACCATTTCTATCTCATAGCAGCTAACAACCAAAGACTATACATTTTTCTGAAATGCACATGGAACATTCACCTGGATAGTCCACATGTTGCACTGTAAAACAAGTCTTAAAAAAATTAAGATGGTCATTCCAAGTATCTTTTCTGACCACAGTGGAATAAAATAAAAAGTCAATGGCAGAAAGAAAATAGAAAAATTTACAGATACATGGAAACTAAACCACACACTCTTGAAGTACTGCAGCAAAAGCAGTACTAAGAAGAGAGTTTACAGCAATAAACACCTAGATTAAAAAAGAAGAAAGTTTTCAAATAAAAAACCTAACTTTACACCTCAAAGAAGTAAAAATAGAAAAAAACTAAGCCCAAAGTTAACAGAAGGAAGAAAATAATTAAAAATAAGGGCAGAAATAAATTTGAGAATTTTTTAAATAGAAAAAAATGAACAAAACAAAGAATTAATTTTGGATAAGATAAACAAAACCAATGAACCCAGGCTAGAACAACTAAGAAAAATAATAAATACAACTTAAATAAATAAAATTAGAAATGAAAGATGAGATATCACAACAGATACCTCAGATATTTAAAAAATCATAAGGAACTATTATTGACAATTGTATGCCAAGAACATGTTAAAATAGATAAATTTCTAGAAACATACAACCTATCAAGACTGAGTCATGAAAAAATAGAAAATATCAACAGGCCAATAATGGGTGAGGGGATTGAATCAATTATCAAAAATCCCCCCAAAAGAAAGGCCCAGGACCAGACGGCTTTACAGGTGAGTTCTACCAAACATTCAAAGAAGAATTAATAACATTTCTTCTTAAACCCTCCCCCCAAAAATGGAAAAGGAAACATTTCTGAGGTAATTTTATGAGGCCAGAATTACCTTGATACCAAAGCCGGGCAAAGATACCACAAGAAAACAAAACTATAGACCAATATATCTGATGAATATAAATTTTTAAATTCTCAATAAAAATAATGGTATACTGAATTCAACAGCACATTAAAATAATCATACACCATGACCAAGTGGAATTTACTCCTGTGATGCAAATACTGTTCAAGATATGCAAATCAATCAATGTGAAACACCACATTAATAGAATGAAAGAAAAAAATTCACATTATCATCTCAATAGGTACAGAAAAAACAGTTCCTTTCATGATAACAACTCTCAGAAATAGGTATAAAAGGAACACCTCAACATGAGAAAAGCTACATATGTAAAACATCTTAATCTTTGGGGAAAAACTTAAAGTGTATCTCTAAAATCTAATAGAATGCAAAGATTCTCAGTCTCACCACTTCTATTCAACAAAGTACTATAAGTCCTAGCAAGAGAAATTAGATAAGAAAAAGACATAAAAGACATCCAAATTGAAAAGGAAGAAGTAATACTGTCTCTCTTTTCAGATGACATGATTGTACATGTAGAAAACCCTGAACACTCAGTGAAAAGCTATTAGAACTAATAAACAAATTCAGTAAAGTTGAAGCATAAAGAATCAACATTCAATTTTTTTCCGTTCCTACATACAAACAAAAAACCATCCCAAAAGGAAATTTAAAAACCTAATCCCATTAGTGATAACAACAATAAACATGAAATATTTAGGAGTAAACTTAATTGTGGAGGTAAAAGAGTTGCAAACTAAAATTTATAAAACACTGATGAAGAATATTTTTAAAACACACATAAGTGACAAGATGTTGTGTTCATAGAAGAATTAATGTTGTTAAAATGTCCATACTAAACATAGTGATCTACATATTCAATGAAATCCCTGTCAAAATACAAATGGCATTCTTTACAGAAGTGGAATAACAATTCTAAATTTGTATGGAACTACAAAAGATCACAAATAGTCAAAACAATTTTAAGCAAGAAGAATAAATCTGTTTTTTTCAAATACATTACAAAATATATTGCATCAGCTATATCATGATTTCAAAATAGATTACAGAATTATAGTAATAAAATCAGTATGAGACTGCCATAAAAATAGAATATAGACCAATGG
Organism: Macaca fascicularis; assembly: GCF_037993035.2. NCBI lineage: Eukaryota > Metazoa > Chordata > Mammalia > Primates > Cercopithecidae > Macaca > Macaca fascicularis. Next base: position 141,030,095 of record NC_088382.1, read on the forward strand.
GGCAGAATGGAGAGCTCACAAATAAATCCACACATCTACTCTCAACTAATCTTTGACAAGATTGCCATAAACCCACTATGGGAAAAGGGCAGCCTCTCCAATAAATGTTGGGAAAATTGGATATCCATGTGCAAAAGAAAGAAACTGTACCCTTATCTCACACTATACATAAAAATCAACTCAAAATTGATTAAAGACTTAAACATAAGACCCGAAATGGTAAAACTACTAGAGGAAATACAGAGGAAAAGCTTCCTGACATTGATCTGCACAATGATTTCTTGCATGACACCAAAAGCACAGACCACAAAAGCAAAAATAGACAAACGGACAAATGGGATTGCATCAAATTAAGAAGCTTCTGCACAGAAAGAAAACCACAACAGAGTGGAAAAGTAAACTTAGAATGGGAGAAAAATGTTTTTAAACCATATATTTGATGAGAGGTTAATAGCCAAAATATACAAGGAACTCATAAAACTCAATAGCAAAACAATGTAATAATTCAATTAAAAATGGGCTAAGGGTCTCAAGAAACATTTTTTTGAAGAAGCCATACAAATGGCCAATAAGAACATGAAACCGTGATTAGCATTAGTAATCATCAGAGAAATGCAAATCAAAACCACAGTATGGTATCACCTCACACCTGTGAGGATGGCTATTATCAAAAAGACAAGTGATATCCAGCCTTTAAAAGGAAGAAAATCCTGCCATTTGCAACAACATGGATGAACTTGGAGGAGATTATGCTAGGTTAAATAAGATAGATACAGAAAACAAATAATGCATGTTCTCACCTATATGTGGAATCTGAAACAGTCAAACTCCTGAATCAGAGAGTAGAATGACAGCTCTCAAGGACTGGGAGATGAGGGAAATGGGAAGATGTGGGACAAAGGGTACAAATTTTCAGTTATGCAAGATAAATGAGTTCTGGAAATCTAATGCATAGCAATGTAATTATCATTAATACTGTATGGCATGCTTAAAATTTACTAAGAGGGCAAGTCTTAATTGTTCTCACCACACACACACACACACACACACAAATGGTAACTGAGTCAGTTGATAGTCAATTGCAATGATTATTTCACAACGTATACATTTATCAAAAAATCACATTGTATACATTAAATATATATGATTTTTATTTGTCAATTATATCGCAATAAAGCTACAAAAAAGAAAATATGCAAAGTGAATGATGAATGATCTAGTGAAAAGGCATAACGAGAAGCCACCATCATCCCTTATCCCCACAGCTTTCTGAATCCTTTCCCCCAGGTCATTGTCAGGATGCCCACTCTCTCATCAGCTAATCACTGTGATGATCTAAAGCCTGCAGAATAGTTAAAACTATGGATGTTCTCCAAAGAAGATTTGAATGCACTTTATATTTTTCCTACCAACATGTAAAATGCTATTAAAAGATTGTGCTGAGAAGCTATACAGAGGCCAGTCTGCTCGTGATTTTTACAACAGCTGCTGTCCTGCCTGTATCTGCAGTCTTAATTTCTCTGGATGACACGTGACACTTTTGAAAAGACCTGGACTTTCAGGAAATGAAAAACTAGCTTTGAGAGAGGAGAAATATGAAATAGCCCTGCACTGGAGAGCCATTATCGAGTGGTAAAGTGTGACAGAAAGAGTATCCATAAAAGACAAGCCAGTAGTCCAGTTCTGCAAATGCCATGCAGGAGCCTCACAGCTGTGAAATTAAACTCAGTCCTTTGTGGATTTATGGTGCTGTCTTCTAAATTAGGAGTTGGTCAGACTGTAGGAATCTAATTCTCCCATTTACAGTGAAAGACGTGGGGCATGGATGACAGGAGATGGATTCTTTTCCAGTCACAGGGAGCCAGGTAAGTGAAAATTCCGATTCCAGATACTGTTAGGATAGAATGAAAAAATTCCTACAGTCTAATACTTAGGAATAAATAAACCTCTTTTAATGTATTTTATTAGATTTTTTTAAATTACAAAGGTAATACATTTTGTGGTAACATAAAACCACTTGGATCCACTTACCTGAGATAATGATGTTAATTTTTTGATTTGTGATTTGTGTTTGTACACACTTTTTGTTATGTTCTTAAATCATTGACCATGAGGTTACATAGAAAAAAAAGATCCTTGACTGGGCATGGTGGCTCACGCCTGTAATCCCAGCACTTTGGAAGGCCGAGGCGGGTGGATCACGAGGTCAGGAGATCGAGACCATCCTGGCTAACACGGTGAAACCCCGTCTCTACTAAAAATACAAAAAATTAGCCGGGCGTGGTGGCTGGCGCCTGTTGTCCCAGCTACTCGGAGGCTGAGGCAGGAAAATGGTGTGAACCTGGAAGGAGGAGCTTGCAGTGAGCCGAGATCGTGCCACTGCACTCCAGCCGGGGTGACAGAGCAAGACTACATCTCAAAAAAAAGAAAAACCAAAAAAACAAAAAACATTTATTATATATTACTATGAAATGCTATTTTATGTAACAGTGCTTCAAGGGTATTTTCCAGGTCCATATGCCAAGTAATAATAAACAGTGACTATTGATTATTTATTTAATAATCATTCTGCCCCAATTTTTAATAATAATATTGGATGTTTGATTTGTACCACAAACTGTTTTATACATGTGAATAACATACTTCTTTCAACAACCCTATAAGGTAGATACACTTAAATGTTCTCATTTTACAAATGAAGAAACTGAGGCACAGAGGAATTAGTGCCACATTTAGTAATTGGAAAAGCTAGGTTTTAATCCAGTTTTCCTCTAGCATTTGCATTCTTAACCAGTATGTTGTACTGCCTGAGTTTACCACCCATGAACCCTCAGTTAATTAACTTATTCTAAAAGATACATTTCGAATAGAAGGAAATCAAATTTAAAGAGTGAGACTAAGGTCCACAAAGAATGGTTAGTCCGTTCTTGCACTGCTATAAAGCAATTCCCGAAGGTGGGTAATTTATAAAGAAATGAGGTTTAATTCACTCACAGCTCTGCAGGCTGGACACGAAGCATAGTGCTAGCATCTGCTCCTAGTGAGGGCCTCAGGAAACTTTCAATCATGGTGGAAGGTGAAGGAGGAGCAGGCATATCACATGGTGAGAGTGAGAGGAGGAGGGAGAAGGGAGGAGTCCTAGACTATTTTAAAGAACCAAATCTCACATGAGCTAACTGAACAAAAATCACCAAGCCATTCATGAGGGATCCCTGCAACCATCCAATCACCCCTTATCAGGCCCTACCCCCAACATCGGGAATCATATTTTAACATGCGATTTGAGGGGACATACATCCAAATCATATCAAAGGTATGTAAATAAACAGGCAAAGCATAACGTAAGAGAAGAGACAGAGTCTATAATCTTGAACAAAGAGAAGGAAAATAAATGATAAAAATATATGATACTCTGCATGATCTGAACAGCAGTCAGACGAGTTTGGAGGGATAACTCTATGGAGAAGTGTAGCTATCTGATAACTACAGATACATGCTCACTGGCCCTAAGGAGCTGCTGTTTGTGCAGATATAAGCAGGTCTGACTGTGGTTAGATATGATAATGGTTTTTAATAATGTCTGCAGGCAATGTGCTAGGGGGATAAATGTCTTTGCATAGGGAAGAACATCAAAATGGATTCAATCAAGAAAAAAAATAACAGATGAAGCCCTAGGAAAGGTTGTGAAATTTCAACAACATATGCCTAATGTTTTATATTTTTATGTATAGCTGGGATTTGTTCAAACCTCCAAAGTCAACCTCCAAAGTCAATACAGTATTTTGATAAATCATTTATTTACTTATTCACTAAACACATTTTGTCAAATAGCAACTGGAGGTCAGGAAGAAAAAAGAAAGTATGTAACTCATTCTGCCATATGGGTTCTGACATTTAAGCAATAGTTGTCTACTCTTGTAAGACATGTATTGATAAAAGCCCTTGGTTCTGATTGGCAAATCCACCACTTCTGAAAAGAGTCAGGACAGGGGTTGAGTTAAGGGGCAGAAGAGGTCCTTCCCCAGTAAAATCAGAAAAAAGTTTGGAAGCTCTGCCTCTTACTATCTCTAAGGAACTGATGGACAAGCCAGGCAAGAACAGATACCCTTTCCACAATGTATGATGAATACTACCAAACAGAGGAATGCCATTGGAACCCAGAGGAAACAAATCCAACCCAGAGTGGTCAGTGATGCCCTACGGCCAACATGTGCTGCACCCATGCAGTAAGCAGAATTCACTGAATCTGCTGTGGAAGATGATAAAATGCGGGAACCAAGGAGAGAATTGCTTGCCCAAGATCAGGATTCAAACACACTTCTTTTTCATTTAAATATTTGGTTTTTGCCTTGAAGTAATAAACAGTGACTGTTGATCGTTTATTGAATTATCATTCTGTGCAAATCCTTTAAAATAATATTGGATGTTTGATTTGTACTAAAAATTGTTTTATGCATGTGAATATATAACATAATTAATTATCTCAACAACCATATGAGGCAGATACCCTTAAATGTTCTCATTTTACAAAGAAACTGAGGCATAGGGGGATTAGTCCCACATTTAGTAATTGGAAAAGCTAGGTTTTAATCCAGTTTTCCTCTAGCATTTGCATTCTTAACCAGTATGTTGTACTGCCTGAGTTTACCACCCACAAACCCTCAGTTAATAAGCTTATTCCAAAAGATACATTTCAAATAGAAGGAAATTAAATTTAAAGGGCAAGACTAAAGTCAACAAAGAATGGCGTGTTAGTCCATTCTTGCATTGCTATAAAGAAATTCCTGAGGATGGCTAATTTATAAAGAAATGAAGTTAAATTGACTCACAATTCTGCAGACTGGATAGGAAGCATAGTGCTAGCATCTGCTCCCGTTGAGGGCCTCAGGAAACTTTCAATCATGGTGGAAGGTGAAGGAGGAGCAGGCATATCACATGGTGAGAGTGGGAGGAGAAGGGAGAAGGGAGGAGTCCCAGACTATTTAAAACAAGCAAATCTTGTATAAACTAACTGAACAAGAATCCACTCATCACCAAGGGGATGGTACTAAGCCATTCGTGAGGGATCCCTGCAACAATCTAATCACCTCACACCAGGCCTTACCCCCAACATTGGGAATCACATTTTAACATGCAATTTGAGGGGACACACGCCCCAGTCATATCAAAGGTATGTAAGCAAACAGGCAAAGCATAATGTAAGAGAAGAGACAGAGTCTATTATCCTGAAAAAATAGAAGGAAAATATATGAAAAAAAAAATATGGTCACTCAAAAGAAACCAGGAAGGCAGTTTAAAAAACTTACTGAAGCAGGGTACATAGAACACACAAAACAATATGCTAAGATACATCAAAATATATCTGCAATTATCAGTATAGATTGTAAGAATGATGGAGACTTAGTAAAAGATCAAAATTTGGACTATTCAACTTCAAACCATCTAAAAGAATGCAAGTAGTCAGAAAGACTGATATTAAAAGAATAGAAAAAGTGATAGACAAACACTATGCAAAAAAGTTGGTGCAGCAATATTGAAATCAAACAAATAGATTTTAAGGAAAAATTTATTAGAAACAAAACCTTCACTGTATGAAGATTGTCACTCAATATAAAGATATAACAATTTTTTCAATTTTTTAACATTATTTATTAAAATTTATTTATTTATTTATTTGTTTATTTATTTCTTCCATAAGTTATTGGGGTACAGGTGGTATTTGGTTACATGAGTAAGTTCTATGGCGGGGATTTGTGAGATTTTGGTGCACCCATCACCCAAGTGGAATACACTGAACCATATTTGTGGTCTTTTATCCCTTGCTTCCCTCCCACTCTTCCCTACAAGTCCCCAAAGTCCATTTTATCATTCTTACATCTTGGCTTCCTCATGGCTTAGCTCCCACATGTCAGTGAGAACATACAATGTTGGTTTTCCATTCCTGAGTTACTGTACTTAGAATAATAGTCTCCAGATAATTGCAATCCAGGTAATTGCAAATGCTGTTAATTCATTCCATTTTATTGCTGTGTAGTATTCTATCTTGTGTATATACCACAGTTTCTTTATCCACTCATTGATTAATGGGTATTTTGGTTGGTTCCACAATTTTGCTATGGTGAATTGTGCCACTATAAACACAAGTGTGAAAGTATCTTTTTCAAATAATGATTTCTTTTCCTCTGAGTAGATACCCAGCAGTGGGATTGTGGATCAAACAGGTAATTCTACTTTTAGTTTTTTAAGGAATCTCCACAGTGTTTTCCATAGTTGCTTTACTAGTTTACATTCCCACCAGCAGTGTAGAAGTGTCCCCTGTTCACCAGATCCATGCCAACATCTACTGTTTTTTGATTTTTTGATTATAGTCATTTTTCCAGGAGTAAGGTGGTATCGCATTGTGGTTTTGATTTGCATTTCCCTGATCATTATTGATGTTGAGCATTTTTTCATGTTTGCTGGCCATTTGTATGTCTTCTTTTGAGAATTGTCTATTCATGTCCTTAGCCCACTTTTCGATGGGATTGTTTGTTTTTTTTTTCTTACTGATTTGTTCAATGTGGATTCTGGGTATTAGTCCTTTGTCAGATGTATAGATTATGAAGATTTTGTCTCACTCTGTGGGTTGTCTGTTTACTCTGCTGACTGTTCCTTTTGCCATACAAAAGCTCTTTAGTTTAATTAGGTCCCCGCTAGTTATCTTTGTTATTGCATTTGCTTTCGGGTTCTTGGTCATTAAATCCTTGCCTAAGTCAATGTCTAGAAGGGTTTTTCCAATGTTATATTCCAGAATTTTTATAGTTTCAGGTCCTAGGTTTAAGTTCTTCATCCATCTTGAGTTGATTTTTGTATAAGGTGAGAGATGAGGATCCAGTTTCATTCTCCTACATGTGGCTAGCCAATTATTCCAGCACCATTTGTTGAAAAGGATGTCCTTTCCCCACTTTATGTTTTTGTTTGCATTGTCAAAGATCAGTTGGCTTAAGTATTTGGGTTTATTTCTGGGTTCTCTATTCTGTCCCATTGGTATATGTGCCCATTTCTATACCAGTACCATGCTGTTTTGGTGACTATAACCTTGTAGTATAGTTTGAAATCAGGTAGTGTGATGCCTCCAGATTTGTTCTTTTTGCTTAGTCTTGCTTTGGCCATGTGGGCTCTTTTTTGGCTAAATATGAATGTTAGAATTGTTTTTTTCTAATCCTGTGAAGAATGATGATGGTATTTTGATGGAAATTGAGTTGAATTTGTAGATTGCTTTTGGCAGTATAGTTGTTTTCGCAATATTGATTCTATGCATCCATGAGCATGGGATGTGTTTCCATTTGTTTGTGTCATTTATGATTTCTTTCAGCAGTGTTTTGTAGTTTTCCTTGTAGAGGTCTTTTGACTCTTTGGTTAGGTATATTCCTAAATATTTTATTCTATTTTATTTTTGCAGCTATTGTAAAAGGGATTGAGTTCTTTATTTCATTCTCTCCTTGGTCACTGTTGGTGTATAGAAGAGCTACTGATTTGTGGACATTAATCTTGTATCCAGAAAACTTCACTGAATTATTTTTTCAGTTCTAGGCGCTGTCTGAAGAAGTACTTAGGATTTTCAAGGTGAACGATCATATCATCAATAAACAGTGACAGTTTGACTTCCTCTTTACTGATTTGGATACCCTTTATTTCCTTTTCTTCTCTGATCACTCTGGCTAGGATTTCTAGTACCATGTTGAAGAGGAATGGTGAGAGTGGGCATCCTTGTCTTGTTCCAGTTCTCAGAGGGAATGCTTTCAACTTTTTCCCATTCAGTATTATGTTGGCTGTGGGTTTGTCATAGATGGCTTTTATTTCATTAAGGTATATCCCTGTATGCCAACTTTGCTGAGAGTTTTAATCATAAAAGGATGCTGCATTTTGTCAAATGCTTTTTCTGCACCTATTGAGATGATCATGTGATTTTTGTTTTTAATTCTGTTTATGTGGTGTATCACATTTATTGACTTGCATATGTTAAACCATCACTGCATCCCTGGTATGAAACCCACTTGATCATAGCAGGTTATCTTTTCGATATGTTATTGGATTTGGTTAACTAGTATTTTGTTAAAGATTTTAGCATCAATGTTCATCAAGGATATCAGTCTGTAGGTTTTTGTTGTTGTTGTTGTTATGTCCTTTCCTGCTTTTGGAATTAGGGTGATGTTGGCTCCACTGAATTAATTAGAGAAGGTTCCTTTGTTCTCTATCTTATGAAATAGTATCAAAAGGATTGGTACCAATTCTTCTTTGAACATCTAGTAGAATTCTGCTGTGAATCCGTCTGGTCCTGGACTTCTTTTTGTTGATAATTTTTTAATTACCATTTCAATTTCACTGCTTGTATTGGTCTCTTCAGAGTATCTAATTCTTCCTGATATAAGCTAGGAAGGTTGTAGTTCTGGAAATTTATCCATCTCTTCTAGGTTTTCTAGTTTATGTGTGCAAAAGTGTTCATAGCGGCTGTGAATGATCTTTTGTATTTCAGTGGTGTCAGTTGTAATATCTCCTGTTTCATTTCTTAGTAAGTTTATTTGGATTTTCTCTCTTCTTTTCTTGGTTAACCTTGCTTATGATCTATCAATTTTATTTATCTTTGCAAAGAACCAGCTTTTTGTTTCCTTTATCGTTTGTCTTTTTGTTGTTGTTGTTGTTGTTTCTATTTCATTTAGTTCTGCTCTGATCTTGGTAATTTCCTTTCTTCTGCCAGGTTTGGGTTTGGTTTGTTCTTGTTTCTCTAGTTCCTTGAGGTATGACCTTAGAATGTCAGTTTGTCCTCTTTCAGTCTTTTTGATGTAGGCACTTAGGGCTATGAACTTTCCTCTTAGCACTGCCTTAGCTGTATCCCAGAGGTTGTGATAGGTTGTGTCATTATTGTCATACAGTTCAAAGAATTTTCGAATTTCCATCTTGATTTCATTTTTGACTCATTGTTCATTCAGGAGCAGGTTATTTAATTTCCATGTATTTGCATGATTCTTAAGGTTTCTTTTGGAACTGATTTTCAGTTGTGTTCCACTGTGGTCTGAGAGAGTGCTTGATATAATTTCAATTTTCTTAAATTTACTGAGGCTTATTTTAAGGACTATCATAAGATCCATCTTGGAGAAAGTTCCATGTGCTTTTGAATAGAATGTGTATTCCATGGTTGTTGGACGAAATGTTCTGTGGATGTCTGTTAAGCCCATTTGTTCCAGGATTGGATTGTTTAAATCCAATGTTTTTTTGCTGACTTATTGACCTGTCTAGTGCTGTCAGTGGAGTACTGAAGTCCCCCACTATTATTGTGTTGCTGTGTATCTCATTTCTTAGACAGGTCTATTAGTAATTGTTTTATAAATCTGGGAGCTCCAGTGTTAGGTGTATATATGTTTAGGATTGTGACATTTTCCTGTTGGACAAGGTCATTTATCATTATTATAATATCCCTCCTTGTCTCTTTTAACTGCTGTTGCTTTAAAATTTGTTTTGTATGATATAAGAATAGCTATGCCTGCTCACTTTCGGTGTCCATTTGCATGAAATACCTTTTTCCACCCCTTTGCTTTAAGTTTATGTGAATGCTTTTATGTTAGGTGAGTCTCCTGAAGGCAGCAGATAGTCAGTTCATGAATTCTTATCCATTATGAGGTTCTGTATCTTTTAAGTGGAGTATTTAGGCCATTTACAGTCAATGTCAGTATTGATATGTGAAGTACCATTGCATTCATCATGCTCTTTGTTGCCTGTGCACTTTGGTGATTTTGTTCTTTGTTTTTGCTTTTTAACATGTATTTTTGTTTTATAGGTCCTGTGTGATTTATGCTTTAAAGAGGTTCTGTTTTGACGTGTTTATAGGATTTGTTTCAAGATTTAGAGCTCCTTTTAGCAGTTCTTGTAGTGGTGACTTGGTAATGGCGAATTCTCTCAGCATTTGTTTGTCTGAAAATGACTGTATCCTTCCTTCATATATGATGCTTAGTTTCACTGAATACAAAATTCTTGGCTGATGATTGTTTTGTTTGGGAAGGCTGAAGATAGGGCCCCAATCCCTTCTATGTTATAGGGTTTCTGCTGAGAAATCTGCTGTTAATCTGATAGATTTTCCTTTATAAGTTACCTGGTGCTTCTATCTCACAGCTCTGAAGATTCTTTCCTTTGTCTTAACTTTAGATAACCTGATGACAATGCACCTAGGTGAAGATCTTTTGCAATGAATTTTCCAGGTGTTTTTTGTGCTTCCTGTATTTGGATGTCTAGGTCTCTAGCAAGGCCAGAGAAGTTTTCCTCAATCATTCTCATGAATACGTTTTCCAAGCTTTTAGAATTATCTTTTTTCCTCAGAAACACCAATAATTCTTAAGTTTGGTCATTTAACATAATCCCAGACTTCTTGGAGACTTTGTTCATGCTTTCTTACTCTTTTCTCTTGGTCTTTTTTGGATTGGGTTAATTTGAATACCTTTCTTAGAGCTCTGAATTTCTTTCTTCTACTTGTTAATTCTATTGCTGAGACTTTCCAGAGCATTCTGCATTTCTAAAAGTGTGTCCAAAGTTTCCTAAATTTTTTATTGTATTTTTCTTTAAGCTATCTATTTCCTTGAACATGTCTCCCTTAACTTCTTGTATTATTTTTTGGATTTCCTTGCATTGGGCTTTGCCTTTCTCTGGTCCCTCCCTGATTAGCTCAATAACTAACCCCCTGAATTCTTTTTCAGGTAAATCAGGGATTTCTTCTTGGTTTGAATCCATTGCTGGTGAACTAGTGTGATTTTTGGGGAGTTGCTGATGAGCCTTGTTTTGTCATATTAGCAGGGTTGGTTTTCTGGTTCCTTCTTATTTGGGTAGCCTCTGTCAGAGGGAAGGTCTAGGGCTGAAGGCTGTTTTTCAGATTATTTTGTCTCATGGGGTGTTCTCTTGATATAGTACTCTCCCCCTTTTCCTATGGATGTGGCTTCCTGTGAGCCAAACTGCAGTGATTGTTTTCTCTCTTGTGGGTCTAGCAACTCAGCGAGTCTACCTGGCTCCTGGCTGGTACTGAGGATTGTCTGAGAGAGTCCTGTGATGTGAACTATCTATGGGTCCCTCAGCTATGGATACCAGTGCCTGTTCCAGCGGAAGTGTTGGGGGTGGGGGGTGCAATGGATTCCGTGAGGGTTCTTAGCCTTGGTAGTTTAACACTCTATTTTTGTGCTTGTTGGTCTTTTGCAAGGAGGTGGCACTTTTCAGAAAGTATCAGCTGTAGTAATATATAGAGGGACCGGCAGTGGGCAGAGCCCTAGAACCCTCAAGATTATATGCCTTTTGTCTTCCACTACCAGGATGGATAGGGAAGGACCATCAGGTGGGGGCAGGGCTAGGCATGTCTGAGCTCAGACTCTACTTGGGCAGGTTTTGCTGTGGCTGCTCAGCTTCTCCAGTAGGGGATGTGTGTTCAGGAGAGGATGTTCTCCCTTTCCCAATTCCGCAGTTGAGGCACTCACAGTATTTGAGGTGTCTCTCGCGTCCTTCAGGAGCAGTCCACTTCCTTCAGAGGATCTTTTTTTACTTTTAATTATTTATTTATTTTGAGACAGGATTGGCTCTGTCATCCAGACTGGGGTTTAGTGGCACAATCAGAGCTCACTGCAGCCCCAACTTTTAGGCGCCAAGCTCCACCTCAGCCTCCTGAGTAGCTAGAGGGATACACCGCCATGCCTGGTTATTTTTTATTTTTATTTTTGGTAGAGATGGGGTCTCACTATGTTGCCTAGGGTGCTCTAACTCCTGGGATCAAGCAATCCTCCTACCTCAGCCTCCCAAAGTTCTGGGATTATAAGTGTGAGCCACCACACCCAACCTTCAATTTCAAATTTTATTTTGGATTCAAGGGCTACATGCGCAGGCTTCTTACAAGAGTATATTTCATGATGCTGAAGTTTGGGCTTCTATTGATCCTGTCACTCAGGTAGTGAACATAATACACAACAGGAAGTTTTTAGTCCTTGCCTCCCTCTTTACTTCCCTTTTTTTTTTTTTTTTGAGTCTTTAGTGTCTGTTGTTCCCATGTTTATGTCCACGTGTAACCAATATTTAGTTCCCACTTGTAAGTGAAAACATACAGTCTCATTTCTGTGTTAATTTGCTTAGGATAATGGCCTCCAGCTGAACCTATGAGACTGCAAAGGACATGATTTTATTCTTTGTTATGGCTGTGTGGTATTCCATCATGTATATGCACCACATTTTCTATATCCAATCCACCATTGATGGGCACCTAGGTAGATTCCATGTCTTTGCTATTGTGAATAGTGCTACAATGAACATGCGAGTGCATGTGTCTTTTTGGTGGAATTATTTATTTTTGTTTGGATCCCAATTATGGGATTGCTGAATCAATTGGTAGTTCCATTTTCAGTTCTTTGAGAAATCTCCAAACTGCTTTCCACAGTGATTGAACTAATTTACATTCCCACCGGCAATGTATAAGCATTCCCCTTCCCACAGCATCACCAACACCTGTTTTTTTTGGTTTTTGCTTTTTTTTTTTTTTTTTTTTTTTTTAATAATAACCATTCTGACTAGTGTGAGATGTGGTTTTGATTGTGTCTCATTGTGGTTTTGATTCATATTTCTCTGATGATTAGACATGTTGGGTATTTCTTCATATGTTTCTTGGCCACTTTGTATGTCTTCTTTTGAGAAGTGCTTGTTTATGTGTTTTTCCCATGTTTTAATGGAGTTTATTTTTTTTTCTTTTTGTTTTGCTCAAGGTATTTATAGATTCTGGATAATAGTGGGTTTTTTGGATGCAGAGTTTATAAATATTTTCTCCCATTCTGTAGATAGTCTGTTTACTCTGCTGCAAGTCCACCAGCACGTTAAAAAGTTAATCCACCACAATCAAGTATGCTTTGTGCTTGCAATGCAAGATTGGTTCAACACACACAAATTAATAAACATGATTTACCATGTAAACATAATTAACAACAAAAACCATATGATCATCTCATTAGATGCCAAAAAAAGCTTTCAGTGAAATCCAACATCCATTCATAATAAAAAAAAAAAACCTCAACAAACTAGGCATCAAAGGAACATACCTCAAAATAATGAAAGCCATCTATGACAAACCCACAGCAAAGATTATGCTGAATGGGAAAAAGCTGGAATCATTCCCCTTGAGAAATGGAACATCCAAAGATGCCCCCTCTCACCACTTCTATTCAACATAGTACTGGAAGTCCTAGTCAGATCAATCAGGCAAGAGAAAGAAATAAAAGGCACACAAACAGGGAAAGAGGAAATCAAATTATCCCTCTTCACTGATGATAAAATTCTATACCTAGAAAACCCTGAAGACCCTAACAAAATGCTTGTGGAATTGCAAAACGACTTCAGTAAAGTTTCAGGATACAAAATCAATGTACAAAAACTGGCAGCATTTTTATGCACCAATAATGTTTATGCTGAGAGCCAAATCAAGAATGCAATTCCATTTACAATAGCTGAGAAAAATGAAATATCCAGGAATACATCGAACCAAGAAAGTGAAAGAGCTCTGTAAGATTAACTATAAAACGTTGCTGAAAGAGATCAAAAACGACACAAACAAATGAAAAAACATTTTAGGCTCATGGATCGGAAGAATCCATATCATTAAAATGTCCATACCGTCAATAGCAATCTACAGATTCAATGCCATTCTTATCAAACTATCAATAGCATTTTCACAGAATTAGAAAAAACTTTTCTAATGTTCGTATGGAATCAGGGGAGTCTAAATAGCCAAAGCGATCCTAAGCACAAAGACAAAGCAGGAGGCATCACATTACCTGATCTCCAAATGTACTACAAGGCTACTAACCAAAACAGCATGGTACTGGTACAGAAATAGACACATAGACCCATGGAACCTAATAGAACCTAGAAGTAAAATCACACAACTACGACCAAATGATCTTTGACAAAGTCAACAGAAATAAGCAATGAAGAGACTTCCCACTCAAAAAGTGGTACTGGGGAAGCTGGTTAGCCACATGCAGAAGAATAAAACTGAACCCTTACCTATCACCATTTGTAAAAATTAACTCAAGATGAATTGAACACTTAGACAAAAGACCTCTGATTGAAAAAAAAAAAAAAAGAAAAATCCTAAAAGAAAACCTGGTAAATAACGTTCTGTACATCAGACTTTGCAAATAATTTATGACTGAGTCCTCAAAAGCAATTGTCACCAAAAAATTGACAGGTGGGACCTGTTTAAACTAAAGAGCTTCTGTACAACAAAATAAACTATGAACAGATATAACAATTCCTTTTTTTTTTTTTTTTTTTGAGATGGAATCTCACTCTGTCACCCAGGTTGGAGCACAGTGGTACGATCTTGGCTCACTGCAACCTCTGCCTCCTGGGTTCAAGCAATTCTCTTGCCTCAGCCTCCCGAATAGCTAGGATTACAGGTGCCTGTCGTCACACCTGGTTAATTTTTGTATTTGTAGTGGAGACGGAGTTTCACCAAGTTAGCCAGATTGGTCTCAAACTCCTGACCTCAGGTGATCCGCCTGCCTCGACCTCCCAAAGTACTGGGATTACAGGCATGAGCCACTGTGCCCGGCCATAACAATTCTTCAAATCAACAGTATTAGAAGCTGAAAATAAAAAATCCGTCAATACAGTGGGAGATTGAATACACTCAGTATTTGATAGTATCAAATACTTTGATACTATCAGTATTTGATACTATAAAATACTTTGATACTATCAGTATTTGATAGTATCAGTAACTGATAGAGGAATAAATGAAACAGTCATAGCACATAGGTGATTTGAACAATGCATTAGTAATTTCAAGATAATGGACAAATTCAGAACCTTATACTCTCTGATAAGGATATTCGTTACCCTCAAGCATAAATGAAACACTCATACTAATGGAACAGATGTCAGGCGAAAAAAAAAAAAAAGTGAGTAGGTGATATAAAAAAGTCTTCTGACTTGTTATAAGCTATAAGAGGCCTTACTAGGGTGACAGTAGCTTATACAATGCAATTTACTCTTTCAAAGAACAGCTTCTACTTTGCAAGAGAGTTTGAAGTTGTGAGTCCAGGAGTAAAACCAGGGGAAGAATTGGAATGGGTAAATGAAGAGTAAAAATACAATAATATGTTCTTGCTTCTCCTGATACCTTTTGCAGAAGGCATACATTGACTCTCACTCAGAAAGCATCTTAAAGCAACTGTTAGTATAGAGTTTCGGAGACAGATCCATCAGGGTAAAACACAAAGTCCAGGGTGGAATTCTGTTATCAACCAACACCATGATATAGATTTTCCATTTTTGTCCTAAAATTTTAGTCACACTTACCAAGTCACTGGTTTATTGCCCAGCTCTGCCAAAGAAAGCACTCTATTTGTGAGAATATTTACAGAAAATGGCTTGCCCTTTACCATTTTGAGAACAGGATAAAATATTTAATTTTTAACTGAAACGAGATGGTTATTACCTTCCTTTGTAAGACCCCGGGTTTTTTTTTTGTTTTTTTTTTAATCAATATAGACTGTATTTGGAGCTAGTAAGAATCCACTTTTACAGTAATTTCAAGTGTATTGCTTGTTATTCATTCAATGTTTTTTCAGCCTATGGAACATTGTTCTACTAGAATCAAATCACCATAAAATGTCAGAAGAATCTTTCAGGAACAAACACAATAGTCTGTATTCTGTTCTGATAAACTTCAACTGACTTAATCACATGACGTAGAGACTTTTGTGGCTCTCACAGTCTACAAAGTCATACCTGAATTTCATAATACAGCTTTTAAAATGCGTATGGAGTGCAGGTTTTAAGTAGAATGAACAAAGCCTGGAATAATCACTGTGCAAAAGTGGAAGGAAAGGTTAAAGAGCAGATTATAGGAATGATCTAGAATTATGCAAAGACCTCAGTTCTACAGATCTAGGACCCTTTTAAATTAAAATCTTCACTTAGGAATCTTCAATGAGACCTAATTCAAGCTCTAAAATATCTTAATCAATGTAATATAATTGTAAATCCTCAAGGAGACAAGTTTGCTTTCTTTTATCCTAAATGGTCCAAGAAAAAAAAAACAATTAAGTGTTCATATTACCTCTTTTATCTGGGTACTTATTTTTTAGTCTACTGTCTGAAGGTGTCATATTTTATGTTTTATGTGGGAGTCTCAAATCCAAGTTTTCCATTGAATTAAGTCTAAATTTTATCTCTTGTCCCTAAGCATCTCTTTAAAACCAAGGCTTCAGACTGCCAAAATTCTGTCAATATCCCAAAGGCAGCTCCTGTCTTGGGTACTTGCTCACTTCTCTAAAGGCATGTTTTGTTTTGTTTTTTTTTTACATGTTTTGGCCTATAAATACTTTTCCTTTCTTTGTGCCATGCCACATGTTATATTAGAGTTCCCCAGAGAAACAGAACCAATAGGATATAGGTATATAGGATAGATAGATGATAGATAGATAGATAGATAGATAGATAGATAATAGATGATAGATAGGAGATTTATTATGGGAATTGGCTCCAGCAATTATGGAAGCTGAGGAGTCCCATGATATATGGTCCACAAACTGGAAACTCAGGAAAGATAGTGGTGTCACTAGGCCCAAGTCTGAGCGCCTGAGAACCAGGAAAGCCTATGCTATAACTTCCAGTCTAAAATCAAAGGCCTGAGAACTGGGGGAGGGGGCTTCTGGTGTCAATCCTATAATCTAAAGGCCCGAGAACCTGTAGCTCCAATGGTGGTAGTGCAGACGAGGATGGATGGTTCTGATTAAGAGGAGAGAGAGAGAGAGAGAGAGAGAATTCACCTTTCCTTTACCTTTTTGTTCTATTCAGGCAGGCTCTCAATGGATTGGATGAGGCCCACTCACACTGGTGAGGGTACGTCTTCTTTACTCAGTCCACTGATTCAAAGGCTAATGTCCTCTGGAAACACCCTCAGAGACACAACCTTAAGTACTGTTTTACCAGCTACCTAAGTATGTCTTAATCCAGTCACGTTGACACATACAATTAACCATTCAAACATATGCGTTTAAAAAGATTACAAAACACTCTGTTACATGGTGTTTTAGCTTGTGATGTGATCAAAACAGTGAAAATTTCTTAGAACAGAATGTTCTCCAGACTATTGTGTTTGTTCCTGAAAGATTGTTCTGATATAGAAAATAGAACCTGAGAGAAAAGATTTTTTTCACGTAATTTGCTTTAGGTAGTGACCGCAGAGGATGAGAGTGGAGGGTCTAGAGGGAGTAAAAGGAAAGCCAAGAAGGCCAACTTCACGCTGTGTTTTTGAGGTTGGTTACTGCTCTGAGCATGTAGAGTTCAATCTCACTGAGGACTTCTTGGGGACCTGTAAAATGCACCTCAGACTTTTCCCTCAAAGCACTAGAGATGCCAGTATTTGCGAGCAGTTTTAGGCCTATAACTTCAGAGGGTGTTAATTCTTCGATGTTTTTAATTATGTATATGTCCAGGATGGTTGAGCAGCTTATGTCAGATGTCCCACATGGCTGAAACAGAGTGATGTCCCTGAGGATACACCTGCATACAGATGGTTGCCATAGCAAGGGCCACAGCAATGAGCTGGGACAAAGCATGAGATAGAGGGCATTAAACATGCCCAAAATAAGTGTATTGATGGAGACTGGGTAGGTCACGTTGCCAGAAACCTACCTTATGTCCCAGATTTGGTACTCGGTACTTGGGCAAGCTCAAGTACCATTCCACCACAGCATTCCTCATTAAGATGGATTTACTATGACCCCAACCTGTCTTACTTGGTTTTATTCCTTGCCCACCTCCATTTTATTCCAGGAGAAAAAAAAAAAACATAATTGCCAAACAGAAGAATATCATCGTAGTTCATCTTATCACTGTTGCTGAAACAAAGCAGGACGAGCAAATGCCCAAAGACACCAGGACTCAGACAAGAGGTAGTGGCCAGAAGTTATGAGAGAGAGAAGCTAATTAGTAGGACTGAACCATGCCTGGATAGAGAAATCACATGAAATTAAAAGACACAAGGATGTCTTTAGAATAGGTGCAAGTGCTAGCTCCTCACTGACAGTACTAGAGTCATCACCTCTGAATGCAAGCTGTTACAACGTATGAAAACACTGGACAAAAGTACCTAATAAACATCTAGTAATTTAAAAGATGACTGTCGCTATCATATTAATTTTGTACTGAATGTATGAAAAATGCCACATCCTGACTCAGTTGATACAGTGGAAAAGTGCACAGTAGATGTAGGGTGCTAGCGCTGATTTCTAATTCAGTTTTTCTTTCCTTTTGTGCTGCATCATGCTGGAGACATCAGTTAAGCTGTCCTGAGTTCTTTATACATTCTACTTTGGTAAAAATTACGTAGTGATGAGCCATATGTGTACAAGAAAATGTGCATGTCAATTTGATTTTGTTCTTCAAAACAATTATAGCCACAAGCAAGCAGAAACTGAAATGTATGTAATTTCTCAATATGCACTTGCACAAATAATTTTATGTATTTATTTATCTATTTGAGAGAGAGGGTCTTTCTCTGTTGCCCAGGCTGGAGTGCAATGGCGCAATCTCGGCTCACTGCAACCTCCGCCTCTTGGGTTCAAGCGATTCTCACGCCTCAGCCTCCTGAGTAGCACATGCCACCATGCCTGGCTAAGTTTTGTATTTTTAGTAGAGACGGGGTTTCACCATGTTGTTCAGGCTGGTCTCGAACTCCTGACCTCAGGTGATCCACCTGCCTCGGCCTCCCAAAGTGCTGGGATTACAGGCGCAAGCCACCACACCCAGCCCAGTATTAATTTTAAAATGAATTAATGAGTTATAGGTTTTGTAAGAGCAAGAATAATTATCTTACATTCCCAGGCCCTGGACTAGAAACACAGAGAGGATAGGAACCTCATCTATTTCGATCATCATTCTATACTCTACTCAAATCTTAGTGTCTTGTATAAAAGAAGCTCAAAAAACATTGTTTTTGAATGAATGTGTTGAATAAATAAATAGATGTTTGTTGGTTTTTTGAATGGATAATTGAATGATGAATAAATGTATAATGTGCTTTTTCCCAAAGATATTACTCTATAGCAAAGAGAAGATGTTCACCAAATCCAATTATTTTTCTTAAGGATGATTCCATGGTGTGTGTGAGCCCCAAATGATACTTGATATGTGAATTTTATATCCTATGCTTTAAGCCACAGATAATGGCCTCACACATTCAAAAGCATTAGAAAAGGAAGCAATTGCCCTTCAGCAATTTAGGTCCCAAATAATGGCTCTGAATGGAAATGAAAGAAGACTCAGAGGGCCTATTTGGATAAGAATGGGCACTGGCTTTTCTGAGCATCTTCTGGTACAGTTCCTCCTATTCATTCCACTTGAATAAGGTCAGGTAGCTTTTTAATATGTTGTCAAAAAGTAATTTCTCTCAAATACTCCCTCTTGGTCTCTTAGTAGTAGCATTCTCATTCATGATACACTGAATTAATATTCTACAATTCTCTCAGTAGAAATTTCTTGAAGTGTGTGCATGGTGTACCTATCCACAGCTATATACAGAATACAGAGGAATAGTCAGCAGCTCATGAGTCATGCAACCAAAGATGAAGACCTGGATCTGACCCTCACTGGGTGCTCTCACTGAATGATAAGGGCCTCTGTTTTCTCATCTCTACACTGCAGTAGGGTTCAGCCTTTAGGTATTTGTCGAGCCATCAGTAAATGCTAGGCCTTTGGAATACTGAGATAAAGTAGATCTGATCCACACCTTGTTAGATCATTGAGGAGACAAATATGCAAACAGAACACTTTCTACAGGATGCATTAAGTACTAGAGAATGAGAGTGAAGCATTTAAGGAAAATCATTTCATTTTGACAAGGTAATAAAACACATCCTCTTTGAGTGTAAGGACTGTAAAATAAGAGTTGAGTAAAGGATATTTTAAAGGTGATTCTGAAAAATAAAATGTCCAGAGATGCTTGAGGTTTCATTGAGGCCAAAAGAAAAGCATTTCTACCAACCTAGGGATTACAAAGAGAGTTTTCTGGAAATTTCACTTGAGAGTTAAAGAGGTGAGTTTGAGTTGCGATTCTTTTTTTTTTTTTTTTTTTTTTTGAGACAGAGTCGCTCTGTCACCCAGGCTAGAGTGCAATGGCGCAATTTCGGCTCACTGCAACCTCTGCCTCTTGGGTTTAAGTGATTGTCCTGCCTCAGCCTCCCGAGCAGCTGGGATTATAGACACCCACCACCACGCCTGGCTAATTTTTGTATTTTTAGTAGTGGCGGGCTTTCATCATGTTGGCCAGGCTAGTCTTGAACTCCTGACCTGAAGTGATCTGCCCACCTTGGCCTCCCAAAATGCTGAGATTACAGGCGTGAGCCACCATGCCCGGCCATGAGTTGCATTTTGACAGGTAAGATGAAGAACAAGGGAGAGAGGGCTGAATTTATGATGGGAAAGTTCTTTGGAGACAATGTCATGGGAGATTTTATATGATAGGAATTTGAACTTTATTTTTATAATATTGTAAAGTAAAAATGAAATCCTAAGGTCCCCAATGACTGACTAGACCCCCGTTTGGCCAAGGGGACCTCAGAGAAATCTTAAACAAAGAGTACCTGGCTTTAATGGGAAGGGAGGTTAGACAGGCTTCGTTATACGCCCTCCCTTTTGGAGTCTAGCCACAATAATTGAGCAGCATTAATGTCAAAATAAAGATAATGAGAGTGACAAAACAGATTCTTTCTGGCAATAAGGCAACAAATTATAAAAAACGACTTAAGGCTGTGCAAGGCAAGAGTTAAGTCATGTCTGCAGGGCATCAATCTTGCTACATAGGCATCCTTATCTTAACTTAAAACATTCCTTTCTGCTGACTCTGAGTTTTAGACAGAGCCTTACTCCTTTAACAAATTGTGCATTAAAGCATCTCTGAATCTACCTATTACCGTAAGCTCCTGCTTCAGGATATTCTGCCTTTTGGGCAGAACAACATATATCTTCCTTGTACTGGTTTATGTCTTTGCCTGTTATCTCCCACATCCCTAAAATGTGCAAAACCAAATTCTAATCTGACTGCCTCGAGTGCACCTTCTTAGGATTCCTTGAGACTGTGATTTCCCTGGCTGTGGCTCTCTGTATTGGCTCAGAATAAATCTTTCTGAAATATTTTACAGGGTTTGGTTTTTCCTTTAACAATGTAAATGTCAGGCATGTTGACCCAGGACTCAAATCAGCTAGATTAAAGTCTTAACTTCCCACTTATTAGCTGTGCAATCTTGAGTAGGTTGACTAATAATAACAACTAATAATAGTATCTATCTTGTGTAATTTGTAAAGAGTGTACAAATTCACATAGAAAATGCCTAAAACAATACCTTGTGCATTGTAAGTACTTAATAAATGTTTGCTATCATCATCACCATTAGCAGCAGAAGCAGTAGCATTATAACCTCAAAGGCTTTCCTCTTTTTTCAGTTTGAGATGGAAGGAGATTCTAAAATGCCATTGAGTGAGCTATGAAGGAAGACATACATGAATCTACATTTATTTTGAAATTCAAAGATCAGAAGATCCCTGGATAGTTAGGAAATTGTCCACTGCTAATGAGGAGAGACACTGTTCCCCCAAAATGATTAAAGCAGTGCCTCTAACTAGGAACAAAGTTGAATTCACAGATTTGTCTGGGTTACTTCTGCTCAAAACAGACCAGGCTGTTTATTGTGTAATGCCAGTTGCTCTGGTGATAGGAAGATGACTAAGAGTGAAGAGCATTATAATGAGAAAGATCTTGTAACGAAGAAGTAGTCTTAATTTATATTAACATTTGTCCATCTATAATGTGGGTTTGAAGCATAGCACAGTGTATTTCCGTGACGCTGGTTGTATTATTCCATTTTTGCATTGCTATAAAGAAATACCTGAGACTGGGTAACTTATGAGAAAAGAGATTTAATTGGCTCATGGTTCTGCAGGCTATATAGGAAACATAGAGGCATCTGCTTCTGGAGAGCCCTCAGGAACCTTTCAATAATGGCTGAAGGCAAAGGGGAAACAAGTATGTCATGCGGCAAAAGCAGGAACAAGAAGGAGCCGGGAGGTGCCACACACTTTCAAATGACCAGATTTCATGAGAACTCACTATGATGAAAACAGCACCAAGCCACGAACGATCCACTCCCATGGTCCAAATACCTCCCACCAGGCCCCACTTCCAGCATTGGGGATCACAATTCATCATGAGATTTGGGTGGGGACAAATATCCAAACTGTGTCACTGGTAGACATAATTAAGGTAAAGTATTCCAAGGGTCTGTATGGGAGGTGGTCTCTGCATTGTTTCTGTCTTTGGTTCTCAGAGGATGGTGCAGGCAGCGGCAGCATCCACATCACATACGAGCCTGTCAGAAATGCGGAACCTCAGGAACCAACCCCAACTATGTGAATCAGAATCAGGTGATTGGGTTGCATGCTCCAGTTTAAGAAGCTTTGCTCTATGTTTAGTGTAGACTCTAGATGAGGTTAATGAGGAAATTGTCCATACTTAGTAACCGATTAAGGTTTTGACCAAGCAATTTTAGGTCAAATGTGCAAAACACAAACAAACAAAAAAGGCACTGGAAGGCTTGCCTTACACTTCTAAAATGAAAAGCCTTGAATGAAGCCAAAAATAACAACCTTTCACTGAGGTCATACTCTTGAAAGTAAGAAAGTCTGGACTCAAACCAAAATCTTCTGAATTGAGGTTCTTGTTCATTTAATGTTATTGGTATGACATTTGGGAGACATGAGTTCTAGGCCTGACTCTTCTTACTAAATGGGTGGCCTAAGACATATCATTTCACTTCTGATCTTCAGTTTTCCTACCTATATACTATGACTGGTTGACTTTGTGTTATTTGATGACCTCCCAACAATGTTTACTCTCTCTGTATCAGGTCATACTTTCATCTTCCCATTTACATTTATACAAAGAGGTGACCATGGTATATGCACAAATGAACTTTGTCCTGATACCAGCTGCCAAATTAGTATGACCAATATATTTGCTTAATTATTTCAGTCATTGTTTTCTACTCATTGGGAAAAATATTCATCAGAAAATGACTTCCCATTAATTCATTGCTTTGCTTGGTTATTACATTAATTGCAGCTTTTTTCATTGCTGAATAAAAGCACATGCATACTTTGGCTTCAGTCTGAAGCTGATAAAAGTTGTTATCTGTTTGGAAATCTGACTGACTTTTCTAGTCCACCTGCTGTCAAATTTTAATAGCTTTGAATGAAACCCTTAATAAGAATTGTAATGACAACCTGCATTTTATAGTACTTTATACTTTCCAAAGCACTTTCAAGGGAATTATACACATGTATTATCTCATTGATCCTCCATGGCAGGTAGGGAAAAGGGGAACATATGGATGGTTTGCATGAAAGCGCAGATTAGCTTCTCTGATTGAACAATTAATGCCCATTTTCATCCTGCAGAGAGCAGAGATTTAGCCTCAAATATGGCTATTATTTATTTCAGGTTTTTTGACACCTTTTTCTAGACATTATCTCATTTGCTACTCACCACCATGCTTGGAGGTGGTTATCTTGTTCACTATTTTCAGGTGAAGAAAACAGAAACTCACATATGTGAAGTACCTTATGAAAGGTCACTGGCTCATAAGAGGAGCAGGATGCAGACTGCAGACTTCTGACTCTCAGCCAGTGTACCCCCTCATTCCCCAGGAAATGGAAAGAAACAGTGCTATTGTTATTTGAATGTTTAGGAGAAGGGTGGTTGGTGTTAAAAGAAAATGTCTCACAAGCCCCACTAGCTCTTGACTGATTGAAACTGTAATAATCACACTATTAACAGGTTTCTTTGGAGTAATGCTTTCAGGACTGCTTTTATTGCCATTATTTGTTTGGCAAAATAACATTGTGCACTTAATGTCATTAAACCCATTTTACAGATGGAGAAACCGGAAAATACTGTTTTCTCCCTAGTTTACTAAGCTGGTAAATGGAAGAACCGAAAGTTTACTCCCCAAAACTGTGCTTTAAATAAGTGACCACTGTCCTTGCACCTACATTGATTTATTATTTATTAACCTGCTTGCTGGGTCTTCTTTATGAAGAAGCTCAGTAGATCATGCTTGCTTTTTGATTTATGCATAAATATTTATGAAACCATGCCCATTAGGATGACTACTCTGAAAAAAAAAAAAAGAAAATAAATGTTGGTGAAGATATGAAGAAACTGGAACACTTGTGCATTTCTTATGGGAATGTTAAATTGTGTAACCATTGCACAAGGCAAGTTAGCAGTTTTTCAAAAATTTAGACATAGAATTACTATATAATCCAGAAATTTTACTTATGGGTATATGTGCACAAGAAATGATAGCAGGGACTCAGATCTTTATACACTGATGGTTATGGCAGTGTTATTCACGATAGCCAAAAGATGAAAACAACCCCAATGCCCGTTGACAGACGAATAGATGAAAACATGTGCTATATACATACAATGGAATATTATGCAGCCTTAAAAAGGAATAAAATTGTTTAAAGAACTTCGCAAACTACATCATAGATGAATCTTGAAGACATTATGATAAATTAGATAAGTCTGTAGCAAAACGACAAATATTGTATGTTTCCACTTATATAAGGCACATAGAATAGTCAAATTCATGGAGATACAAAGTGGAATAGATGTTACAAGCCTTAGATGATCAAGTAATGTGGAGTTAGTGCTTCACGGGTACAGAATTTCAGCTTGGGATGATGAAAAATATTTTGAGATGGACAGTGGTGATGGTTGCACAACAGTGTGAATGTATTTAATGGCACTAGACTGTATACTTAAAAAATGGTTAAAATTATAACATTTCATGTTATGTATATTTTATCACAATTTAAAAGAACAAATTTTAAAAGCTGAATATTTATGAAGCACATTTATTTTTATGTACGATGGGGATACAGTAATGGAGAAGGTTGGCCAGTTATTTCAAGAAGACTATCATCTGCCTGTCTATCTGGGGAAATACATGTGTAAATGGTCAACAATAGTACACAATACTAACAGCTCTAATTTGGGGTGTTCTCAACCAATGAATCCTCTTGAATATTGACAATTCTCTGGTCAAACATTTAAAACATTTAAAAAACTCTGTAACAACTGTGATAGAAACCTTTTAAAATTATTACTCATTTTTTCTATCTAATTACACTGAGGACACTGCATTTATTCACTATTTGTGTGTTAATTCTATATTTAAATTCATTGACACAAATTCACTGCACAAATACTACACAACAGGTACTGTTGAAGGTTTGGGAACATAGAAATGAATAATTAAGATTGGCTCTGGCCCTGAGGTGGCTGAACCTCTGGGGATGTATAGAGCAGATGTCAGAAAGAGATACCATATGCTGTAACTCTGGAGAAGTGCACACGGAGAGAGCGGAGGGGTACAAACCTGGAGTAGGCAAGGGGCAGTAAGAGGAAGTAACAACTGTGCTAATTCTTGAAACGTGATTATGGTTTTGCCAGATGTACATTGGAAAGAAGGAACCTTGAGCAGTGAAAAGAGGGAGTTAAGATCTGGAGCCAAACCACAGTTCGTTCCATATGCCCAGAAGGAGATTGGACAGGGTTGCAGGGGCCAAATCGTGAAGGACTTTTTATGACATTTTGAAATACATGCCATTGGAAATACAGAGTCACTGAAGAATTTTAGTTAAGAACACTGCTCATTAACCGTTCCATCTCAGAATGATCAGCTTGGCTTTGGAGGGAATATACTGGAGTCATGAGATGTTGAAAGGAGATATGATGTGACAGGTAGAAAATTAGTACACTAATTCAAGAAAAAGTAATATGAGTGTGATTCAAGATGGTAGCAGAGAAAATGAAGAAGAAGGTATTAATATAGAAAATGACAAAGAGGTGTGAGTGATAGGAATGGATCGTAAATTTAATTGAGGAAAGGAGTGAGAAAAAATAAGCTTTTTTCTCAATGTATCACTTGTCATTAGGCATATCAGTAAATTACATTAGTTTACTTTGGAGATAGCTCTAGAGATTATGGGTTAGATTATCTATGCTTTTCTCATTGAAAGTTTTTCTGTCTTTCCTGGTCATCAAACATCACTGAGTTTTAACTTTCAGCACATAGGTCCCTTCTGATCTAACATCCTTTATCACTTGGGAAAAAAATGAGGTCAGTGAGGGTGCTGACTTGTTAAGAAAAGTACATGAGTGGCCTTAGAATTTAAGGCTAGAAAGAAGCCATTAATAACAGCTATTCCTTGTTCACTTCCGTATCACTAAGAGTAAGGTTTGGCATTATTAATATCTCCTCAAATACTGTTGGTCACATTAACAAAGGAATGAATGAATGAATGAAATATAGTAGACCCAGTATTTTACAAACAGGGGCTGTTCTGAGGGCTTGAGAGTGGTTTGATGCTTCTTTCATGGAAAATGCATAGTATGAGAGTGGGGGAATTAACTGGAATGGTACTTAGGGCCTGAGTAGCATTTGTTTATGAAAATAGGTAATGATTACATGTTGTATGTACTAAGTAATGTTTCATACCTAATACACGTGGGTAAGCACACTTTGTGTGTTATTAGCCTGGACAAAGATTTACTGATGTTTCTGAATTGAGTTGAAGGTGCTGGTCCACTGGTAGGAAGAATCAAAGACTATCCATTACTCTCTACCTTGATGAGGTTCCCCAAAGCCTCTGGCAACCCCAGGATTAGTCCCTTACAGGTGGCAGAAATTTAAGCTGCAAAAACTTGCATTTCTAACATCAGGAGGAAGTTCTAGCCTAGGTCATTCTTCCCAATCTCCCCTCCTCTTCTGGAGGCAAACAACAACTGAGCAACCTGAGGGCACTGCGAGGAGAGAGACAGAGGGAGGTATGGAAGGATGCTGGGGATGAGGACGCCCACTGCAAAGTTTTGAAAAGAGGATCACATCCTCTGGTCCTTCTCAGGGAAAAATACATAAGACAGGACACTATAAAGAGAGTACAGAAATGAATCCTGGACTTAATTCCACCTCTAGTCAGAAAAAAGAACAACTGTGAATAAAAATAGCACCAGCATAAAATAACAAAAATGGCAAAATTGGCAAGTAGACTGAGCTGAGTTTTGGTTCAGCAAATCTCTCCGTGATATTTTTCTTGCCAATTTGAAACCTGGTCTCTCAGGCACCCTGGCCCCTTCCTACTTAGGTCTCCAACCACACTAGCATGGTGAGGTTTTCCAAAGGAGTCATGTTAGTTATTTCTTCAAAGACTTTCTGCTGTCTGAAATAGCATACCCCTTCTCTCCCTAATCTTAATATCTGAAAAATTCAAAGTCACCGTTCAGGATTATAAACCATTCCTGCATCACCTCCTTCTCCTTCATAGCGTTGACCTCAATTTTGGTTACTTGTTTTTTGCTTGCTCTTTTCTGTTTTATACCCTAGACTCCTCAAGGGTGAGATATCCTTTCCTTTTAATTCTTTGAACCCGGTACAAAAAGAATGCCTGAAACTTAGGCAGCTTCAAATAAAATCAACTATTTATTTATATTTTCAGGAACTAATTTTCACAATTTAGAACCAGTTTCAATTCTTTCAAGTGTATCCATCTTATTTGATTGAATCAAGTACTCATGTACACAGGACACTTTGAAAAGCCCAATGATGGTTTGTGTGAATCAAAAGAAAAAAAAAAAAAAAAAAAAAAAAAAGACACAGCACCAATCACACAGTTCCATTCTCCAGACAGTGGACTGAGGGTTGAAGCTTGTTAAGGATTCAGTTGCGTCCCTGATAAAACTTATTTGTACCTCAGAATGTGTCCATATTTAAAGGTACAGCCTTTAAAGAGATAACTAAGTTAAAATAAGTCATTAGTGTGGGTGCTAATCCAACATGACTGGCATTCTTAGAAGAAGAGGAGATTTGGCCACAGACAGGCACAAGGGAAGACCCTGTGAGGACACAGGGAGTAGACCATCATCTTCAAGCCAAAGAGAGAGGACTTAGAAGAAATCAACCCTGCCAACACTTTGACCTTGGACGTCCAGCCTCTAGAACAGAGAGAAATATATTTCAGTTGTTTAAGCCATTCAGTTTGTCGTACTTTGTTATGACTGCCCTAGCAGACTAATGTAGAGATGATGAGACATCTGCAAGGCTCCCCCAGGATGAGCCTGACCCAGTGGAAACCCAGGCTTTTCCTGGGGCCACAGCATCTCCATGAGGGAGCCTATTTTTACCATCCAGAAGGAATAGGGCTGAGTCCTAAGGGTGGACCTTGTCTGTGACCAGAGATGAGTTCTTCTTGATTTCCACTGACAATCCTTCCCATCAAAGCAGATCTTTTTGTTTCTGCTGCTCAGTGATTTTTCTCCTCATGTTAGTTACATCAGGAAATGGGCGGGGTGGGGGGGGGGGGGATGACATTTAACTTTCTTTGGCTTGTTTCCGTATAAACTCAAATAGAAAAAATAGAACATAATTTATTTTACCTTGGCAATTGGTACCTTATATTACCTAGAGTGACACATTTAATACAGCAACATTTTCCTCTGCCTGAAACTTGCTGACTATTACAGGGATATATTTAAACTATTTAAAGTCATGAAACAATTTAAATAAAATATGTACTTGCTGTGAATTTTGAACTGTCAAATACACGTACTCTGTTTTGTTTTTTTTTTTCCTGAAAAGGAAAAAACAAAACAAAAAAACAAAACAAAGAAATAACAAACAAGATGCAGTTACTCCTGTAATCCTGTAATAACTTAAGAGGCTGAGCTGGGAGGATTGCTTGAGGCCAGGAGTTTAAGATTAGCTTGGCCAACTTAGCAAGGCCCTGTCTGTCAAAAAATAT
Organism: Macaca fascicularis; assembly: GCF_037993035.2. Classification (NCBI taxonomy): domain Eukaryota; kingdom Metazoa; phylum Chordata; class Mammalia; order Primates; family Cercopithecidae; genus Macaca; species Macaca fascicularis. Next base: position 141,059,018 of record NC_088382.1, read on the forward strand.
TTTAAAAAATAAATAGAGGAAGACGTCGAAACTGTATCTCTGTTTTTTAATGTTATTACTTTTATAGACTTAGGGGGTAAAGTGTAGTTTAATGACATGATTATATTGCATAGTGGTGAAATCTGGACTTTTATTTGGGTGTAACCATCACTTAAATAGTATACACTGTGCCCATTAGGTAATCCATCATCTCTCACCCCAGTTCCATCCACTCATCTTTCTAAGTCTCCAGTTTCTATTACTCCCCTCTCTATGTCCATGTTTATACATTATTTAGCTCTCACTTTTATAAATGAGAACATGGAGTATTTGGCTTTCTGTTTCTGAGTTATGGCCTCCAGATCCCTCTATGTTGCTGCAAAAGCATGACTCTTAATAAGTTAGTCGTATTTTCATCTCTACTTTCAAGAGTTGACAATCATAGTTCATCATCATCATCACCATCATTTCTGCAGTATAATCACTTTCATACAGATGATGAAAGGAGACACCAGGCTCTCACAATAATAAAAAATGATAAATGAAAGAATCAGAATTTGAGCTTATATCTGATCCCCATAATGCAAGCCCATGCTAATACATGATATGTTGTCTTGAAAAGGGAAAACACATTGTGGTTGACACACTTGCAAACTCTATCCTATACAAATTAGTTGCACCATCTTGTGTTTTAAAACACCTCTAAAGATTGCCTTTTAATTGCTGATGCATTAGGGATTGAATTTCCACCATTTCTTCAGCAATGTGTTTGTGATTACAAAATAGAATTGTACCCTTCAGAACAACATTCAGAAAACAGCAGGACGGGTTAGCTTCATCCTGTTGTGCAGGAGAACAATTTACACACAAAATGAATATCTGGCTAAATGACTTCACAGAGTCTTTCTAAGTTTCATAGCCTTTGATTTGCTGACCAAGATGCAATTGTCACTTCTTATTCCTAAAAAAAACCTTGGACATCATCTCAACTAAACCTCTGACTTAACAGAGGAAACTTTTGGTCATTCATTTTGAATACTGAAAAATATAGCTTAATCCAGCCTTGAAAATCAGTTAGTTGCTTCCTACACATTCTGGTTCACAAATTCACTGCTTGAGTTTTTGGGATACAGGGATGCTCCCTAAGCAGCAGCGGATGGAACACTGAACTAGGAGCCAAGAAGTGAAAAAATTAGAGTATTAACATTTTATGGAGCTCTCCCATACTGTGTGTGCCAGAAGGCCCTGAACTGGGTGCTGCAAGGAGGAACTCAGCTCTTATTGAGGTTTACACTCAGGCATGGTAGAAAAACATAAAACAATGACCAAAAGGGGGAATGGAAGTTGCCAATGTAATAGACACGACAGGGAGAGTTGCCTACTGTGATAAATGTCTATAACAACAGAGTTGATTTAGTCATGGGGACAATGGATTCCTGGGAGTATTAAAAATTGTGCTGAGATACTCCTAGCAAAATCCCTATGAAGTCCATTTTAAACTCCTATGAAACTCCTTTTTAAAAATGAGAACACTGAGACAGGCTCAGTGAAGTTAAATGATTTTCTGAGCCTGTACAGTAAGCAACAGAGCTTGTATTCAAAGCCAGGACTGTTCTACACTTGACATTCCCCATTATATCACAGTTGATACCCTAGGACTGCCGTCTGCTTCGGCTTCTAGTCCTCGTCCTACTATCAATGGATATATATTTTACTCTGTGAGACACAATTGTATATTGCAGAAAGAGCATGAATTTTAACACCTGATAAACTTGGGTTCAAATTCTAGTTCTTTTACCTGCTGAATAAGTTTGGATAAACCATTTTAACTGTCTGTACCTCCCGTTCCTTAATAATAAAGAGGAAAAAAAAATGCTATGCACATTATGGAGTAGTTTATAAGATTAGAAATAAGAAATACAAGGTGCTCCATAAAACAATAATAACAACAACACCAGAAACAACACACAAAAGGCTATCGTTTTGTGAGCACTTGCCATACGCTGGACACACAAACTATCACATTTATTTCTTACAATAATCCTAGGAGATAAATACTATTATCACCCTCATTTTGAAGAAGATAAAATTGTGGCACTGAGTAATAAAGTATTTTGCCCAAGGTCATAAAGAAAAGAAGTGGCAGAATTAGGATAAAAATCTAGGAGCCTGGCTCCAGAGCTCTGTCCATACCATATGACCTCCGTAATTGCTGTCTGTAACATGTACCGAAGATGTGGGAAGTTGGAGTGGGTGTTCCTTCCAGCGTAAGGTTTCTGATCTGCTTTCTTTGCGGACAGTTTGAAGGCTGCGCGTGTGTGTACACGCACACACACACACACGCATACACACACACGTACACACGCACACCACCCAAACTTTCCCTTTTGGGCTTTTGGAGCTGGTCCTCACTGGCTGTACCGTTTCAAGGTGTTCTGTGGAGGCTGCTCTTGGTTTCACAGCCATCTGCTTTGTGTCCTCCAGCTGCAGAACTGTAGACAGAGATGCGTTTATTTTTGGTAGGATGTATTTTCTGAGCTGAAACCAATGCAGGCTGCTCTCCAGATCCTGTGAAAAATCACTTCAACCAGCTTTAAGAATGGCCAACTGATTTTTCTTTAGTATCTCATTTTAAACAATAAGTGGATGGAAGAAGAAGTGAAGCTACAGAGCAAAGTAATTAGGATGGTAAATACCCTGAACCTGGCCAATTATGTCACAGGTTTGCATAATAATAACTGCACAATAGGCTTCTTAAAGCCCTGCTATTTAGTGCCATTTAGTTTCCCCAAGGTGTCATGCTGTTTCCTGCTTCCATGTTTTTACATTTGCTGAATGCTTTGTCTTTGTTTGTTTTTTTTGTTTTGTTTTGTTTTGTTTTTTGAGGTGGAGTCAGGCTCGCTCTTTTTACCCAGGCTAGAGTGCAATGGCAGGATCTCGGCTCACCTCCGCCTCCCAGGTTCAAGCGATTCTCCTGCCTCAGCCTCCCAAGTAGCTGGGATTACAGGCATGCGCCACCATGCCCAGCTAATTTTGTATTTTTAGTAGAGACGGGGTTTCTCCATGTTGGTCAGGCTGGCCTCGAACTCCCAACCTCAGGTGATCCGCCCGCCTCGGCCTCCCAACGTGCTGGAATTACAGGCATGAGCCACTATATCCGCCCTGAATTCTTTGTCTTAAAAATATCTCCCCAAACCCTTGTCTACTTGGAGATCTCCTACAACAAGATTCCCTCTCCATTCTTCACCCCTCGAGGGCTTCCCTAATGGCCTCTTTCCCAGGTCAGTTCAATTCTAGGTTAAAATTTAATACAGATGTTAAATTCAGAAAAACTTAACACTCGAACTCGATTTTACTAATTATTAGCTTTTGAGATTGGTTAAAGTTGTCAAAATTTTCTGAGGTTTGGTATCCTTCTCCTTGAAAGGAGCACTGTAATATAAGGTGTCTTATAACCTAGTTGCGAAGATTTATGCAAGAAGAAAACATAATTTAAGTGATAAAGCAGTGCCTGGTATGAATATGTTCCCAGTAAATATTTTTAAAGGAATAAATAAAAGAAAGTGGTTAGCACACACCCTATACATAACAATTGCTTGACAAACTTTATTTACTCTTAGTGCATTATCTATTAACTACTGTCCCACAGTGAGGATTATTTGCAGGAGCCTCTAATTGTCACCCTCATATTTGTAGAAATTGCCATGCCACATGGCATGCAGAAAACCTTTCAATGACTATTTTACAGGGCATTTACAGATAACATTTCACTTTAATATACAAATAATACAGGGTGGTCCCAGGAGAATAGAAAATTCCAGGCAGCAGTCTCACAGGACTAGCCAAAGGAAACAGTTGAAATAGTTGCATATGCTAGGGAAGGTTAAGACTCTGAAAAACAGAATGGGGGCCAAGCTGGCTGAGACCAACGAGACCCAACATGGAGCTAGATTTGACCTAGGTTTCACCTAAAACCTCATGATATTCTCATTACCATACTAAACTACACACCCATCAGCGCTATGACAGTTTCAGGAACACCGATATTTCATATAAAAATGGGTGGCACCATAGTTCCAGGAAATCTGTATCTTTTTCGAGAAATCTTCATGAATCTGACTCCTGTTGGTTAAATAAACCCATAGAGATAGATGCCCCAAACCCCACGGGACACAAGTTACTCTCTTCAATACACCCACGCTCCCCTTTCTTGAGTGTGTACTTTCATTTTGCAATAAATCTCCATACTTTTGCTATTTTCTGACTTGTCCTTGAATTCCTTCTTGGGATGGTGTCAGGAGCCTGGACACCAGCTGGAATTGAGTTCCCACTGACATTTGGGGACCTGCCTTAGCCCATCAACTTAACAAACAGTTTTCCATATGTTTATTTTGATTATTACTTCCACTTGAAGGGGTAGGAATTATATTGTCACTAATTTACATGCAATAAAACTCTAAACCACAGGGAATAAAAATACTTTCTTTAATTAAAGTTGGTAAAAAACTAGATTAGAACTTGGGCCCAATTCTCCAACTGAATGCTTTCTGCATTTTCGTAGAAGAATTAATCCAATTTGGGTTTGCAGGGATTTTACACATCACCTACACTAACTGTCCTCATTTTATAGGTAATGTCCAGGAAAAAGGGACCTGCCCAAACTCATATAGCCACTTTGAAGTGATTGCATTTTGTGAATAATCCAACAGCTCAGGGATGAAAGACTAGTTTATTTTGATAAATAAACCAAATTGTTGATAAATAAATCGAATTACTGCTACTCACCAGGCTAAATGGGTTGTGCTCAGAAATGCTAAATATTTATAGCCAACAAGAAAAAATTGAATTCGTTTATATCTCTTTTAATAAATTGGTTACCTCCTGTAGAATAATTGCTACTTTTACTCACAGTATTTGAATACTGCACATTACTAAGTCACAGTTTAGTTAATGCCTGATTTCAGTTGGCAACATGCTATTTATGGAAGAAAATAAAAGACTGTACTGTTTCGAATTTGAACCGGTCTTTTTTTCTTTGAACTTTGAATGCATATGATTGGAGATTTTAAAAGCTCTAGCCTAGATTCAAGTAACAGAAAACGGATCCATTGAAAAAGGCAGAGTGTGTGGTTGGGTGTTTATCCTCTGTAATAGCGTCCCCATTCAGTGACACATTTCACGAGTGCTTGCCTGTGTCTGGATGAGGAAACCCTGCATTTTCAACAACTCTTGTTCACAACTCAGAAACATTTAGTATGGCTTTCTGTCAATAGAAGGTAAGGCCATGTTTAACTGCCTTCAGGCTGGTTTGATGATTATTGTAAATCTGCTGTATGGAAAAAAATGGCTTAGATTTCCTCCTTAATACAAGTGGTGGTCCCTCCTTATCCAGGGTTTTACTTGTGGTGGTTTCAGTTACCCAAGGTCAACTGTGGTCAGAAAATATCCAATGATAAATTCCAGAAATAAACAATTCATAAATTTTAAATTACATGCCATTCTGAGTAGCGTGATAAAATCTTGCACTGTCCCTCTCCGTCCTGCCTGTGATGTGAATCATCCCTTTGTCCAGCACAGCCATGCTGTATATGCCACCTGACAGTGAGTGAGTCACTTAATAGCCCTCCAGGTTATCAGCCCTCCATGTTATCAACCCTCCATGGTACCACTGTCCTGGCATCACAGTGCTTGTGTTCAAGTCACCTTTACTTTCCATAACACTTCCCTGAAAGCACAAAGAGTAGTGATACTGGCAATTCAAATATGCCAAAGAGAAGCCTTAAGTGCTCCGTTTAAGAGAAAAGGCAAAAGTTCTCAACTTAATGGAAAGAAAAAAAATCCTATGCTGGTGTTGCTTAGATCTATGTAAGAAGAAATCATCTATCTATAAAACTGTGGAGAAGGAAAAAGAAATGAGTGCGAGTTTTGCTGTTGCACCTCAAACTACAAAATCACAGCCACAGTGCATGATAAGGGCTTAAGATGAAAAAAGGCATTAAGTTTGTGGGTGGAAGACATGCACAGAAATGCCCTCTGATTGATGGCCATCAGGTCTCATACAATCCTAGGTTTGGGGCATCCACTGGGGATCTTGGAATATATGTCTCGAGGATAAGAGGCAGGCAACCGTAATGTCCATTTTCTCCCAGGAAGGAGACACACAACAGCACATTCACAGAGGAATTGTGAGAACACACATTCCGCACAGCAGAATTCAAAGAAGCAGTCAAGTCATGACAAGAAATGAAGTTTGTGGAGGTAGAAATCAGGAGACATTCCTTTCAGGGCTGATTTTTGCCAAGAGTTTGCTGTGTGGCCAATACTCTTATTTGGCTATAAGACCATCATTTCCAGCCATAGAATCCAAGCTTTGTTTAAGGCTGTCATGAGCCCAGGCACTGAATCATAACAGGAGCAACCATGCCACCCGTGACAGTCCCGTTTCTCTGCACTCAACAACCGTATTTCTAGCTCCAATTGCAATTAATGGAGTCTAGTCCTAAGACGATGTTCTCACCAAAATGTAAGTAAACAAATTAACAAATAAATAAAGTGAGAGGATATCTGCTGGAGGCTTCTGGGAAATATATTTGACTTTCTGGAATTAACTGGGACTGCACATTGCCATTTCTTATTGCTGAGGAAGTGAATGTCGGGATATAATGCCTTGAGCTGAAATAACCGTCTCATATCTGAGGCAGTAAGTATGAAAATAAGAAAGCTAACATGCTGAACATCGCAGGAGGGAAGAACGCCAAAAGTCTGTGTCTCGGTGGCATCATTGATCTGTGAAGGAACCCTGGGATAGCTTGCTTCCATATTTCTCATTAAATAAATAATAACTGTCTTTATGATCTAAAACACCAGGGTTTGAACCTTCAGTTACTTGCAGCCAGAAACATTCTAGTTACATTAATAAAATTGCTAATTACGTCTCCCCTTTTTCACCTTCATTTTTCCCTCTACCTTGCCAGGCTGTAATCAGTTTTTTTCTTTTACTGCCTTAGTACTTGGTGTGCATTTCTATTGTTTTAGCTGTTGGCATTAAACTGGATTTTTACAGCCAATTTTAGAAGGTTTTCTCTGGCATCAAAATATGACTGCCAAGTTTTATTAATTTATAACAGATTAATTCAGAGAAGTTGCTGCTCTTTGCTGGGGATGTTGTGTTTTCTTATTCTACGAATGTCAGGCTTAGTCAAATGACATGGAACGGGCTGGGCGCAGTGGCTCATGCCTGTAATCCCAGCACTTGGGAGGCCAAGGTGGGTGGATAACTTGAGGTCAGGAGTTCCAGACCAGCCTGGCTAACGTGGTGAAACCCTGTCTCTACTAAAAATACAAAAATTAGCTGGGCCTGGTGGCAGGTGCCTGTAATCCCAGCTACTTGGGAGGCTGAGGCGGGAGAATTGCTTGAACCCAGGAGGTGGAGGTTGCAGTGAGCTGAGATCGCGCCACTGCCCACCAGTCTGGGCGACAAAAGCAAAACTCCATCTTAAAAAAAAAAGGACGTGGAATGATCCTCTGTGTGATCAAAGAATAATGGTATCCCAAAGATGTTCAGTCCCAAATTTCCAAGGCCTCTCAATATGTTACCTTACATGAAAAAAGAGAGAGATTTGAAGATGCTACGCTGCTAGCTTTGAAGATGAAGGAAGTGGCTATTTCCCAGGGAGAAGTTTCTTCTTCTTCTCCTCCTCCTCCTCCTTCGCCTTCTTCTTCTCCTTCTTCTTCTCCTTCTCCTTCTTCTTGACGGAGTCTCACTCTGTCATCCAGGCTGGAGCACAGTTGCACCATCTCGGCTCACTGAAAGCTCTGCCTCCCAGGTTCACGAAATTGTGTTGCCCCAGCCTCCCCAGTAGCTGGGACTAAAGGAGCCTGCCACCACTCCTGGCTAATTTTTTTGTATTTTTAGTAGAGGCGGGGTTTCACCACGTTAACCAGGATGGTCTGGATCTCCTGACCTCGTGATCTGCCCAACTTGGCCTCCCAAAGCGCTGGGATTACAGGCATGAGCCACTGCGCCCGGCCCCTTCATTTTTAAGGTTGAATTATGTTCCATTGTGTATGAGAGTGTGTGTGTGTGTGTGTGTGTGTGTGTGTGTGTGTGTGTGTGTGTGGTGTGTGTGTGAGAGAGACAGAAAGAGAGAGAGGGAAAGAAATTGTGGCATATATAGGTATATATAATTTATTTACTTATTGATACATTTACCTGTTGATGAACACTATTATTTCCATATCTTGCCTATTGCAAATAATGCTGCAATGAACATGGGAGTGCAGATATCTCTTTGAAATGTTGATTTCATTTCCTATGAATATATACCCAGAAGTGAGATGACTGGAACAAATGAATTGATTAACTTGATTATTAATTTTTTGACAAACCTCCTTATTGTTTTCCATAATGGCAGTACAATTTACATTCCCTCCAACAGTTTACAAGGAATCCCTTTGTCCACATCCTTGTCAGCACTTGTTACCACTTGTCTTTTTGGTAATAGCCATTCTAACAGGTGTGAGGTCATAGCTTGTGGCTTTGATTTGTATTTTCCTGACAGTTAGTGATGTTGAGCACCACTTCATGAATCTATTGGCCATTTGTATATTTTCATTGGAAAAATATCTATTGAGGTCCTTTCACAATTTTTAATCGAGTTTTTTGTGCTTGTTTCTTTGTTTTTGCTATTGAGTTATATGATTTCCTTATATATTTTGGAAATTAACCCCTTATCAGATATTTAGGTTGCAAATGTTTTCTTCTACTCCATAGAAGAAAATTCATTTCATTGATTATTTCCCTAGCTGTGCAAGAACTTTTTAAATTATTTTTAAAATTAGTCCGAATAATTTACACTAGCTAATGTCCTTAAATCTTAGTGGTTTAACATCATTGAAGTTTGTTTCCAGTCTGTGTCACAGTTCTATATAGCTCTGGGGCTCTCATGGTGGCTCTCCTCCAGGAGAGCATCAGCTGAGGGATCCCTATTCCTTCCTTCATGTGGTTCTGATGTCGTGGAATCCTTTGCTTCCAGCTGCAATAGAGAGCAGAGGGAAAGCATAGTCTTTTCTGTTATTGTCTATCTTACCCTGACTGTAATTTCATCTCAACGCCCAAACCTTTTGTGATAAAGTGGGGAATTTAGTCTTTTTTTGATGTGGCTGGGAAGAAGAAACGGGACTGGTACATTCAGCTGCTCTCTGCCACACATGTTAACATGTAACTTAGATTCTGTGTTGGGAACAGGCTTATTCCACAATAGAGCCAAAGGGACATTACTGTCATTTACAAGTTTACCATTCTATATTGGGAGTATATGCTAAATACACAGAGGGGTGTGATGAGATATCAGATATTGGGGCAGAACATATTTAAAAAAAAAAAAAAAAAACAAAAAAACAAAACAAACTAACACATCAAGGGAGAAGTCATTGAGTTCCATGACAGAAGTAAGCCAAGAAGAGGTAGAGCTTGTGTTTGGCCTTAATGGATGAGTAAGGCAGTAAAGCATGGTTAGTAACGATGCCAAACACATAGCCCATTGTGAGGGAGGGGCCCAGACTAGGAAGAGAGACTGCAGCATTGAAAATTTACGTACGAAGTGCCAGGAGTCTAGAGTAGAGGGGTGATCAAATGAAGGATTGAGGAGATCCTTGAAAACAAACAAACTTAGCTAGGCCTTTATCCTGAAGACAATTAGGCTATGATGCTTGCTTCATTCACAGTACAAGGCTCATACCTTTGAATCTTTATCCATTTATATTTATGAAACCATATACTTCCATTATTTGGCTACAAATATCACACTTATTTTTTATGTTTCATCATAGAGCTATTTAAGACAGAGGAGAACGACATGCATAATACTTCATTCATCTGACATTGTGAGAAATTAAGACTTTCCACATAAATTAACATTACTAGAAGCTAAAGCTGAGCATTTTTTATGTTTACAAACTTTCTTCTAATATCATCTATATCTATCTCATTGATTTTGAAATATTTTGAAATATATATTTCCTGCTTTCTCAAAACAGCATTTTTAAACATGATTTAATATCTGTATGATTTTCTTTTTTTATAACTTTTAAGTTCAGTGGTATATGTGCAGGTTTGTTACATTGGTAAACTTGTGTCATAGGGGTTTGTTGTACAGATTATATCATCACCCAAGTATTAAGCCTAGTGCTCATTAGCTATTTTTCCTGGTTCTCCTTCTCCTCCAACCCTCTACTCATCCTCTATCCTTCAATAGGCCCCAGTGTATTGTCCCCCTCTATGTGTCCACGTGATTCTCATCATTTATCTGCCACCTGTAAGTTGGAATATGCAGTATTCGGTTTTCTGTTTCTGTGTTAGTTTACTGAGGAAAATGGCCTCCATATCAATCCATGACCCTACAAAGGATATAGTCTTGTTATTTTTTATGACTGCATAGTGTTCCATGGTGTATATGTACCACATTTTCTTTATCCAGTATATCATCGATGGGCATTTAGGTCGATTCCAGGTTTTTGCTATTGCGATAGTACTGCAATGAACATATGCATTCACGTGTATTTATAAAAGAGTGATTTATATTCCTTTGGGTACATACCCAGCAATGGATTCCTGGGTCAAATGGTATACCTCTCTTTAGGTCTTTGATTTTCATTCAAGATTTATTTATCGAGCTTCTATCCAGTAGCTGGCACTTTCCTTATGCTTTTGGAGTCTGGTCTAAAAGAAAAAAACGACCACGTATGCAAACACATCTTCATTTTAAAGTCTTGTCATCTATATTTATTTATTTATGGCATGATATGGTTCATCTTCCTTGTGTGTATTGTTAACTCTATGATGCCAGGAACCATGTCTCTTTCTATTGTGAATCACCACCATATTCACAGCACCAGCAGAGTGTGGGGCATATAGTAGGTTCTCAATAAATATTCTGCATGAATAAATTAATTAGTTAACATTTTCATTCTGCTCCTGATGCCAATATTTTTTCTCTGAATGTCATTTATATCTAGTATATCCTAGAATACAGACTTAGAGTCATGATTTCTGGGATAGAATATTGGCTTTGTAAATTCCTAGATCTTGGGAAAGTTAATCTCTTCATCTGTACTTGTATTTTCATCTGTAAAATGGAAGAATCACAGTGCTTGCCTTGTAAGTTTGTTATGTGTATTAAATAGCATAATGACCATGACTAGAAGACACACACACACACACACACACACACACACACACACACACACATCAGTGACAGAGCTAGGATTTGAACTCAGTTCTGCGTACTCCAAAACTTATTCTCTTTGCAGAACATCTGCCCAAGCACACATTTATTAAACAACTACTATATTCCAGTTATTATTATAATGCTCATTTTATAGGTAATCAAACAGAGCTTTAGTGAATTTAAATTATCTACATGGTTAACCCAACAAGAAATCTGTGATGAAGTCTCTTGCATGACTCCGATTTTTGTTCCTTATTTTCGGGAAAGCAACTACCACAAACAATGTTGTTTCTTGTGTTTCCCATAGATTTATGGCCCCAAATTACCCAGAATACATCAAGGCCATAACTATTTTTCACAGCTAAGTGCATCTTCTACTCAAAATTTATTGTAGTTCATGGCAAGAATCTGAAGGTTATAAAAGTCTAGCAATAAAATACCCTGAAACTTACAGCTTGAGTGAAAATTGCTAAAATTAATATTAGGGTTATAATTTGTCTTCCACATTTTCCACATATTTTATGACCACTTAGACAGTTTTTGTCGTTGTTGGTTTTGTTTTTAGTGAGAGGTAATGAGGGGTGCATCTGACATTGTTAATGAGCCCTGTGTATGCCTGGTATTGAAGGGGATGGAAAAGAATCCTGAGACATCATATTTCTCTTTGATGCAATATTCAATTTCTTATTATAAATCAGTGTTTCCATTTATTTAATGGTGTCATGTTTGAATTAATTCACTCATTAGTTTAACAACTTTTTATTGAGACATATGTGTGAGGTATTATGCTAGGCATTGGGAATATAAACATTAATAAGAAACATTCTTGAAATTCCAAGATCATAGAGTCTAGTGGAAATAGCTCTAGTACCAAAAGTTTTATGGATTATTGAAAAAATAAAGAAATAAAGTACTACTTGCTCCTTGGAGTCCAAGTAAGACTATATTCTCCTCAGTGTGACATTTATGCTGTAAGTACAAAATATAAACATTAATTCCACTAACATTATATGTTTTCATTCAGAAAGTTTAGGGCTTTATTTTTTTCCAAAGGCAGGCAAAGAGATTCATTGTTAGGAGATGGAAACATTTTGAACTTCTACATCTCTGGATCTGATTCTAAAATTGAGTTCACTAAAATGTAAGCTCCATAACTGAAACTTTAATAGACTAAAAAGTCTATTTGTTCACAAGTGCTTAAAATACTTCGCCTGACTCATAATGTGTGATAAATATTTGTTAAAGAATATGAGAACACATGTGGGGAAAGGACAGTCTCTTCAATAAATGGTGTTGGGAAAACTGGATATCCACACCCAGAGGAATAAATGTATGGAAGTAACTCACTGTGTGATACTGGCTTAATTATTTAACTTCACTGGGCAGAGAAGGAATCTATGTTCTTGTTCTCTCCACCTAGGATACTGAATGATTACAGGAAAACTATACGACCTTTCAGACTGGTGCCTCTAGAAATCATGGTGTATAGTCTTTCCTGTGCCATCGGCATTATCCCTCAGCCACTGTCCTTCCCTAATTCAATTGTCTCATTTCTTCCATGACACCAAACCTTCTGCACTGCCCTACAGTAGCACATTCTTTCCAAATCCCCCATTTCTATATGGAGGAAGGCAAGTCTTTTCTTTCCTCTAAGGGTGATCATTGCACTTGTGCATCATGGTTCATACCCTCCCACTGCTAGGGACACACTCCATTATCCCTCTCTCCCCTTATAAACTGGCTTTTGCCAACAGCATTTAAACATCTGAAAATCTCCTTTTGTTAAACAAGGAAAAAAGGGGTGGGGTGAACAACCTCCAGCAACTCCCTTCAGCAAATTCTTTATCCCCTTTTCTGCCGGATCAACTTCTTGAGAGAATTGTCTACATCGACTGTATCATCTGACATTATTATTCTGAATTCATTTCAATTTGGCCTCCTCCTTCATGCTCCCCTAAAATGCCCTTACCTAGGTTATATGTAGTTTCTGGTAGTTAGGGATAACAAGTGCTTTTCAGTCCTGCTCTTACCTGAATTCTCAAACTCTCAAGAGGTTTGCTCCTCTCTTCCTACTTGAAATGTCTCTTTTCTTAGTTCTAGTTTTGTGCCTTTGCATATCACAAATGTGCTCTATTCAGTAGACTTTGCTGGCTGTTATTCCAACATCTACTCTACATAAAGTGATCTTGGGCTTCTGTTCCAGGCCCTCTCCCTTTTTCACTCTGTGTACTTTTTATGCTATCTCATCCACACTCACAGCTCTATTTTATTACCTATTTATCAATTTCCAGTTTCTCTCTTGAATTTTATTTAGCATTCTGCTTCAGCCTCCCTAGTAGCTGGGACTACAGGAGCCCGCCACCATGCCGGGCTAACTTTCTTATTTTTAGTAGAGACGGGGTTTCACCTTGTTAGCCAGGATGGTCTCAATCTGACCTCGTGATCTGCTCGCCTCAGCCTCCCAAAGTGCTGGGATTACAGGCATGAGCCACCACACCCAGCCGCCCTCATTGATCATTATTAAAGACACTCCCACTAGTACCATGACAGTTTACAAATGCCATGGCAACAACCCAGAAGTTACCCTATATGGTTCCAGGAACTCCCAGCATCTTTTCTAGAAAATTCTGAATAACCTTCCCTTTAATTAGCATATAATCAAGAGTGGTTATAACTATAGCCAGCCAGCAATCCATGATGTAGCTGCTGCTCCTTCAGGCTGCTCTGCCTGTGGAGCAGACATTTTGCTGTACCCTGTTACTCTAATAAACTTGCTTATTTTCACTGCTCAGTTACCCTTAAATTCTTTCCTGAATGAAGCCAAGAACGCCTTTGGGCTAAGCCCAAATTTGGTGTATGCCTGCATCACAACCAACAGAATTCTAAAAGAAATATCTTGGCATGTGGTATCCAGCATTAAAACTAGTTAAGCAACATTGTGGCCCAAGTACAATTTAGAAAAAGCTGCATGCACGCTTATTTTATAAGCCAAATTTCCACAATCTCCACTTAATTTCATTTATCTCACAACTTAATAACTCTATGAGGGAGACATTGTTAAGAAATTCTTACATACTTGTCAAGGTTTTGCCCTTTGTGCTAAATCCTTACTCATCACATATCATCATAAGAAAATTTATTTCGTGATATTCCCAATAAACCACGACCATGATAGGGTTTGTCACAAGCAAACAAGGGAGCATCAGTGAACCTTATTCAAACCATATGGAGAGGATAGTGCCTTGCACAAGGTCATCCGTGAAACACAAAGCGGTGGGGGTGTGGATTTATTTGTCATTTTTATCTAGGGTCACAGAGTTATGGTTAAATTCAACATATTATGGTATACCTCAGTAATCTCTCACATGGTTTTAAACTCTATGAAGACAAGAATTAACTCCCTACAAATCTGTGTTCCTAAATCAGTCCAGTGCCTGTGGGATAGTATTATTGTTTGATGAGTGCATTCATGAGGAATGAATAAATGAATAAATTGATGGGTAAAAGACATGATTTTCTTTGTATAAACTCCTATTTTACCTTCTTTACATGCATCTAATTTATGACATAAATCACTGTCTACTAGCAAATATATCTCACTTATGGGTATGTAATTTTCAATACTAGGCTGAAATGCACACATGGCTTTCAGGTATATGGGAACAATTAAATCTTCAGATCATCTTCATGTATTTACATTTTATGTCAATTACCATCTACACTGAGTGTCACAATAGATCCTTGGAAACAAAACTGAAGACTTACCTTTTATTTCAGTCGAATGTCACTAAAGAACTAACAGCATAAGTTGCCACAGTGAGAGAGAATCACAGAAAATAGAAAGAGTAGGGGGTTTGGATTCAGATAATGCCAGGTTCAAATCGCAGTTTCCTAACAGCATGACCATGGACAAGTTAGTTAACTTCTCAAACCTCAGTTAATTCATCTACCAGATGAGAATAATTAAGATAATCCTGAAGAAGGAGTAGAGAATTTGCCATGTGCCTTCTTCCATTTTCTGCTGTTGGTTTACATTACAGGCATATAATTTTTTTAACTGAGCCCAATTGAAGCCCAATATTTCTTTTTAAAACATGCTCCAGGTGGCCATAACCAGACCAGAATCCATACCAGACATGGACTTATTTGTCATCTTTTCTCTATGGAATTTTATAAGTACTACAGCTAATGCATATGAAGTCTTAATATATATCAGATGTTCACTGCCTGGTATCCGTATTATAATAATTTCTGGTTTATTTGAACCAGGCTTGAGATTAATAACTGGTGGATCACTGAAGAGCTGCCCAGGCATTAGTCTTAATAACAATATCTTCAGCCCTCCTTTGGGCCAAGCTTACCAAATCTGGAAATAATGTAGTAGTGCTATAATCTCCAGAAAGTGGAGTGTAGAGCTAATCTTCCACCTAGTCAGTCCAGTTAGCTTCTTGGAGCCAATTCTTCTCATGTATAAAAATCAGAGTGATCATAGCATCTACCTCATAGGATTACTGGGAGAGTAATTGAGATGCTAGATGTAGCATACTGAACACAAAGCTGAGCGCATTATTTGGCACTCTGTAAGCGGAAGTTGTTTTTTTTCCTGGAAACATAGACCCTGGCACAATGGACGATCAGAAAGAAGATTGTTTCTGGTTGAAAATTCATCAATGAGTCCATCAAAGTTCAGTGGCAAATTAAATTTAGGTTACATTTAAATTTGTAACAGACTCACTTGGTTGCAAGACAGAAATCAAACTCACTCTATTTTAAGCATATGAAAACCAGTGAAATACAAGGGTGATGCTACTGGGAGGCCAGATCTAGGAACCAATTTTTTCAAAGTTTCCTGTCTCAGTTATAGTCCCCTCTTTCCTAGATGTGGGCTTTCCTCCAATGCCTGGAAGAGAACATCGCCTAAAGCAACTGCAGACATAAATAAGTTCAGTTTAGCATGTTGAATAAAAGGAGAAACTTTTCTCAAATCAGTCAAGATAATTGTGATTGGTTCAACTTGTATCACATGCTCATCTATGGACTAATACATCTGGTCAGATACCTAGACCCTTTCTCAAAGAAAGGGATCTATTGCATGAAGGGAAATACAGCACAGTAGGCAGAAGCATTGAAAGGAGGAAAGGCTTTACGAGAAAAAGAAGACTGAAGCACAAGAAAGAATGAGTAGAATTTGGATTTGTGGAGAAAACAAGAACATGTTACTTTTGGCAAAACAATTTTAACCACAGCCATTGCCACTTATATATTGATGCCCAACATATTAATAGCTTGTACCTACAGTGACTTTCATAAACTCAGTGGTTTAGAGTCCCTTATTACACAAAGTCAAAAGCCCATTGGCAGTTGAGGTTAGTAAAGAGAAAAGAGTACATGTTATTTTGCCTAGATCAAATGGGAAAATAATAATAACAAAATAGCAACAATATTATAATAATAACAAGCACCTTTTACTGAGTGTTAGGCACTGCAATATGACAGTTGTATATATTATGTTGAATTCTCCAAGCAGCCCTACAGAAAGATAATATTATCATTCTTTTACCAATAAATGAATGGAAGCATAAAAAGTTATTTGCCCAACAATTGATTTCTAAGCTTCATTCAAATCCATTTTATTCACTCAACAGAATTTTACTGACTACCTACCATGTGTTACTCTCCACACTTACAACTGGCATAGAGTGTGAACAAGACAGACTTTCTCTGCTCCTGGAGCTTACTGCACCACACTGTCTATTTAATGAGCTGAATAAACTACAGTTTCAGGGTAGAAAAAGACTTTTCACATTAATATTCTCTAATTTGTTAACTGATTAACAGAAACAGAAATTATTCTTTGAACTGTTGAGTGCCCTGTTCTAATTCATCTAGATTTTCTACAGATCTAGGGAAAATATTTTAAAAATTTAAATTACATCTATAAAAAATATTTCCACGAACACCAAGCAAAGTCTTATATAACTTCTGAGATGCAGAGTCAATATTCTATTTTTGCTTGGAATAAGAAGTACATATTCTCGTTAGCGAGCAGGCTACACAAGATTATTTGATTTCTAATTTTTTTAATTTGTAATTTTTGTTCTACATCATAAGCATATGTATTTATGGGGCACATGAGATGTTTTGATGTAGGCCTGCAATGTGAAATACTCATGCCATGGAGAATGGGCTATCCATCTCCTCAGCCTTTATCCTCTGTGTTACAAACAATCCAATTACACTCCTTTCCTTATCTAAAAAGGTACAATTAAGTTATTGACTGTAGTCACCCTGTTGTGCTATCAAATAGTAGGTCTTATTCATTCTTTCTATTTTTTTATACTCATTAACCATCCCCACCTCTCCCCATTCCCCCACTACACTTTTCAGCCTCTGGTAATCATCCTTCTACTCTCTATGTCCACAAGTTCAATTGTTTTGATTTTTACATCACACAAATAAGTGAGATCATGTGATGTTTGTATTTCTGTGCCAGACTATTTCAGTGAGCATAATGAGCTCCAGTTCCATCCCTGTTGTTGTAAATGACAGATTTCATTCTTTTTAATGGCTAAATAGTACTCCATTGTGTATATATATTATATTTTCTCTATCTAGTCATCTGTTGATGGACACTTAGGTTGCTTCCAAATCTTAGCTATTGTGAACAGTGCTGCAACAAAGAGTGCAGATGGATCTTCAATATATTGATTTCCTGTCTTTTGGGTTTATACTGAGTAGTGGGATTGCTGGATCATAGAGTAGCTCTATTTTTAGTTTTTCTGAGAAACCTCCGAAACCTCCATAGTTGTTGTACGAAGGTGCATTCCCACCAACACTGTATGAGGGTTTCCCTTTCTTTGCATGCTTGCCAGCATTCATTATTGCCTGTCTTTTGGACAAAAGCCACTTTCACTGGTGTAAGATGATATTGTGGATTTGATTTGCATTTCATGATCAGTGATGTTGAGCACCTTTTCATATAACTGTTTGCCACTTGTATGTCTTCTTTTGAGAAACGTCTATTCTGATCTTTTGTCTGTTTTTTAATCAGATTATTAGATTTTTTCTGCAAGGTCATTTGAGTTCTTTATATATTTTGGTTATTAATCCCTTGTCAGATGGGTGAGTGGCAAATATTTTCTCCCATTCTGTGGATTGTCTCTCCACTTTGTTGATTTTTCACAGCTTTGCTGTGCAGAAGCTTTTTAACTTGATGTGATCCCAAGTGTCCATTTTTGTTTTGGTTGCCTGTGC
The DNA here is from genome assembly GCF_037993035.2 of Macaca fascicularis. Classification (NCBI taxonomy): domain Eukaryota; kingdom Metazoa; phylum Chordata; class Mammalia; order Primates; family Cercopithecidae; genus Macaca; species Macaca fascicularis. The sequence continues at coordinate 141,077,479 of NC_088382.1, forward strand.
CTATTGAATATTGTTCAAGAAATAGATTATTTGATTTTATTATGTTATTTTCTCATATAGAATCTCTGTGTTGGTTCCAAATATACAAAAATATTATTAGTTATTCATTCACTCAAAATATATTTGGTTAGCATTTGCATAATAAATAATTATCTAGCAACCACTTATATTTCTATCTAGAGTGCCTGCTACTCCTACAGTCACTCATTCCATTGTTGTGTAGATTTTTCTCATATGTGGCCCAAATGTACATTTATTCTATTCATTTATTTCATTTTTCAAGAGCAGCATAAATATTTGCAGTATCAATTATTAACCCAGCTAAATCATCCCTGAATTTTAGATATTCTTTTATTTTTATTTTATAGTTTAAAAACTCATAGAAATAAAACTATAGAAATCATAGAAAATAAATTTTGGAGAAAACAATTTTATATAAACCAATATTAATATATGATATAATCTCCCACACTTTTTCTTATGCTTACGTGCATACATAGGATAATTTCTAAACAAATATTCATTCAAGTTTATACAATACACTCTATATTATAAACTTCCTGTATCAGTAAATAGCAATTTAAAATTTCATTTTATGGCTACATATTATACCCTTGTGAACACCATAATGTATTTAATCGCCATTTTAAGAATTTATTGAATTTCCAATAGCTCAAAATGAAAAAAACAAAACTCAGCAATTTTGCAATGCTATCCTTGCTGTGCTTGTTCTTTTTTGAATAAATTTCTAGGAGTGTGAGCGTTGTGTCACAGCACATCAGCACATATAGTTTTTAAAGTTCTTGTGTGTGCTTCCAAGATGCATCCAGAAATACTGTAGCAGTCAATTTTCATTTCAACAGTGCGTAAGAAGGACTTTCCCCCTACAACCACTCTAACCCTGGGTATTATAATTTTCTCTTTTGAAACAGTGCACCAACTGTCACCTATTTGTCCTAGGGAGCCATTCCAATTTGCTAGTGTTTCTCAAAATGCTGGCTGTTTGTAACTAATCACAGTTTTAAGTGCAAAATGGCTGATGCAGAGTAGGACTGATTTATGCCTTCCTTGTTCTAAATACAATTTCCCTTAATAAAACTACGATTACAAAGGTTTCTGGCAGCACTATCAAACTGGTTCATTACAAAGGAGTTGAGCTCATTACCAACATTCATATAGTCCCTTTATTTGATCTTGTAACTTCTGATGTCAGCTTTTACAACCCAAAGCACTGTACTCAGGTTAAAGAAATCAACTCCAAAAACTAGAATTAAAGAATCCTCACTTCCTACAAGTTAAAATGAGAATCTTCAGTGCAATACAAATAACATGAAAAATTAGCTGGGAGGAAACATCCAAAAGGGAACTTCAGATGGAAAACAATTAGCTTTGTTCCTCCAGCAGGCAAAAGAATATTGTGGCGTCAATTTTTCTTTTGATTCTATTTAATTTTCTTTCATTGGCAATTATCCTATTAAACTGGCTCTTTTGCTTTTGCATAAGTAATTAATCCCTCAGAGCTCAAGATTACCTCCTTCAATGGCAAAATTTAGCCCTGTACAGTTTTTCCAGGATTTTGAAGGCTGCAGAGCTCTTGTAAAAGTGACTGTGCTCTAGACTTTTCCTGAGATCAGTCTCCTAGAGACCCTGGGAAGGAAACTCTCTGAGCATTTATTAAAGGAGAGAAATAAAGTGTATGTAGCTGCTATTTCCAGGTGTGAGGCTTTTTGCCTGCAGCCCATTTAAGAAGCTGATGCTCTAATTTTAAAACTCAAATTTAGTTCAAGCAATGTTTATTGAGTATATACTACAGGGCCGGGACCGAAGACTCAGAGAGAGGGTTATTTCTTGCCTTAAAAACAAAATAAAACAAAAACCAAAAAATTGTAGCTGGGGAAATGCCCGTAATTTTGAGAACAGAAAAGATCAGTGGGTTTTGGAGTTTGGAAAAAAGACCAATCTCTGTTCAAATCATAGATTTGCTACTACCTGACTCTGTCGCCTTGGACAACCTTCAAAGTCTCAGCTTATTCATCTAGATTCTAGACCAACAAATGAGGATAGTGAAATCTGAAACGAATGGATGAACTAGTCAAGAGTCTTGTAAATACCATGGGATCATCATGGTCAAAGGGGGATTCACTGGTAGTATTAATATAAGGAAACCCCATCACAAGGCAAAATACAGATATCAAAATTTAAACTTAACATATGGTTGTATTATGGAGATGTTAAAACAAGGATCGAGGCAAGCCTGTCCAGACAGCTAGTTAGGAGTCCTGCATGGCCTTCTGTGCTCTACAATTCTTTCTGTGTTTCTATTTAGTTTGGGGCCAACAGGATGTGTCTACTTCAGTTTGACTCTTGATGGGGATTACTGTGATTATGGTTCGGTGACCCACTGGGGCTTGAAGAACAAAAAAAATCTTATTCCAAAAATCTCCTGGCAGGAGACCAGGAGATTGATCCAATCCAGAGAGACATGAACCACCAGGGGGCTATTGGAGGTATTAGGGATGTGAAGATCTTATTTGTCCTTTCTTGCATTTTCTCTGCTATTGATTGCCTGACTTTACTCTCACTTTCATCTCTTCCTTCTCCTGTGCAAAGTAAGAATTTTAGCTCACTCTGTTTGATGGTGGCTTAACCAAGACAGAAAGTATCCTCATTATGGCAGAATTTGTTCTTGTGGAGAACAGCATTAAAGGTGTCAGGAGCTAGTGTTACTCTATTTATGATAGATATGTTATTCTGGAAGGTCTGGCACAGAAGTTCCACACACCCAAATATACATGAAATATTCTGAGAATCAGCCTGAATTCTTGATTCCAGGAATATGGGCACTAGGAGCAGGACCTCACATAGCAGCTGGAGGGATATCCTTGGGGAAGACGCCTGATCAGAGCTGGGAGAGAGGCCTCAGGCCATTTGGGCGAACCAGGTATCAGCAAAATGGTCCTTTCCAGCATGGAACCAGATTGCTGATATGAGGAACAAAGGATTCTTTTAAATCAGGATAGTTCATTGGAATCCACAGGTGTTAAGAATGTTGTGACTGGGTCTCAGAGATCTTTGGACCTATAGATAGCAATACAAAAAGCAGATTTTCTGGAGAAAGAAAGAGTTTACTACTTGCGTGATATTCTCAAAGGAGTTCCTAGTCCCCCAATAAGTAAAACCAAGTATAATACTTTAACTAGATGATATTCTTCATGCATTAAAACAGGAAGTGATTGGCACAGAGTCACACTCAATGGGATATTTAGAAATTTCACACTACGCATAGTGAGCTCATGAGATATTACAGGCAGTAAACAAGCAGGGGGAATTTAAAAAACTACCAAAAGGCACTCAGAATCCTTCAAGAGGGACAATTACTTGACCTCATTGCTGAAACAGGGCCTCTGCGACTCTCAAAGCATTTGCAACTTCCCATTTCATTGAAGACATTCCTTTAAACATAATTACACTTAATGAAATAAAGGCCATGTGAGTGATGACAGAGCATAATTAATAAGATGTCGGAATTGAAAACTAGCTTTTAAAAGTTCAGAGGTGCAGCTCATCACCAGCTGCCTTTCCTATTCTACTGGCCAGCATCACTCTGAGCCTACTGACTCTTATTTGCTTATTTTGCAAATAGGTCACTATTTCTTTAATATATTAAAGAAAGTGAAACAAATAAAGAAATTGCCCCCAAAGAAGCACATTAAAATGAGGAAACAGAGAAATTCCAAACAGGGAAAGAAACAGATGGACCAATTCAGAAAGAGTAGCGTTCTGAAATCATTTAATGTAGAAATAAGGATTCCTATATACTTCATTAGAGCTTTAGTAGATAATTATAGAATTCTACTGTAAACATTTCAAAAAGTTGCCTCTTCTTAAACATAATGGTGTTGGCTATTCTGATTGTTTGAACATTTTGTGTGTCCTGTACATCTCTTGAACCTCTCCAAGTATGACTGTCTGCCTTCTTCATGGTTAATTTCAAATATATAAAGTGATACTATGTGGATGGGGATAGAGATTTTCTTAGTGTTGCTTAATGAAGAGCTAGGATGAAAGTTATCAGAAAGCAGATTTTAGTATAGTTTTTATTAATTAGTGCTAACTTTACGGTGAACAAGCTGCTTTTTGAAGTCATGAGCTTATCATTTGTAAAGGTGTTCAATTAAGGCAAGACTACCCATCAGGGATGTTATAAAAATGATTTATACATTGAATTGAAATATAAAGTAGCAAAACAAATCCAGATTCTGTGATCAAAGAGCTTGATTTGAACAAGTACAAGAGAATTTCCATACTAAGCCTTTGTAAAATTCCACATTGAATTTTAATACTTGCATACTCTTCATGGTGGTGATGCCTGTCTGCTGAGAAAGGGAAGCAGGAGGCAGGAGGAATGGTTCTGAAGACCATTCATAGGCTCTTAAACTCATATTGAAGAGTTCAATGGTAAGGAGGCTTCTATTTCTGTACATCTTTCAGGTGAATTTTCAGGGTTCAATGGAGATGGGATGTAATATGTTAAAGCCTTGCTTAAACTCTCATAGATGTAAGTGTGCTGAGAACTGTTTATATCATGGATTCTATCTAGCTGATGAGAAAAACAAAATGAATACAAAAAAAATGAAAATGAATACAAAAAGAAAGAGAAAATTACTTGTGGTTTAGAACTTACCAGGAACTTTAAAAGGGAATAATGGAGAACCACAAAACACCTCCACCACAGTTAGAATGGAAGGGCACAGCTCAGGAGAAGTGGAGCTGGCCCTCCTGGGAGGAATCTGTCTCTGCATGCCTCAGAATTGGCAAAATGGGAGCACAAAAAAATAGGTGTTCCAACAGCACATGAAAGGAAGGTTCTATGCTGGTGAATATTGAGGACCCTCTAGCAGAAGGTACAGTAACTTTTCAGGAAATCCACTTGTCCTGTTCCTAAACCACCCCATCCTAGCAACTCATACAAAATGCCATCTCTTGTTTTACAAACTCAGTATTCCTAGACGCTCTCTCTCCTTCCACTAATAGAATGATATCTAATGCACCTGCCAGGCTGCAGTGCTTGCCATTCTTGGAATATGCCATGCACACTTGAGCATCAGGAACTATATACAGTCTTCCCTCTGTCTGGAACACCTCTCCATTCCACTACTACCATCACAGGCAAAAATACAGTAAAGATTGTGCATTGCCCAGGTCAGTTTCCTTTCCAGTATGACAACTTTTCACCCTGTATTTTAATTGTAAATTAATCTGTGCTCACACCCATTCACAGATTTATTTATTGCTGTATCCAGAGTGTCTGAAATGATGTCCAGCATGCAGTAATGGCCAAGTAAATGATGTTGACTAAATAAAGAAGGCAAAAAAAAAAAAAAAAAAAAAAAGTTGCTTCTTGAATGAGGTATGACATTTTCTTCCTACTGACTCCCAGTTCTATTTCTCTATCTGGACATCATCATCCAAACCATACTTGAGGCAAATAAACATATCGTGGACATCAACATTCAATCCATACTTGAGAAAGAAAGCCATTTTCCTTTTGGTGTCCTGAAGAGCTCTAGCTCAAACTTAGCATCAGAAGTGTGGACTTCTACCTTTTCCTTCAGGCAATGATGGCAATTGATTGTCAGGAGAAATGAGGCAATGAAGATTTACAAGTACAAGATTTACTAAATATGCTCATCTTAACTGGAATTAGCAGGAGAAGCCACAAATTGGAACATCTCCAGAAGTTTTCAAACACACTTGGACTTATATATCTCTGCAAGAAAAAAGAGATAGAGAAAAAAGAACTTCCCCTTCCATTGTTTTCTGTTTCACTCCATTTTCCCCAAATTCAATGTGTGCAGTTACCTCCTTGTATATCCAGATGTATTATTAGGGTTCTCCAGAGAAACAGAACCCATAAAACATGTGTAGACATATAGAAAGAAAGTTATTAGGAGGAATTTGCTCATGCAATTATGGATACTGAGAAGTCCCATAATCTGTCATATACAAACTAGAGGTCCTGGAAAGCCAGTGGTGTGTTCCAATTCAAGTCCGAATGCCTGCTTGCATAAGTTCCAGTCTGAGTCCAAAGGCCTGAGAACCAGGAGTGCTGATGTCCCAGAACAGAAGAAAATGGATGTCCCAGCTCAAGTAAAGACAGCAAATTTACCCTTCCTCTGCCATTTTATCCTATTCAGAGCCTCAACTTATTGGATGACATCCACCCACATTGCTGAAGGAAAACTTCTTTACTCAGAATACAAGTTCAAATGCTAATTTCTTCTGGAAACACTTTCACAGACATACCAAAAAATAGTTTTTTACCAGCAATCTGGGCATTTTTTAGCCCAGTCTTGCTGACAAATAAAAGATCATATTGGAAGAATGCAGACTGTATTAATGTGTTCTCACACTGCTAATAAAGACATAGCCAAGACTGGGTGGTTTATAAAGGAAAGAGGCTTAATGGAATCACAGTTCCACATGGCTGGGGAGGCCTCACAATCATAATGGAAGACAAAGGAAGAGCAAAGGTACATCTGACATGGTGGCAGGCAAGAGAGAGCATGTGCAGGGGAACTTCCGTTTATAAAACCATCAGATCACGTGAGACTTATTCACTATCACAAGAACAGCATAGGAATGACCTGCCCTCATGGTTCAGTTACCTCCCACTGAGTCTCTCTCGTGACACGGGAATTATGGAAGCTATGATTCAAGATTTGGGTGGGGACATAGCCAAACCATATCAAGGACTGAGCATCATAGACTTGTTGTTTCAATTTGCATCTGCATGGCTTTCCTTTCTGATTGATTTCCTTCCAAAATTTTCTAGAATTACAACTTTTCTAGAATTAAAATTTCGCGTATATCCAGGTGTTACTTTGTGTTCTATAATATAGACACCCACGGATGTTGAACTGTTTATCTAATTTACTCCTCCCCATGTATTTTGTTCTTTTCTTGTGTGTACAAAACAAATTTGTTGTCAACATTTTTCTGACATATTATCAAAATTTGAACTTTCTAATACATTTTTGTCAATTTTACTTATATTCATTTTACCCTCAAAGGTTTACAAATCCTAGTGCATAATAAAATTCTCATTAGACCAAGCAAAAAGAAACTGAACCATTGTGGGTGTGTATGTGTATGAATGTGCGTGCCCTATAGTTACTACAAATTTGTTAGTGGTGTTTTCTATGTTAGAGATGATCTTTCCTGATTGTTTAGTTTTGATCCTAAACTGTTGTTTCTTTTATAATTATATATGTAATATAATTATGGGATTTTTTTAGATGAAAGTATTTTAAAAAGTAACTTTACTTTGTAAAAGCAAAAGCTGAAAGTGGTATGTTAGACTTTTTGTATGTTTGTTGTTTAATTTGTATTGATTAAGAAATCCCATATGGAAAAGCCCTGAGTAATAATATTACTATTTCATGCCAAGAACTACAGAACAATTCAATCATAAAGCTAAGAAACTGTTGATGATCTAATAGTGCTATGATGCCATTAACAGAGAAGGGAACTGAGGCACGGAGAGGTGGAGTGTTATGCTCAGAGCTAGATGGTAATAAAAGAGAAGCAGAGCAAGGACTAAAGCCAGGTTTCCTGGGTCAGTCATTCTCCTCCACTGCCCTACATCACCTTTTATTCTGCCTTGTTTATCCGTGTTTAGAATGGCATTTTCAAAAAATCTGAGAGAGTTCGTAATCAATATTTCTAGGGTGAGAAAAATCACAAACATCTGGTAAAAAGGCACCTCTTTCTTTGGAGCTGAATGCATAACTGAGGATTTCACACTCAGCATTATTCAATCTTAATCTTCAACGAACTTAGTAAAATCTCATTTTGATCAGAATAGGTTCCCATACTATTATATGACTTCCCAGCCGTAATTGGATTCCTTGGACACCACAGGAGTTCTACTTGTAAATGCAAAGCAATTTGAAAATTAGTTACTCATGTGGTCCATGTTGAAAGCCTTAGAAAAGTTTTAAAATAAGGAGTCATTTCATTTCGGGGTGATTTTCAGAGGCTAACATAATGCCATCACTCTTTCCTCCCATAATTTTCAGAAGGCCTGAGCAATCTACATGATTTTCAATCATTCCCCTTCTAAAGATTTCGGGAATAACATATTAGAGACAAATATAGTAGAACTGCCACAGAACCTGAAACAGCAAATTGGATTTCCAAATTAAAATTGAGATGGCACACATCTACAAATCATAATACTGTCATGGTATTCTCTCTGCATAAAGTTTGACCATACTTAAGCATTTTCTTCATGTCATGGTCAATTGAAAGATTTTTGAAAATCACATCTTTGTATTTGAATTTAATCTTATCAGCCACGCAGTCTGGCGTGGATTAAAGACAACAGGCCTGGAAATCCCATCCCTTGAGTTCTAATTCTATTTTGCATTACCTACTTGTGTAATGAGTGACTCATTCTTCTGTACCTCTACATCTTCATGTCTTGGAAGTGAAGATCCAAATTCTGGCATAATCTACAAGGTTCTATGTTGATCAAATGATGTTAGATATGGAAACCTGCTTTATAAATTCAAACTCCACCAAATGCAAGGTCATAGATTTATAGTAATAAACAAGTAAATGTATCTAGTACACACTAGATTCCAGGTGCCCTGATAAGTGCTCCACGCATTCTAATTCTTTGGCTCCTCATGACAACACAGAAGAATAGGAGCCACTGTTATTCCAAGTTTACAAATAAGGAAGCTGAGAATAGAGAGACAAAGTAGCTTGCTCCAAATCACACAGCTGGTAAATAGCAAACAGAACCCAGAGCCCATTAGCTTAGCTGTGATATCATATGGCTTCCAAGGCTGACATCAGTGATCAGAAGGAAACAAGGATGCCGAAAGAGAAAGAGTGTATATGCGGCTATGGGCTGAATTGTGTCCCCCTACAAAAAAAAACATGTTGAGGTTTTAACTGCAATTACCTCAGAATGTGACCTTATTTCAAAATGAAGTCATTGCAAATGTAATTAGTTAAGACAAGGTCATATGAGAGTAGCATGGGTCCCTAATCCAATACAACTAGTGTTCTTATAAAAAGGGGAAATTTGGAGAAAAACACATACATGGAAAGAATGATGTGTAAACATAAGAGTTATGGTGCCATAAGCCAAGGAACTACCAGAATGTAAGAGAAAGGCCTGGGATAGAGTCTTCCTTTGAAACTTCAGAGGGAACGTGGCCCTGAAGACACCTTGCTCTCAGACTTCTAACCTCCAGAATAAATTCCTGTCATTTGGGTCACTCAGTTTGTGTCTTGTGTTTTTTGTTTTGTTTTGTTTTGGTATGGCAGCCCTAGGAAATGAATGCATAGGTACATATGACTTGTGAAAATCAGCTCTCTGATTTATTTATTTATCCTTTGAAAATCTACAGAGAAGGGAACCCTTGTAGGGTATGCATGGGTCTGATTGCAGATCAGGCCAAGGTGAGTGGAGAGGAGGCCACTGATTTCCAGTGATAGTGACTATGGACCTTTCTTGGATCATTTGTGGAAGCAGAACCTAATATCATCCATAGAAATGACAACGAGAACACATGAAATCAGTTCAGAGAAAACTAAAGGAAACACAGTCTTCCCTTGACATCGGTGACACAAATACTTGGTTTTCCTCCTGCCTCTGAGGCCATTCTTTCTCAGCGTCCTCTGCAACCACTTTATCCTAACTCATCTATATAATGTTGGGGCTTCTCAGGCTTAGTCCCAGATTGGGTAAATTCCTACTTTATGAACCTTCCCAGTTATCTTGTTCCCTCCTATGACTTACATGACCCTCTATGATGCTGCTTTCGCACAATACAGTGGTTAAAAATCCTCACTGCACTATTGCCTAGCTATGGAATCTTGAGAGTTAATGTCTTTAGTACACTGTTCCTCAGTTTTCTCACTTACGAAATAGAGATAAAAACTGCATGTCCTTTCAAGTTTGTTGGGAGAATGTATATGAAGTGTTATATGTGTAATAAACTACATACACAAAAGAGCAGTCATGAACTCAGAGTTTCATATCTGATAGTGAATATAGACAAATATATTTATGAATAATTTGTATGCAAATATGGGTTGAGATATAGGGAAAAATAAAGCAAGAGGAAGAGAGTGTCACATGTAGAAATTTCAACTAGGGTGCAACCCAGGTGGGGAAATCCATTGGCACTGAAAACATATTACATGGGCAAAAAGTAGCAAGAGAAGAGCCAGAGAGAGGCCTTCTAAGCCATGGGGTCCAGTACCCAGGTAGTTTTAAAATGCAACAAAATTGATTGCTTCGCACCTATTAAACATCAGTTGTTTGTTTTTAGCCTGCTTGTTTACACCATGGTACAGCTGGATACATATTACTAATAAGCTGCTTACTATTCTTCTGAGACAAACTCAGAGAATATGAGGCTGCTGCTCATTGGAGCAGTCTTGTTTTCAGGGAATGGGAGAGATAGGAAAATTTTCAGATTATTTCCACCTGTCTGCTACTGGCCAACTTTCATCCCAGAGGAATTAATACTTTTGCACTTCCAGATTATTACCTGCCCCCCTTAGCAGATTCTGAGGTAGCCCAAAGGGTCACCCTCTGGGTGAAGCTGATTCAAGTCATGCCACGGAACTAGAGAGCAGGGGGCAGTAGCCACAGGTGGGCCAGGTCAGCCTGTGAGATGAGGCGGATGCTGCAGTGTCTATTTGAAACCCACAGAGTATAAGAGCTGAGAGCATGTGCGGATCCTGTGCCCAAAGAAGTGCATGATGTGGAACAAGTGGCAAGGGCCCTGGAGACAAGTGAGGCCAGAAGATCTGTGTCTGAACCTAAATAAAAACTGCCAGACACACCTAATCTTAGTTGCTGGGAAGCTCTTAAATGAAGTTAACGGCCCAGCAATTCCATGAGTTAATTGAAATGTCTTCATTCAACATTTAAGAGACCTGAGTGGAAGTCAGATGGTGTAAGTGGTAAAACAGGATCCTAATAGGGTCCAGTGACTCCAAACCTAGAAGAATTTCCATTTTATTACATTATCATAGTTCAGCAGGCCAAGATGTAAACTATGTATGTGGATCCCAGACTTTTTATTCATAAATGTTCTCCTACTAATAAAAGTCCAAAATAATTTAGCTCAACAAAGTAATGATCAGTGTATCAAGCAGATATTTTGTTTCCCAAATCCTTGACTTCTTGATGTACACACATCTCCCAATTATATAAGCAAACACTGATGTGGGTGCTATTATAAAGGGATTTTGAAGACACATTTAAGGTCTCAAATTGGTTGACCTTAAGATATGGAGATTATCTGGGTGAATCTGACCTAATGACAGAAGCCCTTTAAATCTGGGTCTAGAGGTCAGAGACAAAATCAGAGATTTAGACCTATTGACCCTAGCTTGAAGATGGAAAATGGAGGGGACCACATGCAGAGGAATGTGGGTGGCCTCTAGTTGCTGAAAGTAGCCCCCAGCTTACATCCAGCAGGAAAGCGGTGACCTCAAGTCCTATAAGCACAAGGAGCTGAATTTTGCCATCAAACAAAAGAAGCTTGGAAGCAGACTTTTCCCCAATGCATCCAGATGAGAACTCAGGCTTTTGATACCTTGATTTCAGGTTCGTGAAGATGACCTCGTCATTCCGTGATGGACTTCTGAACAACAGAACTGTAAACTAATAATTGGGTAATATTTTGATCCACTGCATTTGTGGTAATCTGTGCAACAATCACCACAAATGCAGTGGATTAAAACACTACCCAATTATTAGTTTATTAATAGAAAATTAATACTACCAAATTCTTTTTGTCTTCCTTCCTCTTTTTTTTTCTTCATTCCAAAAATATTACTTTATAATTACTGAGTGCAAGATGTTACACAAAGAGGAAAAGAATGTATAGGACATAACTTCTACCTCAACTGTCTTTCATTTAGAATATAAGTTTAGGACATAGCTGTAAGTAACCATCATAAATGATATGGAATGCTATGGATAGTGCAGATAAAAACACTAGGAGGACATTAAAAAATATGGCATTGATCTAATCATGAAAAAATGCAAACGTGTATGTTTGAGTTTGGGGACATTATTCCAGGGAAAGGGGCAATGCAAGTCATGACAGAAAGGAATAAAATTGCTATTACATACACAAAACAGTCATTAGCCATATTAGGCTCCAGTACAGGTTAGGTTAACTGTTGGAACCTTGTAACAGACAACTCTAAACTTCAAATGTAAGCATTTTTTAAAATAGAAGAAAAAATCTGGTGTAAAGCTTTGGTCAGTAGTCGATTTCAAAAGAATTACTAAAGTCTCTGAGAGTTGGAGAGGTCCTGCTCAGTAAATAAGCAGGGTATTGCGATCCTAGAAACTGAAAGTTGAAGGATGCCTTAAAGCCTATTTGTGCAAACATACCATATTACAAGAGAAGACACTGGGGTCCCAGTAGTAGTAGCAGTAGTAGTAGTAACGGTGAATAGGCATGACTTATTTGGGCATGCATTTTGAAGTGGGAATTTCACTTACCCGAGCTCAGGAAATTCTCACGGCACACCCAGGAGACGTGGCCATCTACTAGGTAAGGAAAACGTAAGGGGAGGTCCTAGGGGTTGGACCATAATCTGCTCATTGCACATCCTGTGCATTTAATTACGCCACCTGTAGCCTTCCCAAATAGTCAGAATCTCCAAGCTGAACTGTGGGAATGTGGGGTCCAAATGTCAGGGGACCCACTTGTGGGGAGCACCTATCTATCATATGGTAAGCACTGTGATAGGCTTGGGGCCACCAACATTAGTAAGACCTGTCCCATCCCTCTAGGAGGTCACGGCTCCTTCTCACTGTCAGGCACTGGGAGATGTGTGTAATAATCAGCTTAAGACCTTGTCTAGCATCTAGGCCAGGTGTTAAGAGGGTTGGTTTTGCATTCAGACCTATCTTGGTTCAAATTCTGTCACTGTCATTTATGTGCCACGTGACTTTGGGGAAACAACTGACTCTCTGTGACTCCAAATTACCTTATCTGTAAAATAGGCATAAAGACATCCACCACACAGGGCGATTGTGATGGTTACAGATAATGTAGCATTTGCTCAATACATGTTAGATCTTGTTACTTTGATTGCTTTCTGATTCAAGACAGCAGTTCTGCGTCTCCCTGTAGTTATCTGCAGTGACCCACCACCAATCCTCCCTAAACAAGAGATTCCTAGAATCTGCCACTTTGTGGAAATAAAGCATTTCCAGCACGTCCTGAGTGAGTGCAGGGAAGCCTCTTCTAGAAGCAGGTACTGCTTCCCATACAGGGAAGCCCTTACTCAAATGCCTCAAGCTTGAAATGAGGAGAGAGGACCCCCATTCCTCCCTGCAGGACAGAACAGTATGAATTGACACTGTATTCTCACCAATCTGACACACTCAGCCCTTGGAGACAGGGAGTATGTACCTGATTGTGTTGCCTGGGAGAAAGGTTCTGCTCCTGTAGGATCTTCAGTTCCCCTCTGCAGATTCCAAGTCTCCACCCACCAGATGAAGTTTCTTCATCCGCCACCTAGTGGGAAAATTAGACGAATTCAATAGGGGCGTGGTCAAATGCTCAGGGGAGTCCCAGTCAAGCTTCAGGAGGTCTCTGGTGCTTCCTTCACCGACTAGCTATGTGACCTCAGGCAAGTTACAACAAACACAACAACGACAATAAAAATCTTGCTGTGCCTCTGTTTCCCCATCTATAAAATTGCAGTGATAATAGTAACTACTTCAAAGAGTCATTATGAAGATGAAGTAAAATAACATTTATAAAGTGTTTAGAAGAGTGCTAAACACAAGGTATGTTCTATGTAGTATATTTATATAAGTTAAATGTACAAAACACTTCAGCATTTCTTTCTCAATTATTTCAGATTCCATAAAGGAGAAGGGTGTGATTACTTATCATCACAATAGCTAATATTTATGTGTTAGTACAAAATGCCAAATATGGTTCCAAAGCATTTATATTTATTAAGTTATTTAACCTTATGGGATACGCACTGCAATTATCCCCACTTAAGAAATGAAAAAATGTGGAGAGAAAAATTTCATAATTTTTCCATGAATATTTAACAGGTTTGGCAAGGTTTTCTGCCAAGGGCTAGATTGTATATTAATTGAATATATCAATATAATTGTTAGTTGTATCATTAATGCTATCATAATTAATATAGTTAAATCTATTAATTATGCACAATTATATATAATTATGTTAATATATTAATTACAATATATTATGTATTAACATATATAAACATATATAATATTACCATAACATGTAATATGATAAAGATGTCTCCAAAGGACAGTGGTTCAACTTTCAATTTTTCTATTTCGAAATGGTGCGAAAGTGACATGCATTCGGTAGCACACTGAGCACTCATACAACCATTCTGCTTTCACTTTCAATACAGTATTCAATAAAATACATCCCTTCGTTATAAGCATTTAATACTTTATTATAAAATAAGCTTTGTGGTAGATGATTTTGCTCAACTGTAGGCTAATGTAAGTGTTCTGAGCACATTTAAGATAGGATAAGATAAACTATGATGTTCAGGAGATTAGATATATTGAATGCATTTGAGATTTGTGATCTTTTCTCTTTTCTTTTCTTTTCATTTTTGAAACAGGGTTTCACTCTCGTCATCTGGGCTGGAGTGCAATCTCGGCTCACTGCAACCTCCCTCTCTCAGGTTCAAGCCATTCTCCTGCCCCAGCCTCCCAAGTAGCTGCAGGTGCACAGGTGCACACCACTGTGTCAGGCTAATTTTTGTATTTTTAGTAGAGATGGGGTTTCTCCATGTTTCCCAGGTTGGTCAATTTGTGATATTTTCAATTTATGATGGGTTTATGGGTTTCAACTTATGATGGGTTTAACATACAATGAGTAAGTGTAGGAGCACGTGTATTATATATAATATATAACAGTGTATAATCATTACATATTATGATACACTACATAACATATATAATTATATATCATTATATGTAATATGTAAACATTGTATTATATTCATATGTATTTCATATATTATAATCTCTCTTCAAGGAGGACAGATATTGGCTGTGATCGGAATGCTCAGAATCATCAGTATAGGTCACTGTGGGTCGCTATAGCAGGGGACCCTAACATAATTTTGGACTTCAAAGAAAACTTCTTTGAGGAAGTGATGTTTAAGGGATGGAAGGAAGTGATGTAGAAGTATTAGGTAGACAGAGAAGGAAGTAGAACCTTTCAAATAGATGAAAGTGTCTGTCAAAGCCCTGAGCCAAGAGAAAGCCTGGATCAGACAAGGAGTTGTAGTCAGTTTCACCTGTCTGAAGTGAAGAGAATCATGGGAAACATGGTGCAAGGGCAAGGTGAGGCTGGAGTTATAGACCAGCGTTAGATCACCAGCACCATGAAGACATGATATAGACTTGACACTTTAGCCAAAGGTCAAGTGTTGACTAAATAATATACATTTAAGAGACGGTGAATTTTTTTTTTTTTTTTGCATTTTCTGGTTGTCAAATCAGAAGTCTTTCTACTTGAGGTGCTTGAGCCCTGGTTGATGATGAGCTTGCTTTTTTGTCAATTTCTCATTTTTCAGACATTACTAACCTATTTCAACCTCTAAGAGACAATGATCCATCTTTTAAAGTTCTTTCTCTGAAGCTTTTCTCAGTGTTTGCAAACTGTTACCCATTCTCCATTACTTGGTCTGATGAAACGAGTAGTTGTTCTTCGTTTTTCCTATTTTGGTTTCTAATATTTGTTGTTATTTCTCCCTTTTTTGCTTTTCCAATACTGCCAACATATCTGTTTTAAGAACCTGTTTAAAAGTCTAGCTTTTGGTTTAGTTGATTATCTTTCATGTTTCTTTTCTTGATAATTAGTTTCTGTTCATAGTTTTATTAGTTTCTTTCTTATACTCTCTTTGGCCCTATTTAACTGGCCTTTTTTCATTTAACTTTTTTTGTACAATGCTTAGCTTATTCATAGTCAATATTTCTTATTTTTTAAATATATGCTTTTAGGTTATACATTTTCTCTATACTTAACTAACTCCACAAATTTTTATGTTTTTTTCATTTAACTTATTTTTAATTACTTGTAAATATATGTGTTTTTTTAACTAGACTTTTTTTGTTTGTTCGTCTTGTATCAACAATTTATTTTCAGATGCTTTTTTGGAATTTTCTGTGTCTCCAAATGTAGTTTTCTGTTGCTTTCTGGCAACGTATTTTATTATGCCTAGAGAATTCCCCCTGAAAGATATTGCTTCTTTGTTATTTGTTGAGACTATGTGGCTGATTTTTTCAATTTTATTTTCCTGTGAATCATTCAACATTTTCAAAAGCAGCTGTTGAATTCAAAATCATACAATTCATTTTGTCTGTACTGTGGCAATTTTAGTTTGAACTAGGGAGAAATATTTTCTGCTCAAGTAGTGAAGTCTGACATGGCCTTGCTCAATGTTCCCATTCTTATAACTTTCAGGATGCGTTTCTTCACTTCACCTGAGAACTGCAGGTTGACAAGTTTCAAAATCTGTTAATTGGGTTATTATGAGCACCAGCCTTTGGGCGTCTCATTTGCATGTGTCTGTGCATTTTTGCTAGCGTTTAGGTCTTCATTTGCAAGTTAGATGAAATCTTGGCCATGAGTTTTATTCACTTCCCTCCCCATATGCACAATTGGATCACATTACAAAGAGAAAAATAAAAATATAGCATTTTTATTGAAAAACAAATGATCAAGAAAGGCTCACTTAGCTATCTTGCGAGAGCTTTTAGTTAAAGTCATTGCTGCATGGGTAATGCTAAAAGCTCCAGGTAAGTTCTGAGTTGGTCTCTGAAAAACAGCTGTTTACTTCTGCTATCTGTTGAAGAGTGGAAATTACAAGTCAGTTTGCAAAATACAGCTGGAAATGGCCTACCACCTTAGAGACTCTTGGAAAAAAAGCCAAAGCTTTCACAAAGAGAATAGTGGACTGAATGAATCAGATACACAACCTTAAGAAAATTTAGGTCCAGTGACAAAAAAGTGTAGATGCTAGTCCACTTTGAGGCACTATTATAGACACTAGGAATGAAACAGTGAACTAAAGATGGTGAAGTTCTCACTTTTATACAACTTACTTTCTAGAGGAGGGAAATAAAAAATAAACAAATAGAAAAAGAAATGTGTCAGGTGGTAATACATTTCAAGATAAAAAGTAAAAAGGATAAAAGGAACAGAGATTGGCTGGGTATAGGGGGTATTGTTTTAAACAGGTTGGTCAAGAAATCCTTATTGTAGAGATGGCATTTCAACCAAGGTCTGAATAAAATTAGAAAACGTCAACACACAGAGGAATCCCCCCAAACGTCAAATGCAAATACGTGAATGCTGTCTGTATTAATTGTGGTCTTTTCCATGTGTACTGCCAGCTGACATACTTGTGCAGTCAGTCTCAGAGCAGAGAAGAAGTCTGGCTAGATATCCATTCTCCTTTCCCCTAACAGAAGCAAGATCACCATTCTAGCCTTTCCTTCCTGTGCACCATACTTGTGATGCCTTCCCTATCCCACTTTCTCAATATTTATACTGAGATAGGTTCCTTTGTACAGATTATTTTTGCAACATTTTTAATACCTGCAAATGCAGTACTTATTCTGCTTCTCATTCCGATTCTCTTGAGTCATTTCTTACTGATCTCTGCTAAGGCTAAAATTATCCTTTATCCTATTCCAGAGCCCTTCTTACCCACTTTGTTTCTCAAGGTATTTAAGAATATTGTACAGGAACAAAATCTTATCATAAAATATGATATGAAGAAAATGTGTGAGAGGGTCCTATCCAATAGTAGGGGGACTGAGGACACATGAAAATGGTGGCCTGTATTCCAATTAGAATGCAAGGGTAATTGCTTACTTGCCTCTGAGTGCACCTAGCACAGCGTCTGGCACCTACCTGATCCTTAATATTACCCTGGAGCTAAATTTAACGATGAGTCTGTGATTCTAGCAATAAATTAGGTCAAGAGAGTTTATTTATCAACCTATCAGAATCCAAGGTACAAACAGACCAAACATAAAAGTTATTCAACAAACAACAGTTCCCTTTAAAGAACCCCCAATTAACTTTCCAATATACACCAGTGGAATAACATCCTCAGCCAGTGCTGCAGATCACAAGTTCTGTATGTGCGCTCAGGCACTGCCTGAATATTGGTTATAGTTGTGGATTGAGATGCAAAACATGCTGGATCTTGTCACAGATGCAAAATGTTGACGTGCGATGATCTGAAACAATCTCTTTTAAGATCATGCCTTAGTTCATCAGTAGCTAAGAAGACAGGCAAGGCAATTATGTTAAGGACCAATTCCTCTTTGTTTTAGATTATACAGTGTGTTGGAGCAGCTGTTACAGGTGCTATATACTCTCAGGGATGGCCTAGGCCTCCTTACTTTGCTCTTTTTCTCTGTCCTGCCTATCCAAGCCTCATACTATCATACATAGACAGAGGTGTCTAAGGTGGGCCTGGGCATAATGTGGAGATAATGAACCTGAAAACACTCTCAAAGTCTCACTTTTCCCTTAATAGTTTCTTTATGGAAAAGCAGAGATAACATTTAATCCTTAAGTTGATATAAGAGTTCCAGATAAGAATATCACCATTCTACTCTCTGCATTTAATGAATTTGAAGGTTTTAGCCACCTCATGGAATATCTGTCCTTCTGAGACTAGATTATTTCACTTAACATAATGTTCTCCAGTTTCATCCATGATGTTGCCTATAGCAGGATTTCTTTCTAAATTAAGGTGAAATAATATACTATTGTGTGTATATACTGTAATTTTAATATCAATTTATCCATAAGGAAGGGGAAATGGGGAGATACAAATGAATGAGGCTAAAATTTCAGTTATGCAAAATAAATAAGTCCCGGAAATTTGCTGCACAATATTGTATCTATAGATAACAATGTGCAGATCTCACTTTATATATTCTTACCACATTAAAATAAAGAAATCAGAGTTGGCACTTAATAGTTTTAATGTCCAACTCATATTTTTAATCTATTAGTTTAAAGTCACTTAATTATTAGAATCCACAGTACAAACTCACCTCTGAGTCCTTAAAACATTGTCTATTTGTGCCATTTTTTCAGTAATTCAGCATAAACGACTTTATAGTATTCATTCAACATTCAGCTAATTATTAGATATCTACTTTGTTGCAGAGCTAGAGGCTTGAGATTTAAAAGTAAATAGGAATAGATAGAAATTTTGGTATACTGCAAAAGAATGATCACCTAAAACCATCTTCGGGCACATAAGGCGTTTGTTCGTTGCATGTTTACGTTACCACTTGTATTAATCTGTTCTCATGCTGCCAAAAAAGATGTACCCAAGACTGGGTAAATTATAAAGAAAAAATAGCTTTAATGGACTCGCAGTTCCAAATGGCTAGGGAGGCCTTGGGACACAACCAAACCATATCATTCTGACCCTGGCCCCTCTCAAATCTCATGTCCTCACATTTTGTGCCTTCCCAACAGTCTCTCAAAGTCTTAACTCATTTTAACATTAACTCAAAAGTTCACAGTCTCATCTGAGACAAGGTAAGTCTGTTTTACCTATGAGCCTGTAAAATCAAAAGCAAGTTACTTACTTCCTAGATACAATGAAGGTACAGGCACTGGGTAAATACACCCATTCCAAATGGGAGAAATTAGCCAAATTGAAGGGGCTACAGGCCCCATGCAGGTTCAAAATCCAATGGGGCAGTCAAATCTTAAAGTTCCAAAATGATCTCCTTTGACTCCATGTCTTACATCCATTCAGGCTGATACAAGAGGTGGATCTCCATGGTCTTGGGCTCTACCCCTGTGGCTTTGCTCGGTATAGTCTCCCTTCCCGGCTATTTTCATGGGCTGGCATTGAGTGTCTGTAGGTTTTCCAGGTGCACAGTGCAAGCTGTTGGTGGATCTACCCTTCTGGGGTCTGAAGGATGGTGGCCCTCTTCTCACAACTCCACTAGACAGTGCCCCAGAGGGGACTCTATGTGGAGGCTTGCACCCCATATTTTCCTTCCACACTGCCCTAGCAGAGGTTCTCCATGAGGGCCCCACCCCTGCAGCAAACTTCTGCCTGATCATCCAGGGGTTTCCATACATCCTCTGAAATCTAGATGGAGGTTCCCAAACCTCAATTATTTACTTCTGTGCACCCACAGGCCCAACACCATGTGTAGGCCACCAAGTACTGGGGCATGGGCCCTCTGCAGCCATGGCCTGAGCTATACATTGGGCCCTTTTAGCCATGTCTGGAGCAGCTGGAACACAGGATACCAAGTCCCTAGGCTGCACACAGAAGGGGGACCCTGACTCCAGCCCACAAAACCATTTTGACCTCCTAGGCCTTCAGGCCTGTGATGGAAGGGGTGCTCTGACAGTTTCTGACAAGCCCTGGAGACATTTTCTCCATTGTTTTGATGATTAACATTCAGGTCCTTGTTACTTATGCAAATTTCTGCAGAGGATTTGAATTTCTCCCCAGAAAATGGGGTTTTCTTTTCTATTACATTGTCAGGCTGAAAATTTTCCAAACTTTTATGGTTTGCTTCCTCTTGAACACTTTGGTGCTTAGAAATTTCTTCTGCCCCATACCCTAAATCATCTCTCTCAAGTTCAAAGTTCCACAGGCCTCAAGGGTGGGGCAAAATGCTGCCAGTATTTTTGCACAGAGAAAGTGACTTTTACTGCAGGTCCCAACAAGTTCCTCATCTTCATCTGAGACCACCTCAGCCTGGGTTTTATTGTCCATATCACTGTCAGCATTTTTGTCAAGGCCATTCAACAAGTCTCTAGGAAGTTCCAAACTTTTCCACTTTTTCTTGTCTGTTCCAGCCTCTGCCTGTTAGCCATTTCCAAAGCCTCTTCCATATTTTCAGGTACCTTTACAGCAGTGCCTCTCTCCCAGTAACAATTTACTGTATTAGTCTGTTCTCATGCTGCTAATAAAGACATACCTGAGACTGAGAAATTTATAAAGAAAAAGAGGTTTAATGGACTCACAGTTCCATATGGCTGGGGAGGTCTCACAACCATTGTGGAAGGTGAAGCAAAGACATATCTTACATGACCACAGGCCAGAGAGTTTGTGCAGGGGAACTCCCCTTTATAAAACCATCAGATCTCGTGAGACTTATTTAGTACCACAAGAACAGCATTGGAAACACTTGCCCCCATGATTCAGTTATCTCCTACCAGGTCCGTTCCACAATATGAGGGAATTTGGGGAGCTACAATTCAAGATGAAATTTGGGTGAGGACACAGCAAAACCCTATCACCACTTACCTGGAGATTCTAGCTGGTATTGTTTAACTGAAAACTAAATAATGAAAAGTACTGAAAAATAATCCAAACTGGATTATTTACAGATGATGTAATATAGAAAAGCCAAGAAATATACATATTAAATGTTAGGATGACAAAAGATGTTCATTAAGTTTGCTAGATATCAGGTCAATATATAAAACACAAGAAGAAAACAGCAATTGCAAGTTTTAAAAAGACAAGATACAATTGAAATAGTAACTGAACATAAAGGAATATACAAAAGAATTTAGCAATATACAAAGCCTTTATGGAGAGCATTACAAACTTTCTTGAAAGACATTAGAGTTTATTTATGTAAATAGAGATTATACTATATATATTTATGAGTTGGAAGACTCAATTATAAAAATGGGTAGTGAATTCATGAATATTCATTTTATTATCCTTTTTACATTCTTGTATGTATAAAAGCATCTACCATTTTAATTGAAAATTTAAAAATATTTAAATGTAATTTTAAAGATCAGATAGACACAAAATGTTTTTGTGTACACGCCTTGCATGTGCACATACATGTTAATGCCAAACAGTTGGAGTGTGCCTAATTTCATTTAACCCACCATGATTTGTTGGTAAATTATCTGTATCTACACTGGATAGATGAGCCGAATTAAGCTCAAGGTAGATAAGTGACCTCCCAAAGTCATACCTCACAAAGACTGTATATTGATCTTCTTTCTGCTGCCCAGGACCTCTTATCTGGCCCAATGTTCACTTACCAGCCAATACCACCACATTTCTCAGGTCAACCTAATGCACACAGAATAGGGAGTCTGGTAGAGTTAGGAATCCTGTTAATCAGTGTCTCCTTTGGTAGGACATAGGTGATTATTTCAGTCTAAATAATGGGCAGTTTAAGATCATGTGGTGAGATGGGTGCAAGGTGTTGCTAGACTTTGAAAAATTAGCCATCTGGGATTTAGCCCTTGCTTCCCAAAAGAACTGTCTGCTAAGCACTCATGTCCGGGCAGCACTGCCATTAAAGCTATGCAGCCACTCACTACCAAGCTCTGAAATCCATCTCTGGAAAATAAGAGTGAATTAGTCACAGGTGGTCCTGCCGAACACATGCTCACTAATCAGAAATGACTTCGACACTTCTCATAAGCCCTTGTGAACAGCTTTGGAAACAAACACACACAAATAAACTCCCCTTCTAACAGAGCTTGCCCTGAGGTTAAAAACTGAAAAATACGTATACATGTTTATTCATTTGTTCACCTTTTAATTTATTTATCCTTGAATATATTTCTTCAATAAAATAAATATTTACAGAGTGCTTCTTTGTGCCACATATTGTATCAAGCCCTGAGTATACTTTGTGAAAAAGAAAGTGGTCCCTGCTCTCATAGAGCTTATAGGATAAGGAAGATGTTAAATAAACAAATATAAATATCCACAAACATTAAAAATTAGACCAACATGAGCAATATGACAAAATCCCATCTCTACACAAAATAATACAAAAATTATATGGGCATGATGTCATGTGCTTATAATCCCAACTACTCAGAAGGCAGAGGTGGGAGGATTGCTTCAGCCCTGGAGGTCCAAGCTATAGTGAGCTGAGATTGCACCACTGCACTCCAGCATGGGGGGTAGAAAAAGAAAGACCCTGTTTCCCAAAATAAATAAATAAATAAATAAACAAACAAACAAATACGGGGTAGAGTAGGAAAGACCCTGTTTCCCAAAATAAATAAATAAATAAATAAACAAACAAACAAATACGGGGTAGAGGAGGAAAGACCCTGTTTCCCAAAATAAATAAATAAATAAATAAACAAACAAACAAACAAATACGGGGTAGAGTAAGAAAGACCCTGTTTCCCAAAACAAATAAATAAATAAATAAAATTAAAAGTAATAATAACAATTAAATTGGGGGAAAGAGTTGGAAGGAGGATAAAGAGGAGGAAGTTCTTAAACTTTTTCAGGGAGTCACGTTTTGGGAAGAAAGCATGAAAGCCAAGCCTAAGGGAAGAGTTTTAGATTCCCTGCAGTACTTCAGATTTCTTGGGAACAGGCTTCTATTTCTAGTTCATTTTCGCATCTCTAAAACCTATCACTTACTATGAGACAGTTGAGTCTGTTAGAGGACATGTTAGTTATTGTTGCACCTAGTGTAAGGTTTACCAGACCTAAATATCCAATTCCGTTGTTGCCTCAAGAGGCTCCAAGCTCAGTCCTGTTAGTTTTCTTTTTTCTTTTTTTAACTTTTATTTTAGGTTCAGGTGTACCTGTGTAGGTTTGTTATATAGGTAAATTTGTGTCACGTGGGTTTGTTGTATAGATTACTTCATCACCCGGGTACTAAGCCTAGTATCCAGTGGTTATTTTTTCTTACTCCTCTCCTTCCTCCCACCCTCCAAACTCATTGTCTCTTGTTCCCTTCTTTGTGTTCACAAATTTTCATCATGTAGCTCCCACTTACAAGTGAGAACACGCAGTATTTGATTTTCTGTTCCTGTGTTAATTTGC